>NW_027437201.1:5580000-6180000 GCF_033239565.1 Halichoeres trimaculatus
GTTCTGCACAGGAGCTTTAAAGTAGGGATAGACCGATTATTGCCGGGCCGATTATCGGAGCCAATATTTGGCATTTTGGGGCATATTGGCATCGGTCTTTTTTTTAAAAAATCCGATAACCGATATGGAACCCATTCATAACTGTGTTGTTTTGACTCTGATGCTACCCTGCACAGAGTTCCTCCATCTACACTATGGAAGCCCTAGATGGTCATTTAAAAATCAGTCATGTAAAACCAAACAGAAAATTAATTCAGCTGCATTACATGCCTGTAAAAGGCAGTGCAAACTCAAGTCTGTCCAGTTTTTTTGCAGTTACATAGAAATTTTGGAAAACTTTATTTACTGTAGAAAACTTAAGCTATTTATTTTTTAAAGTTTTTATTTTCCTTTATAAAACATGCTGCTAAGCGTGGGAACTGTTTAATAAACATATTCTTGAAGAAATTGAATGCAGTTAAGTGTTGGAGTTTGTATTGTTCAAAATTTTTTACGCCAACATCTTCACTTTGACTGCAAATGAATATCGGCTTCAAATATCGGTTATCGGCCTACTTGCTCACTAATAATCAGTATCGGTATCGGCCCCCAAAAAACCATACCAGTCTATCTTTACTTTTAAGTCATTATAAAGCCTGATTTGCACTGTAGGGTAGAATCTGGTCACTGCCTAAGATGAGGTCTGCATAGCTTTTGTGGAAGTGCTAAATGTTGCAGTTTGTTGAAAGACCACAATCGCTTACACACCCAGTCAAAAAACAGACTGGTTCCAATGACAGCTTAGGTCTAGATCGCTGATTTCACTATCCACACACACTGTACAGAGCGTGATTTTTTTCTAACTTGGTGGTCTAGAAAATATTAAGATCACGAGTTTGTCCAATCAGAGGTGCAGCTTACGTAACTGACAGGTGTGGCGCTGTATAGCTGTTAGAAAAAAGGCTCACAAAAAGTCAACCTCTTAAAATCAGCATTTCCAATACGGCTCCTGCGACAATTGACTTCATTGCACTGTACCAGAAACAGACCAGTGACATCACGGAGACTATGTCCTTATATTACACAGCCTTGATCCCAAACCAGAGGCCTATGCACATAGTCAAACGTGCATTTCCTGCAAAATGGAGCCTGTTGGACACACACAGATCGTAGCTTCTGTGGTGGATCCTCTGGGTAGGGTCATTAGTCATGCATTTAAAACATTTCTGGAATTACTGTACATCATCAGCTAATAAGCTGTTAAGTGTACACAATAGGCCACTAATAGACTGTAAATTGGTTGTAATTTGGCCGCAAATTGGTTGTACATCCATCTCCTCCAACCTCTCTGCTACTCTTCATTGTAATAAACACTGTACAGTCAATGCAGACACAACAACACCAAAGTTTGTAGCGCTCACAACCATGTTGGCCACTATGTATTTCTGACATTACTGAACTGAAGCTAAGTCCAAATTTTGCGACTTAAGGGTTAATTTGTTCTCTTCATTCTCAACTTCTGTAAATAAACACAAGACCAGATCGACTGAGGGTCAGGTGACCAGCCCTCAAAGGTCAGACTCTGTTCTCCTTCTCTGCAGAAACTCTTTGTTGTCTTGTCTGAACCATTACCCCATCACTTCCCTCAAACTTTCTGTCCACACTAAATATGCACTGAAAGCCCAAAGGAAGAAAGAGACAAATAAAGGAAACTTAAGGTCATGTCCCCGTGTCCTGCTGTCACGTTCAGCTGGTCTGTGATGAAGACAAACACTTCCTGCTGCTGAGTGAGGGACATCTGTGGCAGGATAGTGGGAGGAGGGGGGAAGCAGCATTGTGCGTCTTCCACTAACCCACACACATGTCCGTACATCACAAGACACGGATGCTTTGGAGCTGGAATCAGAGTAGTTGAAAAGGAAAACAGATGCTAACTTGTTTCTTGAATACCCACACAAAATAACGTAGTGTCCTCACGCAGAGTTTAAGGCCTCACTGACACATGGGGAATGTTTTCTTCCTGATAAGCTGGTGGAAAACAGGCAGGAGTGTACTCTGAAATCAATGTCAGACACCTGAACAAAGCAGTTTAGCCAAGGACAGCTGAGAGCACATTAGGCATGCTTCCTCGTGGCTGTCCTTCCAAACACAGGCTGGGAAATTAAAATCCCATTCAGCCCCCCACGGGAGCAATGCACTAGAAGGTTACATAACTGTCAGCAGCAACACTGATGGCTTCCTGTCAGAAAGGGAGGAAAAAGGGGCTGCCAGAAATGAGTGGATACAAGCAGAGAAAGCAGACTTAAACAGGTGAGCTGACATTTCCAATATGGCTCTGAGGAAGCAGTTGCCAAGTTCCTGTCACTCTCCTTCCTCCAAGCCCTGCCCCCCAACGCTTCATCTACTTATTCTACAGCCCAGAAAAGCACAGCTGAAGATGTTCCCTGGATTAGCTCCACAAGGAAATCACGTGCCGGTATTTGTGGGAAACATGCAAGCCTCCATCTTGGTCGATCTACCGAGGACACACACAACGAGGGCAACTAGCCAATCACACCTCTAGCCAGCGGGGTTGGCTATTCTGTTTCACGTGACATCAGAGGTTCGATCTACCCACCTGTGCTGCTCTGCTGGATGCCACTGACGGACAGCTCCATGGCCAATGCGAGTGCTGCACAGCGCTCTCTGTGAGGGAACTGTTGCAACTAAGCTCGACTCGACCGTTTAATGCCATTATTAACAGTACTTACAGCTTTAGCCAACCAAGACAGCGCCTGGCGGAGAGGACTCCACGTACAGGGCCCTCCCACCAGCTCCTTTTAAATCAATATTTCAAGGAGTTACTCATTTCCCCGCTGCTCACATCTTTGCTTTCAAAAAGCTACTGTGAGAATAAACCAGATTTCCACTACACAAAAACGCCTCACTCAGAGGCTGTGTGTAAATTTACACTTTGATGTAAGATGATAAGAGAAGCCTGGTTTGTGTTGGAAGAACAACCGATTTATTCAGCGCGTGCAAAAGGAATGATGTGTCAACTTTTCATCAATATGCATGTTTGAACATAAAACACCATGCATGTAATAAGAGAGGCTCTTCACTCGTGTGCTCGAGCCTTTGCACAAAAATGAGAAGCAATCTCTTGAGACGTTCAGAGAGCGGGCGAGATGGAAGGAGACTTAGAGTAATGTTTTCATTAAGTGCTCCACGACATCTTATTTTTTTTCCACTCGATTTTCTCCTGCTCCAAACTGAAAATGGCTGCTGGAAAAGAGAGTAACAAGTGCACAAAATAAATGCACAACACCGCACGCAGGGCTCCGCTCTTTCCCTTCCCTTAAACGTGAAGATTATCTATCTCTGATTACCAGCGAAACCTAGCGTTGCCTGGCAACACACAATTAAGAAGTATGCTTTACGATCGGCAGCGAGGGCCATTATCAGATGAAGTTACTGAAGCAACAAATGTCAGCTACATGCAAATGAGTTTGTTGTGCTAAAAGTGTACCCCTGCCTCCCCCCCTTCCTCAATGCTTCTTCCTCCTCCTCCTCTGGATCCTTCACCTCGCTACAAATTTCTTTGACAACACATGAAGAGAGGCCACTTCACAGGAGTCATTACTCTCTAACAAGCAGAGGAGCACACAGACGCATTAGAGAGGCAGGAAGACACAGGGTTACACGGCTGAAACCAAGGTTGCAAGAGTGAATTCTTTTGTGACTCATCAGCGGGGGAATCTATTAACTGATCAAGGCAGAAACAAGATGTTTATGCGTTTAGATTATGTGATAATGCCTTGCTAAAGAGCCCTCTGCTACAGCTGGGAATCTTTGGTGCTATATCTATGATAAATCAAAAAAAGACTCCTGCTTTACACTAATCTAAGTACAATAAACTAGATATATCAAACAAAACATATTGTTAAAAGCACCATGAAGTGTACGCCTTCATTTATGTAGCAGTGTGGTTGTAAGAGATTCAAAAGCAACATTTCTTTCATTGCTGAAACTCTTCCAAATGCTAAACCCATTTCCAAGAAGCAGCAATCACAGCTAATCCAACAGACTTGGAAACTTCTTGTCACTTTAAGTAAGGAAAAGTTTGGAAAACTGATAAACTAATGGAAAATAAACTGTTAGCATTGCAAGAACACAACCAGGATTTTAAATTGACAACAGGGTGTCTATAAAAGAAGAAAAAAAAAAAAACAGCTACCTATTATAGTCTCCACAAACAAACATCCAATTAGTGTAATTGGATTTGACGCAGTTAAGCCCCTGATTAGGAGAGAGTACAGTGTAAAATAGAATGACAGCCACTCTGAATCAAGTAAATAACTTTTACAGACTAATGACGAGATGGAAATCTGTGGTTTTGGGGTCTGTTGTCAAAAGAAGAGCGAAAGGAGAACATTTAAGGAACAGCCACTCTGCTGTGCTGCAAAGCATTTCAATTTGCTGTCTAATTTTCTGTTCAAGCTCCATTAACAGGTAAACAGACTCACAAAAGAGCAGGTCAAAGCTACAAAATTACACACAAAAAAACACATACTGTAGCTTAGAAATGACTGATGAGAAACCTCAGTGAAAGAACACACAGAAATAGGTTGACCTTAATAACTACTGCTGGTGCTGCTGTTGAGAAATATTTCATCTCGATGATGAGACAGGATCCCCTCTGGCAAATGACACAACCATGTTGCAATTCATGTATAAATAGTTGAATATTTAAAAGAAAAAACTCTCCGAGCTAAGCTGCTTAACTTGTCAGATGCATCTTACATGCTACTCCTCCATTCAAAAGAGCTGTCAGAGGGATTTTTTGTCGTATGGCAAAACTATTAACTGGAATAAAACTTAATATTCATCTAATCTGCAGCAAAACAAAATCAGGAAGAATAAAAATTGTTCTTGTAGCTCAAAGAGAAATACAGCAGCAAGACGGACAAAAGGAAAGATGTTTGGAAGAAATGAGAAAGAATCTGGGGGTTGACATTACTTGTGTCAGGTGTGGTGGCCATGGTTGAGACTATGACGGGTGGACCAGTGCGACGTCCAACCAGCTTGGTGTTGTTAAGGTTTTGCACTTGGAGAGTGGATGCAGAAGTTGCCGGGACGATGTTACTCTCAGGGGCAGCACCGATCCCCTTCCGGAGAAGTTGGGGGCTGTGAAGCGGGCTCAACGCTGCTACTGGGGATGCTGGGGGAAGGTTGGGGGCTCTCTTCATCAGCTCCATGGGGGAATAGGAGCCAGAGAAGGTTTTAGGTGCCGCTCCAGGGGTTCCTGGTGCTGCTGGTGGCTGTTGTCCAAGAGCAGACATAGCAAGACCAGTGTGGGCATTGTACATGGAGAGGGGTCTTCCTTGAGCCACTGCACCGCTGTATGCTCCAGGACTGACTGGGAAAGCTCCAGTGGCCAGGGGCCGTGCTCCTGGGTAAGTAGTGGTCTCCAAAAGGTGCTGGGAAGGTGCACTGCTGGGTCTTCTGCCAAGAAACTCTCCCATTCTTGGGGACACAGTCTGGATGGTGGTGGGAGGTTGCTGCATCAGGCCAGGGTCCATGGTCAAGCCCTGGGGCTGCATGTAGAGGTCGTTGCGGTGGCTGAAGCTGTTGGATCGGGTACGTGCAGCTGGAGCGCCTGTCTTACAACCAAGAACAACCCGGGATAGAATGCGGGCCTGCGCCAAGTTAGGGGCCACAGCGCGGACATCGTGGTCTTCCATCATTCCAAGTGTAGGAGTGGAATCAAACCCATGTTGCAGCAGCAGAGTGATGGTGCTCTCAGCCAAGCCTTCAGCTCGCAGGAAAGCCAAGAAAGCAGGGTCCACCATCCTCTTAGGGTCAGCAGCGCTGGGATGATGAGTAGGCATACCTGAGGGCATTCCAGCTGTGGCAGCTATTATTGCTGAGCTGGGATCATAATTTGGGTCATAAGGTAGCCGCTGGGAAGCTACGGCTCCGTAGGCTCGAGGGGGAAATCCGTCCATTCCCTGGAAAGCTGGATCCACCGTTGAACTGGTGGCAGCTGGCTGGCAGGTGTCCAGTGACAAGTTGTTGATATTGTTATAAGCTTGTCGCGCAGAGAGACTCGAAGGCTCAGCGGCGTAAATAGGCAAAGGGGGCTGGACCCCGTAGACTGCAGGAGACGGAGAGCGGCCACCAATACGCTGGGCGTCTTGGATCATCTTAGACGCCAGAGTTTCCCTGTACAAACGGCTCAGCTCAAGAACGGGAGGGGGAGGAGGGGGCGGAGGAGGAGGTGGGGGAGGAGGAGGTGGAGGGGGAGGAGGTGCGGGGGTAGGTGTTGAAGCGGAAGCAAGCACGGAAGGTGTGGCCCTCCCTTGCCCTTGATCCCAGGTAGGCCTCACCCCCCCAGCGCTGGGCCCATAATGCGAGGCTGATCTGCTGAGCAGGTGTTGGTTATCCCTATAAAACCCTGACTCTTCAGGTGGCGCACCAGATAGGGTAGAGCTTGCCAGGTAGTAATCCTGAGGTGGTGCAGAAGTCCTGCCTGCCATCACTTGCCCAAGGTAGAGGCTGCTGCTCAGATCAGGAACAGAGTTCTTCTTCAGTAGGGTTTGCACATGCTGGTCCTGCTGGAACTGGCTGTACAGGGATCCTGGATCCTGTTTCCCACCTAGATGTGGGTGATGGTGGAACAAGATTCCACTGTCACCCACTGGCAAAGAGTTCCTGCGCCCTGCAAGAGTGCCACAGTAGTGACAGCGACTTGCAGCTCTGTCATTCTGGCCCTCTGTCCATTCAGGACCACGCAGGCCCAGAGAGCCTCCAAAATGCGACTGCTCGCTTGAGTTAGGCATCATTGAAGACAACCAAGTGTAGGGCTATAAAAGGCAGAAAATAGAGCCTGGTATTGTGTTTCAAGTCTCCTGTTACACTCACCCCCAATCAAGAGGGAGGAGTGTGGAGGAGAAAAGGTGAGACATGAGGTACCCGTTTACCTGATCTGCAGCTGTAGATCCCCCTCCCTTCACTCTTAAGTCCATGCTATCATGTAGCTCCCTGCTGGCGGCCTATCTAAATAATTCAACCCTGGAAACATTAGAGATCCACGAGGACAGAGGCACATCATCACAAACACAGAGAAAAACCACACATACACACACTCATAGAGAGAAAAAACACACCTTTAGGGCGAGCCTCTGCTCCTTTCTACAGCAGGGATCATGCTTGTGCTGGCCATCACTCGCTTACATCCCAAACTAAGAGCGCGGGTAAAGAAATTGGGGTAAAAACACATGCCGGACAATGCCAACTGAATGGAGGAGGGGACGAGACGGAGTAATCCAATGGGGTTGATGCACGCCATTGGCAGGGACAGTCCTCTCCTCCACAGCGCCTGCCACAAGGGGATTAGCGGCAAACTAAAACCTGCTTAAATCCACTGCCCCCTGTGACATCACTTGAACCAGATAGTGTACACTGCCAGCATGCTGCTGAGGCCACCGGGATGTGTTCATGGACTGTAAAGCAACACTGTTTGCCATTCTTAGCAGTTACTACCATCCCTTTATTTGCCTGCAGCCGGCTTTCCTCTGAGCATGAATGGATCTCCGCAGAGAGACCAGGGAAGCTTGTGACCAACATGTGGGTCGAGGGAGTCCGGGGAGAGGGGGGAAGGGGGTTGGTTGCTCTCACAAGTACTAATGAGGGTCAGATTTAATCCTGTGGCTACTAGAAGGAGGCCAGGAGAAGCTTCACTAGTATCATGGAGAACTGACAGCCTCCTCTGCTGGGCAAAAACAAACACACTCACATGACGGAGGAAAATGTGATACCACCCAGTGCCTTCATAATAAATCAAGTTATAACTGATCTTGTTAGATTAAGTGGCCTTTTGTATTTTTCTTTAAAATATATAGGGACCACAAACAACTTACAATTGATTTGCTGCTGGAGAATATTGAAGAAATGTCCGTCACATGTTTTTTTAAAGCTTGATATCTGGATAAACCAGTTGTTTCCTTTGTTTGACCAAGTATTAGAAAAAAGATAAAGATAGAAAACCACAAAAACTTACAGGAAGGTTCAGATAGCTTATTTGCATTAAAATAGTTTAAATTGATCACCAGGAAATCTTTATCTTCCATCACGTAAACATTACAATCTTATATTTTAAAGCTCCTGTAAGGACATTTTGGTTTGTGTCATTTTTGGTACTCTAATAACAATAGTGGGCCTATTTAGTCCATTTTTTTTTATACAGACACACACACACACAAAAAAAAAATCCGATCAGGTCAAGATTGTTTTACAGCTTGTCTTAGGGGACGTTTACACGACAACAGTTTTAGGGTGAAACGCAAAAGTTTCGTTGCGTTTCAGCCTCGCGTTTACACGAAAACGGCATTTAATGCAGACCTAAAATGTAAACTTTTGAAAACGGCCTTCAGAGTGGGATTTTTCTGAAATGCTCCCGACACCGTTGCCGTGTAACAGTAAGCCAGCGTTTTCAGGGAAAACGATGACGTCACAGTCTGCCTCGCGCGTGCATTCAACAGGACAACAGTACCACTGTAACGATCGTCACGGACTACCGTGTTATGCTTGTGCCCAATCTGCTGACTGTCTTTATACAAAATCTGCATCTGTTGCTCCACTTTTTGACTTAGTATTCCCCAATACACCAGATGACCGGCTCAACTCTACTTCCGTGGAGAACCCACAAAAGCGGCCTCTGGACAAGACAGTTATAGCACCACCTATAGGCCTGGGGTGCTCACTACAGCGTTTTCAGTCCATCAGCGTTTCCGTGTAAATGCAGATTTTTGTCACAGTTTTTCACTGCGTTTTAGCGTTTTCAGATGAAACGTTGTAGTGTAAACGGGGCCTAAGTCTCTACAACACCACATCAGCTAACAAAGTTTAGCAGTGAAAAGAGAGCTCTGTGTTTTTCTCTGCTGAAAATGATTTCTGTGATTGATTTTATAGTGGTGGTGAACACAGGGGCCTAACTGTCAGACAGAAAAAAGACACAAGAGCAAAAGAAAGATAAACAAGAGAGTGACAGTGCACGACCTAAAGGCTAAAATATGAGCTAAACTGTCTGTGCTAATGTTCGTTCCAACCCACAGTCAGCAGTTATTCTGCAGTGGTCTGTTCAAACTTGAACAACATCCCTATGATACTATTGATAAATACCTTACCTTGTCACGTTGTATCCAATTAAAAGATGTCTCGAACAAAAAAAAAAAAAATGTTTTGCTCCAACTTTATTTCATTCCATGTTTTATTATTAAGTTATTAGTTAGCGTAATTGTACATTAATACACTGTTTTTCATTCGGAAGTCTTTTGCAGATATTCCTGCCTTTTTGTTTTCACTGAATTGGGTGTAATGTTGTTATTTCACCAAAAGATGTTATGAGCAGTGTCCCTAAATAAATAAATAAAAGGTTAAAGTTTTAAAAAAATAAAGTATCACAGGTCAGAGAGGCAGAAATGTCATGTCCTCATGAGTGTGCAGGGTCTGTAGGAGAATAAAGAAGCAACGCTATTTATTTCAATGTGTCTCTGATCCATTTAGAACATTTTAACAGGAGCTTTAAAATCAGCGAGGCGCAGAAAAATGTGCACTTCTGAATCCGTCACATATGAAAGAATGTCATAACAGGGCCGCGGTTTGGTTGCCTCGGAAAATTTGGATTCATGAAATGATCCAGCATTAACTGCACCTCCACCAGCTGAGTCGTATTTCCTCTCAAGAAGCTTCCACTTTGCTTCACTCACACGCCAGATGTACAACAGACCAGATGTGGCTTATCTGAAATGTTGGCATCGGTGAGATAACTGTCAGTGTTTACTTGCCATGACAGGAGCAATGTAAACAAAAAGCGGCAGCAGCAGGAGGTGGAGAGGAAAAGGGAGCTTTGATAAGTGTGTGATGGGAAAAAAGCTGATAACGCGTGGGCTGCCAGCTTTGACTTTACCTTTTAGACGGACAGTGTCGGATAGGACCAGACAGGAAGGGAAAAGGATATGATTGGACTGCAGTGGACTGTGACAACTCATGGCTACATGCCTGTTTATATTCTGTGAGTTATTTCTGTTTGAAAAAGGAAACAGGTTTAAAAGGAAGAGTTTTTGCAGCAGGGACGTTTTTTCATATGTGTGTGTGTTCTCCTGAAGCTGAGACACAGAGACAGCGTGACTGAGTTGAGCTAAATTTATGACTGTTTCCAGCTGACGAGAGACTTTAACAGAGCTGTGTCTCCTTATGTTGTCCCCACTACCTGTCAAGTCACAAAGGGAAACGCGATAACAAGCTTGTTTTCATTTCAGAGCCCAAGTGATGCAATCATGATATAACATCAAAAAACAGAATCTGATTGTTTCGTAATGGAGCATCCTAATTGAGGAACATTAAGTAGGTCAAAACAAAAATAAATCAGAACAGTTTCATTTTCTCGATGGCCCCTGGCAGTCCAGGATGATGCACATCTGAAGGATGGTTTCTTTCATTAGAAGGTAAAGCATACCTAGCAATTTCCTTGCAGTGATTTCTCAGCGCTGTCCTCCCAGGTCTGAGTCTCCCTGCGCTTTTTTGTCAGCTGTAAAACACACCATTAATCACCGTGTTGTATCTCTCCGCGGCGATCGTCGACAATAACTTCTTTTAATAAGCCCCTTCCAGGCCCGTGTGTCACTCAGATCCCCGCTTCCTGACAAAATATTAATAACAATAATAAACATCTCAAGTGCAGCTGGGCTTGTGTTGCTAAAACTGAAACAAGGATATGGCACATCATATCTCCAGCCATGCAAATTGCTGCATTTCCCACTATTCATAAGCAGGAGAAGCTGCGCTACCATATTCATCTTGTCTGCATTCTCTGATATGCTTCTCATGAGAGCTGCTCCATAATTAAGTGAGCATGCTATATTACTCCCATGAAGCAACAGGGACCCTACGCTTGCTAGCATGAATAATACAACAGAAAAGAAAAGAAAGCCCAAAGTTACGCAGCAGATATTTGGTCAACAGCATCAGAATTGGTGCCAAGACTCGGTTTGCTAGCTCGCAGCCAATCACATGGCTCTGCAAAAGACCTCTAGGTACAATGTGTTCAACAGACGTCCAGCAACAGTCGTGCCTTTGGAGCAATCTGGCCATCTTTCTAGGGCACAGGACGCTAACGGCGGGACTTGGCAGGCCGTGGCTGCAGAGATAGCTGCAGAATGATTTAGATAGCTGCAACTCTACAACTGCTGATCCATTAAACTTTCATGAGGGACTTCATAAATTAAAACCATGACTGGAAGAACTTGAAAATTCTACTCAATTACTGTGATTGTACAGTATATTAAAGTTTTAACGAGCCTCCGGGCCTTTCCTCGCTCCAGCTCAAGCACAAGGAGGAAGAGGAAGGGGAGGGGAGGAGGGGCGATGAGGAAAGGAAAAACACATGGTACCAATTCTGGGCCGATGGCTTTTGAAAGGGGTTCACATCTGTTGTGTTATCAAGACGCTGTCCTCCGCCTCTTTACCACCTCGCGTCTCCGCACGTTATGATACAGCATGTCACACATTCACACGGGTGGGTGGAACGCAGGGCAGAGCGAGAGCCGCTACTGCAAACCTTTTCATCAGCAAGCTGAGACCTTCGCTTAGACTCCGCAAAGCCACCGATTAGAGTTTTGTCTTCCATTTTAGCAGGTTGGTTTGTTCCCCCTGTTTTGCCTTGTGTGCGCAGCCCCGCGCTCCGCCTGCCTATCATTATCAAGCCAGTGGCCCATACTGCATCACAGATGGGGCAGACAGAAGGGAGAGACGACAGCCCGCGTGCTTTTTGGAGAGACGAGGAGTGTGCAGCTGAGTGAGAGGAGAGGCAGGGAGGGAAGACGAGGGAGAGGAGAAGAAAGGAGAGGACAGAAAATGAGATTTGCTTTCACGTCACTGATGAAAAAATGATACGGAGTGCAGTTAAACCAAAGGACACTTTTACAATATGCTCAACAGAGCTGTGGTTAGAGGCAGAGATGTGGGAGAGTAACTGTGTGACACACTAAAAATATTATATGGCATTTATCTACATCTCCTGTGTGGTTAATGCAGGGTTTAGAAAGGTCAGCGTGTTCTCTCTGACTTTATATTTGGGACCTGGACACAACTGTTGTTTCTTTTCATCTATTAAAGTAAAACCAATAAGACTTTTATCCTCTTTAATCACAGCCTTACAACCATAGACTTTATAAAACACAGACATAATCTCAGTGACGCTTAACAGGACAGCCACCATATTGGAAACACCTAGAAACAAGCAGAGAGGTGGAGCTGAAGCTGTAGCCTGTCTGTTGAGTTTTTGCATTAGGGCCTGTGAACATTTTAAAGCACTTCTCACTTGTTGCTGTGAAGTCTGTTTTAAAAAAGCTCTTTACACTTATTATCTTTCATCTGATGAAATTTAATAATAAAACTAAAAACATTTAAATGATATCACGCTGCAGTATTGTTAGCAGCTTAAGACCTGGAAATTAAAAACAAACAAGTGTGGTTAGCTTCTCTGTTTTTGTGGACTTTCATAATTTCTGTTAAGGAAGTTGATATCAAATGCCACTTGGGCCACAAAGCACTAAAAACATTGGGCTTCATTGATTCTGCGTAGAAAACAGGTCCTGCCAGGGCAAAAAATGCCCTCAGTGGACACAGGCCCTAACTTTTAACCTTTCTTTAATAAAACAGACCAGCAACTGGGATCTCTCTGCTTTTTGTAGCCAACACCAAGTGGATATGCAAAGAACTACAATTTTTCATACTTTACAGTGGTGTCTTTAGCCATGGCGAACAGTGCCATCAGTGGAAACAGGCCCTAATTTTTCAATTGTTAACAATCAAACAGATCAGGTTGAGGCATTCCTTGACATTTGCTTTTTAATATCACCACTTGCTTCCAAAACCAAAAACTGTGTATTTGTATTTATATTTGTTTATTATTTTGTGGACAGTCCTCTTTAATGTAGATAGATAGATAAATACTGTATAATGTAATAATGTAATGTACAAAGTAAAAGAGGCAGCTTTAGCCTTTGTGGCTAATTTACAGCTGCAGTCCCAGGCCAGTTATCAATAGGCAACCTAAAAAAATTTTTTAAAGTACAACAAAATGCATTACATTTTTAATAACATCCAGCCCAATTAAAAAAAGAGAAGACACATGTTACACACAGATCGAGCAGACACACACAACACATGTCAAATCAGTTCATCCAACAGATATAAAGTAAGTATAACTCTTACGCAGTCAAAAACTGCTATAGTTTTCCAATCACCACTTGCATGTTGCATATAAAATAAAACATAAGTAATAGAAAAATGCCAAGTTTATTGTCATATAAGTCGCTGACTCTACAAATCCAATGAAGGAAACCAACTAGTCACAAGATATGTGAGTGAAAGACTTGGTCAGTTGGTAAAACTGAAAAAAGTCAACTGGTGTAACCAGTGTTTCTCATTAAGAAAATCTGATATTGCGCAAAACAGATACAATGTGGACCCTCTTCTTGCTCTACTAGAAGAGGGTCCGCTTCCTTCAGGCGAGGACCCTGATAAACATGGTTGCATCAGTCTACTACGCTGTAAAAATGAAACTTGATATTGATTTTAAACCAACCCACCCAAAAAAGGAAAGAAAACCTGCAGTATACTGACTTATTCAGTACAACAACAAAAAAAATGATCAAGTTTGGAAATGAAATATTTAAAATAAACTTTGGGATGATATTTCATAACAAATAACTTATTTCATTAGTGCACTTGCAAAGCGTCTGGGAAGGTGAATTATTTCATTCTTCTCATGCTTTTGTGGTTACACCATTTGACGATTTGACGGGACTGATTCTTTCATTGGTTCTACAGTTCTACAGTTTCATTTAGCAGACGCTTTGTCCAAAGCGACGCACAACACAAGCAAGACTTTAGACAGAAGGAAAACCAAGTTAGTGCGACAACAGTGCTTCAAGTAATTCAGCTGCAGGTGCTGCCATTAAGTGCAAGTTTAATTTTGTTTTTTATTTTTTTATTTCCGTTTTGTTTTTTTGTTTTTTGAATTTGTTTATTTGCCTGTCCCATTTACAGGCTCATAACCTTGCACTTATCCTCCAAATCCATTAAAATATAAAAAAGACAAAAACAATTCCTACATTTCTTCAGGACATTTTCATTAACTCTGTGCTGAAACAGCCTTGAAACACCAAACTGTCACATAATGGTGAAACGTCTGTGATCCACTCAGGATGAGGAAGATTAATCAACTTTAAAATTAGGTAAGTTAAAATCTGATGAGGTTAATCAGAACAACAACACAAAAAAAAACACATAGATGTCAGACAAAGCATTGTAAATCATTCTGCAAAAGATCACAGGCCTGTTTAGGACATATTTAGTAAAACTGAGGAAGTAAGTGTCTGTAAAATAGATTAAAGCAGTCTGGCTTTGCTCTTGTTTAATGCATTATAAGCCGAATGTAAAGAATATAAGGTTTGACACCGAGTGTTTTTCTCCCCTCGGGCAGAGCGCATTGATCCCAGCTCGAAAAGAAGACACCTGATTTAGATTTAGAAAATTCAGACAGACACTGAGAGCAAGTGAAGTTTCTTATTCTCCTCAGCGACAGCACGCTCACATTCACAGTCAATCAAAATGAGATTATCTTGTTTACCCTGCAATGCAAGTTTTTAGCCTAAAGATCACTCAACGTAAATTAACACACACATCTGTGATAAGCAAACACAATCATCAGCAGAAAAAACAAGCGGCTACTGAGCTGCCTCTGTGTTTGTTCAGCGACTAATATAGATAAATTAGATTCCTAATTATGCAGCTATAATGTGTGATCGTGTAACGCCACATGAATAAATGCAGATGTTGATTAAAACATTATCTGACGAGATTAAAGCGGCTCAAATCAAACCCAGAGGGGGAAACGGCGCTGCAGTGAAGGAGAAAAACACATCTTAGCAACAAGGGAAGAAAAAAAAAATAAAGAGGAGTCTTCATCCTCCCGGCCGCTCTGCCCGGCCGCTGCAGAATGATTAACATTGGTGCAGCTCAAATTAAGCTGAGAACACAGAGAGGACCTGAGGCTGGAGCACAGGACAGAAATGAATCTCTGCACCCCAGAGACGGCGAGGGATAGACGGATACACAACAGAGTGAGCTCCTCTCTATTCCTCAAACCGGTGAATTGAACGTGATGCTTCCCAGCAGCTGCTTTGATTGAGCTAACTAGCAGCTTTTGATAGAAACAGTGGCAACCAGCTCCCTGCCACCTTATTCACAGACAGGCCAGATTATGCTAAACACATATCAAGGACTTTAATGGCTTAATCAGGCTTGTCATCTACCCAACGGGTTTCCTTAGATACTGCATTTTCTGATCCCTCAAATGCCAATGCTAAGCAGCCAGAATGAGCAAAACAGGAAGATGCAGGAATAAACTGTCTTAAGGATGTTTTTCAGAGTTTGGGAAACAAAGGCAAAGGCTTTGTTGGACAGAGCAAAGAGAGTGTATGAGCAGACGTATTTCTTTTTAAAGACATCGCTCCAGATTTTCAGTTGAAAGAGATTGAAGGGAGGCAGCACGAATCACGGCTTCGTCTGCTCTCTATCTGTGTGCCAACAGCAGGCCCGGTTGAAGTGTGAACCTGGATTAAGATGAGTTACTCCCAACAGTCGCCAAATAAAGCCCTGTGAGGATTTACCTGCGTTTTTCATGTGTTTTCTCCCCACGCCGAGACAATCGCCATAGCAGCCTTATCACGCCGCTACATGCAATCAACGGGACAACTTTGCCTGGTCGTTGGCTCGTGAACAAATCACAAATCACAAGCTGTTTTTTTTTCTCTACGCCCTCACAATGGCCGCCAGAGGACTGATTCACTGATCCTGTGTGATGGCCATCTGGAGAGTGAGTGTGCGCCTGTGTGTGTGTGTGAGTGTGTCTGTGTTTGAGAGGGAACGTCTGCAGGTAGGCTCACCACGAGGCAGCTCTGCATGCATCACAGCAACACCTGTTACTGTCTCTGTGTGCGGCTCCTGTGGGCTTTGAGCGCGTGCCCAGCAGAGCAGACAAAGTGTTGTTCCCTCAGGAGTGACTAACTACTTCAGCTGTCTGATTCACACACAAACGCAACAGCTGGATGAGGACCGCCGCTCTAACCGGGAAGGATTTCCACCAATGAGCGACCCACCTGTGATATAAAATATGATATTGCCTAGGAACTTCTAAGAATTCACTTATTAGCAAAGACGTACAAAGAGTTCAACCTCACATCTCTGTACTGTAAGTGTAGCGCTAATTAACTTCAACTTCAATCAGTTATCTTAGCATAAAGATCTGAATACAGCCAGCCCTCGTTAAAGGCAATAAACCCCCAAACCTTGCAATGCTTCTCATGTTTTGAAATCAAAGAACACCCAAGGGTTCATCTCTTGTCACCTTTTTCAACATTTTCAGGTTCAATTTCCTTCAAAAAAGCATCAACATCAACACAGTATCAGCCAATAATCAATAAGCATGTAAAAAAAATATTTAATTTCTGTTTTTTGAAACTTAATATTTACAAAGTGTTCCAGCAGCACACCTGCAACACCGCCAAAACCCACCAGGGGGCCACAGCCACTCTTTCTTATACTGTTATCGCAGGATGATCAGGGGGCGGAGCCAGCCTTTTTCAACAAAAACTTAAAAAAAAAGATATCGTACTCCTTTGGATTTTAAAAACTTTAAAAAGTCACACAACAAAGTGACAAAATTTAAATCCTCGCAGCTGAAAGGTATAATTGGTTGTTTGATTTAGATACACTTTTTGTTATACTGGTTAAAATGATCTATGTGTCCTGATGGCAAGCAATACATGATGTGTTCTTAAATGAGAGCAAATAATATCAACTATCCACAGCAGGAGAAAACCCAGGAAAACATCAGCCAATCACATCGATTAGGATCCAATCTGTTAAACCAATCAAATCCTGTCCTGTAGTTTTGCCCTCCTCCTGTGTGTACATTTCCCCGGCGCGCACTGCCCCTGACTCAAAGTGTGTTCCCGAGTTTGGCAGTGTACAGGTTCACTCTCAGCAGAAGAATGGCAGAGAAACTACCCATACCCTCATTACTGGTAACTGCTCCTCCGGTTAAACAGGGCAAGAAAAGAAAGACGTCTTTCTTTTCTTGCTCCGAAAAGAAAGCCTCTGAAAGCCTCAGTTCTGGGCTGTAGTCTGGATCAGAGTCTAACAAACTCTCACCACAGGGGCTCTGACAAGCAAAAAAAAAAAATGTGATATTAAGTAAGTCCTAGAGAAAATGTACATGTACTATTTGTGTTATAGCTTTACTCCTGATATCATGTCACAGGTAAAAGTGGACGATTCTAGCATGACAGTTGCGAGTACTAACAAAAGTCATGTTTGTTTACCAGTATTTGTTTTCTTTTGCTTTACGTTTTAATGTTTTGGTGTTTCCTTACCTCTAAATGAGACATGACTCTACGTAGTGCAAAACATACAATGATGTGCTGAGTCCGTCTGTCAGTCATTCACAATCATAGTCGTGAATCAGCGTCACTCGTGCATGTGAGCGAGGGCGTTGCTTTGTGCTTCCAAGGGAGGAGGGGCTAGGAGGAGTCCTGACGAGGTGCTACATTCAAATTCATGCTAGTTTTTCAGGACTGCCAACCCTGCCTTTAAGTCTTACAGGGTGAAACTCTAATTATATTTCCTGTCAGAACAACAACAACAACAAAAAAACATCCAAATGCAAAAAAAAGAAATGCTGCTAGCATCCTGTAGTAACACAATCCAAAAAGTTTATCCAATGCAAGTCCTGCATCTGCAACTGAGGTGACCAATCAGGCTATAAAGGGGCCATGGCTTTTTTTTTTTTTTTTTTTCAGAAATTAAAGCTCCTCATGAAGAGTCTTCACTTTGTAACTAAACATGCAGAAAATGACACATTTGTTTTTCCATGATCAAAAAAATATTTATGAGACAATCAGAGTAAGATTGACACTCTAAATTGAGTTTTTTATTTAATATCTAAAATTGTATCTGGGGGTCGGTAGGTGTCAGACAAAATGATAACATTGCCAAACTCTTCCTACAAAAAAAAAAAAAATATATATATATATATTTTTTTAAAGGAGCATGACGTAAAATAAAACGGGGAAAATCGTACAGCTAAACAAACTTGCAAGGGTATCAGTTTCATTTCATCCTCTGTATTTTCAATGACTTCAGCTCTCAGTTTTATAAATCATTTGTTGTTCTAAACTTGTTATTGTCACATTACTGTACCTACAAAAAAAATAGATCACTAAAACTAGTAACCTTTAAAAAATTATCATATTTCTAAGGGGTTTGGAAAGAAGGGTTACATTGAGGACTGCTTCTTGGCTGGTATTGGTTACTTCCTGTTGGTCTGGTGGTTGCCTGGTAACTGGTCCCTGGCTGAGGCATGGCCATGAGCTTTCGAGGTAGCGGGAAGCTGATCTCTGGACAAAGCCAAGCTTGCTGCTTCCAAGTCTTTGTGCTAACCTAAGCTAAAGTAAGCTAGGCTAAGCTAAACCAGTTCCTGTTGGCAGCTACGTGTTTACTGGGTCGACTTTTGACTGTTGTCTGTAGCTTTTCAGAGAACTTCAGGGCAAATAACCTGAGGAGGGGTTTACACTCTATGATCACACAGATACAAGATAAAAACAGCAAAAAAGTCACTGATTTAGGGGAGAAGTGAGATATTTCTAATTTATAAGGGTGTTGACGGACTATTTATAAACTATCTTTACCATTATAGCTTTTATTATGTGTGTATTGTCCTCCTGCAATTTTTAAATATGATTATTTTGAATAAAAAACACAGAAAATCTCTTTTTCTCCAGCATTGACATCCTCCAAAACCAAGATAAGTATCTCCCAGACCTAACTATAGCTACAGGATGTGCAGCATATGTCCTTTATTTTATGTGCATATCGCTGAGGTGCTTACATCATGCTGCAAAACAAATATGCTGGCACTGGGGGTAATGGTGCGTCTAGCTTCATTTTCCAGCACTGCAGTCATGTCTGCTTCTCCCAGCGCTGGCTCCAGGAGGGCCCAGCAGCTTAACAAGCCTCTCGGGGACCCAGACAGCAGAGAGGAGATGATTTTACCTCAGGACATAGCCTGACAGACACACACAAACACACACTCACTCACATACGCACTGGGCAAAGTCAAACAAGTGGGTTTAAAAACACACACACGCACGCGGATCCAGACACAGTTTGTACACCCACACAAAGGCTCGTGTTCCTTGTTGCATGCGTCGACTTTGTAGCCGTGTGCACGGCAGGGGGCTCCTATTCTTTCCACAGGCTCTTCAATACAACACTACCGCTCTCTAATCCACAACCCAAAGCCTAATAATCACTGCGCTTCATGGTGTAAAATTGGCTGCTTCCAAACAGCCGTGACAGGAGAGAAAGCGTTCAATCCCCTGCAGTAATCTAACTCCGATGTTTAGATGTTCTCTATAACCCTAAGTCACACACTGCACACACTCCTACACAAACACACACACAGCAGCTCTCTCACACACACAGGGGCCAGAGTGAAGACATAATCTCATTTACATCCGCCAGAGGACTGTTTGCTGCTGAGGTCAACGTTTATACACTGGTTACTGTAGTATCTGACATGTGGTGTGTGCCAGGAGAAAATGATAGCCATCGATGGGATTGATCACCAATAGGGATCAGGGTCATGCTAATATATGGTGAGGATGGCTGGCTGGGGGATGAAGAGCTCGATTTAGTGTCAGCGAGGAAGAAAAGCACTTTATGCAAAGAAAAGCATTGTATGGATTTCTGGTCACAGTCGGTGTGTTTGAGAGACGGTTCAGATCCTAGGGTCAGAGGTAAGGCCAGTGGAAAAAAAACAAAACTTTTAAACGTCAGAGTATTAAAAAGAATTCTGACTTTGGTGTTTATTAACTTAATAACTGACTTTAGTGCAAGCTATTTCAATAACTTTACACCCAGGTCTGAAAACTGAATTTTGGTTCTTTTCTGTCTTTTTTTCTTTTCGTTCTTTGGTCAGAACAACAAGACCTTGACATGTCTGAGAAATCTAATTTTAATATTATCAGACTCTGTATAGGTTAGTTTTTTTTTTTTTTAAACGACAGCTTTGTACAACCATCAGGGACTGGACAAGAGCACAATCACAGATTAGTAACACGCCTCTCAAATTACTGCAGTATAATTGGTTAATGAGAACATACATCACCCCAGAAAAACTCAATAAACACAGTCGTGTGTTTATTCTCACACGTCTGAATCTAGTGTGGGAAAAGGGAACACTTTTACTGCCTTTGGCAATGTGACCAAATATAACGGTTTTGGACGCAGTGAGGACGAATTAAAGATACAAGTTACTCTAAATGATTAACTCTTCATACTGCGCTCATATCAGGAAGCTTTTGATGCTAGAAAGAGACAGCAGATCTTTTTAGTTTCAGTTCTATCATGGAAAAAGGATGGTGCACTGAGTTTGACTTAACCTTTTTTTGAACTTTTCACAGTTCTGCCCTTGGAAAGGGAGAAGTTACTATTCAATAAAATCTGGGGTGTCTTTATTTAAAACTCAGAAAATCTAGATAAGACATGTCTATAGGAAAAACCTGGGAAAGAATAGACGGCCGTCTGACATCACCATGTTAGAGGTTCTTATTCCAACTTTGATCCCAAACTCAAACTCCTTAATTAGTACGAGAACTATCTTTCTTCCCTTTAATTTGATTTATTGATTTAGTCTTTATAATGATATAATCACTTTTATGTATAACATATGTGCATAGGTTAGTAATAACATTACTCATTTTAGTCTTTTTTTTAACTATTATTTTTTTACTACTATTTTATTTTTAATTACAATTATTATTGTTGTTGTTTTATCAGTGCACCTGTTTTTGTGTCTGGTAATGGATTTGTGGGCATACATGTGTTGCTGTGACTATAAATGTGTTTGTTCAAGGTTGTTAAACCAATGGGAACAATGTTTGGAAAAATAAAAACAGCTTTGTTTGTTTTTTTTTGTTTTTTTACCGGCCCAACCTCCACACTAATTTTTTCAGTGTCCCTGTCCCTCTAAGATCCAATTTGCGTTTGATTTTGTTTTGAATTTTTCTTTTTTTATTTCATTTTAGTCAAAAATGCACAATTTTAAAATGTGTTACTGACATTTCATAATGAACATTTCAGCGATATTTTTGTTTTCGGATAAAAAAAATCAGAAATATTGTTTTGGCATCATTTATTTTTGGGTTTCACTTTGTTTAAGTTTCTTCATTTAAGTTCAATACATGTAAATAGTTACACAATCTTTGGCTGTTTTCTGAAACCTTGATTAGTTTTTGTAGTCTTTGTATTTTCTGGTTGTTTTCATAATACTGTTTCCTTTTCATAGGGTGACTGTATCCTGAAAACCCAAAAAGACGACCTCCAACCTGGTCTTTCAGAGATAAGACAAATATACCCAAAGGTACTCAAAGACCACAAAGTAACTTTATAAACTATACAGTTATTTAAAACTTTCTTTTTCTGTTAGAAATGAAAAATGTATATGAATTAAACATAAATAATGCCTCATAATCTCAGTTATACAGAAAGAAAGACTGAGGTTTTGTAAGCAAAAGAAAGAGAGAGGTCAACCATTTTCTCCTTAACTTTGGCTGATGTAGAAGTATAATTAGTGGTTTAAAGGTAAAGAAAAAGAAATGAGATGTAGCATATTCTTCTTTTTCTAAAGTTTGTCTGGGGAATTTACCCTTCAATAATTTTGTCTGAGAGTGCAGTGAAGGTGGTCAGAGCATGTTTTATGTTTTGGGTGCGTGGCGTCCTGATGCTCGCAGCATGCATGCTCAACATTTTGACAGGTAGGTACATCAGAATAAGGAATGCTTTACTATAAATGATAATGGTCTTTCAGACACTCTGAGCAAAACCTGTTAGTGGAATTTTATAAACCCTGCCCAGACATCATTTTACCGACAAAAAGGAGGATATGTCCCAACAAAAGGGGACATACAGTCATCCTTCTGTTCAAGCATTCAGACTGGAAAATCCAGATTTAGAGACATTTAAAAGAAAAGTAGTGCTTTGGTTTTGAAATTGTTACATTCCTAAACAAATGCAGCTCATTTAAGTTATAGATTCACAGCTGGGTGCAAATCACCAAATCGTTGCTGCCCACTAACAAGAACATAACTATTCACTGAATCAGACAGAGCATCATCACCAATGTTCAGATCAAGTGTAACTCAGAGTGGGATTCAGAGCCTTGGCTGTAAATGTGATGTTTTCAACTCTGCAGCTCTGATGGAAGAGGTGATAAAGAAGTTGAGGAGAGTCTCACACTCTCAGCTTTACCTTCACAGATCCGGTCCAGCCGCTGCCTCTTCACTTTGTGTTTGTCAGTCAGCGACATGGCGTCAAACACAGCACGGCACGGGACGGCACAGCACGGCTCGAGTTCCTCTCCTCCTCAGCCACAAATACCCACACGGTTCAGACTCCTAGTGCACTGTAAGCACTATTCCCCGGGGCATACCGCCTCGGCACACACACCTGCAAGACAGGTGAGGAGAAGACAGAAACAGCTGGTTAAACACACACACACACATTCTGTAAGTGCACGAATTATTGATGTTCAAGCAGGAGAAAAAACAGTGTGACACGGCGAGGCATTAAAGAATCCTTGACTACAAAGTCACTCAGCCCCTTGCTCTCAAAGAGCGCGGGAAGCTGCAGGCGATAGATACACAGAAAATCAGTGCATCACACACCCTCACACACACACACACACACACACACTCAGATACCAGTGGTGACAAAGTGCCCCATTTGCTCTAAAAAGTGACAAAGCTTCCATATCTAAAAGCTCCACTTTCCTCCTCGTTTGAAGTGTGTTTTTCTCTCAGACAAAAACTCTGAAGCTCCATCAAACCTGTCACTCTTCACATTCCTCATTGATCGCCGTGACATTGGAGGTGTCTCGACTTAGACAAAAAGCAATCTCCTTTTGTTTCCCTCTTCTAACCCTGAAAGCGCTTTTAAAAGGCAGCGAGCAAAGAATTACTCATTCATCCGACAGAAGTTGATCTGAGTAGGAGAGAGGAGAGGCTGATGGAAGTTTGGAGGAGAGTGACAAAATGAGCTGATGTGCTGAAGACTGAAGGTTGATGGAGTGCTGTGTAATGACACATTTAGGCCAATAGAGGGTGGTTAAAATCTACTCAGAGGGGAGCACATCACCTCACTTACACCTCTTTACATTGTACTGTCACTTCTTTACATCCCGTCGTCTCCTTAAAGGGAATTTTTAAACTTCAACAAATCAACGTCTCTGTGTTTAAAAGGTAAAAACTCAACCTGAAGTTTTTCTTCCTCAGTTGAATTCAATGACAAAATGATTCTGAGGATACAAACGCGGCATCGCTGCGTTCACTTTTGTCTGACAGTGAAGTATTTCTTCATCCCAACACAATGAGGATTAGCATTAAAGTGAATTACAACAAAATTATTGCAACACAACGGGGATTAAATGTTCCACTGAGAACTCGAGTGCTACAACCGCACAAGTCCAGGACCGGAGCCAGAAGAGCCTCTCCTCTCAGAAAAGTGCTGAGGCCATGAAAACATCTCCTTCTGCCAGAAAGCATCAGAGTGACCTCAGAGCAGCTCTTTGTAGTTAGAGTTTGGAAGAAAGAAAAGGGAGGGGAACGCAAAACAGCAAGGAGTTTGAGAAAAGAAGACGGCCTCAGTGTTTCTTGGAGGAATTAGAGTGTGACTAGTTTGAGATGTGACTTATCAGATTGGCTGTACATGTGGTCAAAACAACCTCTCTCAAAGGCGGAAGTTTGAAGACAAGGTCCTTTAAAGAGGGGGTATTATGGCCTGGTGGTCTAGGTCATGCCCCATGAGGTTTGCACTTGAACGCGTGGCTGGGTTCAAATCCGTCATTCCCCACTCTCATACTATTTCCTTCTCTATCCACTGCCCTATCCTACTTGATTAAAAGCATAAAAACCCCTTCCAAAAAAAACAACTTTAAAGAGGGGGTACTGTCCTTTTTCAGAGTCATCACACAGCCACTCTTGGTACCTCCATTGTGGCGCTACATGATTTACAACTCAAAAAAATCTCTTTTTCTCACAATAGTGTTTTAGAAAATTGTTACTTCAGCCTGCATAAGAAAAACATTTCGTTCTAGCTGCTGTCTCTTTAAGAATAAAAGACCCCTTTCCTCTGATTGGCCAGCTCTCTGGAGGCCTGTTGATGTTTGAGGCCTACCACTCCAAAGTATTGTGAGCCAGCTAGGAGACCCTACTGTGATGACCTCATTATTTCTTTAAGTCTTAAGATTTATTTCAAAACGGACCATTTTGAGCAGCTAACAGACAGATTCAGGGATTTCTACAACATGTGAATATGTAGCAGTTTGAAAGTCTGCACACGTTGAGAATGGATAGCCAGCATTGTTATTTTACATCCAGCTTTAAATATGGGAGAACATTATATACCCCCTCTTTAAATTTCCGGAATCACAATTGAAAGCTTTAATTAAAACCTAAAACATTCTGAGATCCATGAAAAACACACAAGTTTTGAGGATGGTGTAAAACTAAACATCGTTTTTTACAGTGTGAATTCTTCTTCTTCTGTTTCTCTAATGTTTCCCACACTCTGAAATCATCAGATTTTGACGTGAGGAAGCAGCACGGAGCAGGTCACTTCCAGGGTGTCTCTCCGACAAGGCAGCGCTGCGGCTGCAGTCTGTTAACAGGCTGCTGGGAGGCCTCACCCTGTTACTTGATTCATTTCACTTCTTCTCTCCGTTCCTCCTCCATCCTTTTCATCTGTCCATCTCTCTGTAGTGCTGCTGCCTCTGAGGTCTCTCACACAGAGTCATCAATCACCGGGCGCTCTTCCAGGGCCGTCTACTTGTGTGTGTATCCAAGTGTGTGAGTGTGAGTGTGTGTGTGTGTGACATAAAGAGTGAGAGTGACAGGGAGGGAGGGAAGTGGAGAAAAGGAGTGCTAAGAGAGGATAACAAGACTCACACTGGGGGCAGAGCTTCACCAATTCTTATCCCTTTTTTCTCCTTTCTTCTTATCTGCTCCACTCATTTTTGAAGCCAGATAGAAGGAGACAAGAGTCCCAAAACTTAGTCTAAAAACCAATTCTGTGCAAAAACAAAGATTAAATCTCTCTACAGCTCAACAGAAAAACTGAAACAAAGCTGGCAGCGTGGCCAGCAGGCTCTGAACGGGTGTTTTGGCAGGGATTTTGCACTCTCTAACCAAACACAAAGGTCATATACATGAATCTTAATATTTAAGAGGCATTAAAAGTCAGATGATCGATAAAACTCCCCGCCTGCGGGGCCACAGCTCATTGAAAGAGAAACATTTGTGCACTGGAGGCCAGGACATTAAATATATGAATCCATATCTGCGATGGCCAGCTCTTCCTCCCAAGGACGGCTCAGCTGTGAGCACAATCACAGTCCACAAACTCTGCTCAATGTCAGCAGCACACACAGATCACTGTCTGAGGACTGTCCACAGGGTAGGGGGAGGGCGGGCAGACTGAGTTTAACACAGAACAACTTATGAAGACAAATGGAAACAAAGCAGAAGCTTCAGCTCGTACGGACAGACAGTTACTGCAAACACGAGGCGCTAACTTGTGTTTATTTAAAGGAGCAGATTTACTTTTACAGAGATTATTAACAGAATTTGCAATTTCGTTGCTCTCGTTGCAATGACAAATGAAGTTCTATTCTATTCTATTCTATTCTATTCTATTCTATTCTATTCTATTCTATTAATTTGTCTTTTACTGATATCACTCTTATTTCTTTTAATTAGATACAATGCTGGAACTATGTAGCATAAAATTTAAAGACCCAATACAATTCAGGAAAACAACCCGAGTAAAATTTCAATTTCACTTTATTCCTTTGTCCCTTGGGACGTAGCATCTAGTTTCCGAGGGTGTCCCAAGAAGAACATGAAATAATTTTACAGTTTTTCACATAAATAAACAAGATACACAGTGTTGTAAGCGACAATGCTAGCAAAATGTTATCTTTAGCTAGCCATTTCCTGCTGCTTCCAGTTTCTACACTATGCTAAGCTAGTTGCCTCTTGGCCATCTGTATTAAGTTTAACTTTCAAAGAGTAGTATCATCCTAACTTTCAACAAGAAAAGTACCAAAAATATGTTTGTTTTTTAAATTTGAACCCCCTCTTCAACATTTTCTAAACATTAGCTCAAACATTAGCTTAAAAATGAACTGGTTTAAAAATTAACTTGGTTTAAATTCAACAGACTAGCAACTGATGTAAATGTTAGACAGACTGACACTTTGATACCTGACACTTGCTATGTTAGCTAGTTAGCCAGCTAGCTATATGTAGCTTCATCAAGTTCTTTTGAATTAAAGCTGCTAATGGCTGCTATTTAAAGCTCCAGTAAGGAACCTTTACTTTTTGTTTATTTTGTCACTCCCTGGTAATGATACTTTAAAAAAATCTCACCTCTAAATTTTTTCAGTGCAACAACAACAAAAACCTCCTGACCCAATTCAGTGTATGGATCATTAAGAACTTTTGCCTTTGTCACTTTGACACCTACCCCCCATTTGTGGTTTCAGGCCTTAATAAAAACATGAAAACAATTTTCTTTCTTTCTAACTTTCTTGTTTTACTTGCTTTGGAGGATCAAACTATGGCATCAGTATTGTTCTCTTTCACATCAAGTAAAAACGAAACAAATCAAAAGCCTCCTTACAGTAGCTTTAACCCAGCATCAAGATTAAATTCCTGCCCATGAACTAAAAACACTGACTCTCCTCTGACCTCACTTTGTCTTTTTAGAGATTCTGCCACTTTTTTTCTTTTAATCCACGTTAAAAAATTAAAGATATTTTGAGCCATACTGGAAAATAAATTGCAATCTCTTAAGTTGTGTTTTTCTGTTTTCTGTTTTACTTTAATGAGAAGTTGTCTGGACATGAATCATTTAGAAAGCAATCATTAGTTGCACTCCTAATTTCAGCCTCCACCCAACATTATGAGAATGTGAAAAACCAAAAGTCAAATTAAATTAATTTGCAGCAGCATCTTCTTGTAATTGGATGAAATTTAATGATGACACCAGCCTTGTTGTAATCCATCTCGCTATTGGGAGGGAAACGCTAACACAATTGTCTCTGTTTTGATTAATTGACTTTGCCGAAATAAGAAAATAATTTGGTTTGGTAAACAGATTTGAGCACCACCCCTGACAGACTCTCATTAGAAAGCAGAGATTACTTACTTCATTAGACTCTTTCAGAGGAGGTTACAGATCAGAGGCAGAAATAAAAGACTTGTTACAGATCTGTGTGGTTGAGAGGAGGCTTAAGAACACTTTCCTCATGTTTCAGATGAGTTGAAATATGTTTGGACAGGCGTGAGGCTGTGAAAAAGCCAAACTGGAGACAGAGCGAAGGTGTCGCTGAATGAGTTAGAGGGATTGAATAATTAAAAAGGTCAGGCTACCTGCCTGCTGCGTGTCGCTTCACACATGCAGGAGAGGACTCACACACACCCACACAGCACTCTGAGAAAGGCACGCTGGGGAAAAAAGACTGAAGAGACAAGTCATTTGGGGGAATGATCACTTTCCCTGGAACACAGTGTAGTTTGTGAACTAATTGGGTGAATCCATAATTAATTTGCTGACATTAAGCCTTCGGGTCTGCTCTAGTAAGACTTTCTAAGGATGTGAGGAAGAGTGAGTGAAGCCTGGAGCTCACCGCTGAAGGGGAGACTCTTACCTCGGAGCTTCACAGCGCAGGTTCTGACATTTAGAAGAGATATTGAATGTGCAGTACCTTTCCAAAAGGTGTCAGTTAACTCTCAGCGCTTTAGGGAATAGTCTGACGCAGGCCTAGATTTTCTCAATGTAACATTTAAGTGACGGATAAATCCAGGAAAATCCATACTCTACATGTTCTCAATCCACATCTTAGGGTTTTATTTCTCACCTGGATCCTAAGGGAGGAGAAACATCAATGCTCAGAGAGTTTTACAAAGGCGGTGAGACATTTAGGGCTTTTTTATTGACTTATTAAAGCAGAATGAATGAGGGATATGTTCAGAAAAAAGGCAATCTTTAGGTCAGAGTCTTCAGATATAGAAATAAGGTACTCAGACCCAAGCTGGTTTCTGAACCAGGCTGTAAATATGTTTATTAAGGCTTTAAAAATTGTTTTGATTTGTCGGTGGTTTCTGGTCTTTCTGCAGCCAGGCAGGTTGCCTCTTAGTCATGATATTTTGTTTTCAATGCAAAGACAGAACGCAATGCAATACAGCATTTCTCTGCACAAAGTAGTCTTGTAAAACATTTAAACAACTAAAGTGACACCTTTTGCCCAGAGTCTCACACACACTGTCATGAAGATATGACGTCTAACAGGATGTGTTGGTTTTGGAAATTAATGGAGATCAGATCTTCTTTTTTAAACAACTTTTCTAGTTGGAGACAACTTTTTAGCAGATACAACGTGACGAGATAAGGTACTTATCAACAGTTATGTAGCGCTACAGTTTGAAAAGCAACAACAAGCAAACTTTGTCAGTTTGTACCATAGTTTTGTAGCTGGCTATATCTAGCGCTGCTCATAGCCCAGTGCTCTGAGACATGACCATTAGAGACCACTGGAGAATAACTTCTGACTGTGGGTTGGACTGGAAATGAGCACAAACGGTTCAGCCCTTTAGGCCTTTAGTCTATGTTTTAGCCTTTAGCTCATGTTTTAGCCTTCAACTCATGTAATAGCCTTTCGCCTGTGTTTAAGCCCTTGTTTTAGCCTATAGCTGCTCCTTTAACCGTTAGCCCATGTTTTAAGCCTTTAGCATTTGTTATAGCTTTTAACCTGTGTTTTAGCTTTTAACTTGTGTTTAAGTATTTAGCCTGTGTTAAAGCCTTTAGTATTTGTTTGAACATTTAGCTCATGTTTTAGCCTTTTACTCACATTTTAGTATCAAGCCAATGTTTAAACCTTCAGCATTTGTTTAAACATTTATCTCGTGTTTAAACCTTAAGCACTTGTTTTAGCCTTTAGCTCGTGTTAAAGCTTTTAGCATTTGTTATAGCTTTTATTATGTGTTTTAGCCTTTTACTCGTGTTTTAGCTTTTAGCCTGTGTTTTAACCTTTAGCCTTTGTTTTAACATTTAGCTTGTGTTTTAGCCTTTAACTCGTGTTATAGTATTTGGGCTTTGTTTAAACCTTAAGCATTTGTTTAAACATTTAGCTCGTGTTTAAGCCTTAAGCACTTGTTTTAGCCTTTAGCTCATGTTTAATCTTTTAGTATTTGTAAGAGCTTTTAACCTGTGCTTTAGCTTTAAACTCGTGTTTTAGTATTTAGCCTGCGTTAAAGCCTTTGGCATTTGTTTTAACATTTAGCTTGTGTTTTAGCCTTTAACTCATGTTCTTGTATTAAGCCTGTGTTTAAACCTTTAGCATTTGTTTTAACATTTAGCTTGTGTTTTAGCCTTTAACTCGTTTTATAGTATTTATGCTGTGTTTAAACCTTTAGCATTTGTTTTAACAGCTAATGTTTTAGCCTTTATATTGTACTCAGTCACTTTCCTGTTTATCTTTCTTCTGCTCTTCTGTCCTTTTTGCTGTCTGACAGTTAGGCTCCAGTGTCCTCCATCACTACAAAATTAATCACAGAAATTGTTTTCAGGAGAGAAAAACACAGATTTTTCTTGTCTCTTGTAAACTTTGTGTGTGTTGCTGTCATTGAGACTATGGCATGCTGTAAATTAGAAGAAGTAGCATTTATGAATATCCTTTATTGACGTTGATAATTTAATTTTACAGTGTGGATTATGATCAGGCGTATATCGATAAGTGAGGCTTTTTCAAGATTACTTAGAAACTCCTCACAGCTCCTTTAAAGCGGTTCCAGTTTTTACCATAATCAAACAGCCTGAATGAAAACATGTGCACAAAACTGTTCAAAAGTAGCACAAGTAGTAATCCATCATGGCACTTTCTATCCCCTGAGCTCATTCAACATTGGTCTTGTAATTACGATGAACAACAACAGCTGCTGAGGTTTTGAATGAAACACTAAAATAATGTGAGTCACGGTTTAAAGCAAACGTTCGGCTGAGGCAGGATCAGATGGGAACGCTCTTTACATGTTTCTGATTATGTAACAATAAATCCTGATACTATTCAACATTTTTCTTACACCACACTGAAGCACATTTTGAGATTTTGTTCATTATCAGATGGAATAAAATCCAAAAAATATTTGGAGAGAGCGGCATCTTTTTGTACAAACTGTGCTTTGACTCATTGTGCTGAGTTGAGTTTTTAACTTCCAGTACAGGCAGGGAGCTGATATTTTTATCTTTATTGGATGGACTGCTGGGAAGATTAAGATTATCTAACAGGTTATTTTTAGTAAGGATGCCAAATTATATCTTATCCAGGAAAGCTTTAGATGAAGTCTGAAGTGTGTATTTATCTTCTCCCCAGCTGAAGCTACAACCTCTCTGGATCTGGATGGAACGTCTTAATGTGAGCTGCACGCTAATCCTCGCCAAGGCTCTAAAAACACAGGCTTTAAGATAGCATTTGGATAACTAAGCAGTTACTCCTCCTTCTGATTTAATTTCCCTGAGGAGTTGGGAATAGTTAAAGTAGTGAGAAGAGACAACTGTCGGAGTTTGGGGTTGAAAAGCACACAAAGATCTGTCACTCTTCTGCAGCCTGCAAAGAAACGAAAACCTTCCCCAGTCAAAAAGTCACTTTGGATGGAAAAATAGCTCCATCCTGTAAATGTCCTTTAGAAATAACAAACACAAGTCTCAATGACAAGGTTGTTTATGTGATTAATATTGCGACCCATTATTACCCCCCTGTTATTTTCCCTTAAAGAGCCTGTGTTTTCTTTCCACTCCAGCCCCGTCTGAACAATGGAGGCCGTTTTTCCCTTTCAGATGCCGGAGTTCCTCCAGAGGTAAATCTGTCAGCGCGGGGCCAGAGCGAAGAAAGAGAAAACAGGAAGGTGTGGACACCCTGCAGCACCAGCCCCGCTCTACTATTAATATCAGCTTACATGGCCAGATCCTCAGCCCCGCAGGCAGGCAGGGGAGAGTGTGTGATTTCCATGAACTGAGCGAAAGCCTGTGACAGCGTAGGAAGGTGACAGCTTGACACAAATATATTTAGCACGGCGAGAGAAAAGTGGCGGCTTTCAAACAGCAGAGAGGTTGCACTTGTTGCATCAGGGATGAGGATTTCATCTTGGAGGATACAAACAAGGCAGCGAGGAATCCAAGCTCACTTTGTGCTATTTTGATAGAATCGATAAATCCTTCAAAGTTCCAAAGGCCGAGGTTATCGAAGCGAGCCAAAGCTTTCCAGTGCAGGAAGAAAGCCTGCAGCGCGCCAACCTGCCGCGCACAGAGAGGGTGTGGCCAAAAGGGTGAGGTAAGGCCTGAGTCGGTGTCAGCAGAAGGCCAGGCTCCGGTTCAGACGGCCTGCATGGGTCCAGCCTGCTCGGCCCCGGCTCCCTCTGGGTCCTTCCAGGAAGAGCCGGCATGATTCAAAGCTTCCTGGTCCAGGAGAATGAGGTGCCCACAAACACACACACACACACACACACTGCTCAGCCCACTCCCTGTGGACGCTGAGACGGCCAACTCCATGCTGTACTCAGGCTTACATTGGGAGGAGGCCAAGTCAAACAATGTGTTGATAAAGTCCAGAGCAGAGTGGTGAGAGGAACACAGAGAGAAGGAGCACGAGGTCTGAGGCGAACCGCACGAGGAGAGGAACTCAAACAGGCAGAAACACTTAAACATAATTATTCCAGTTTGTCTCATTTTCCTAGATCTCTGCCATCAATCCTTTCGATCAGAACGTTTTACCGGCTGAGATAATTGCTGGGAACATGAGAGCGTCGCAGAAGAAAGGCAGGGTGGAAACATGAACAGACGGATAAATCATGTTTCAACAAACCTCCAAACGGACGATTTATTCCCAACTATTAATTCCAATTAACATCATCCTGGGCCAACTTTGACCTCTCTTCTTAGATCAACTGCTATACTTCAGAACCAACATTTCCATGTTTGATTTCCCTACGAAAGGATGTGGGTTTGTTTAATACCCGGGTTAGTCAGGTTAGTCGCCATGTTGGAAAAGCTGATTCCAGCTGTTCCTCATCCTGGTTGAAGGATCGCTGGTTTCTTTGGATTGGTTGAGTCATCTTGAGCCTGCTAAAATGTTATTAAACTCATAAATCATGTTCAGGTGACGTCCAGGTGCAGTGAGAACTTGATCCAGAGCTCATCGAAACACTCTGCTGTCTCTGAAGTTTTTAGCTTAGCATCAGGATCCTGCTCTCCCAGCTGGGACTTGGTTGGAGTGATGTTGAAAAACTCTTGGATGAATTGTCTGCTGTGATTTTCTCTATTTGTACATGAAGGAAAAACCGGACAGGGAAGACCCATGGAGTGTTAAAGCAGCACATTTCTCTAAAGTTCCTTCTGCTGTGTGGTCGGCCTGCTCCCTGAGCACAGTTTAACCGGTCATATTTTAGAGCTCCGCAGCAGTAACTGACTGTGCAGGGGAGCTTTTTATCCAAGCCCCTTCTGATGGGCTCCAAACACAAGGCTGGCCTCTCTCTTTTCACCACATCCTATCATCTCAGGCTCTACTAATGCGCCCGGCTTCAAGGGACTGACACACACACACATGCACATTTATTACCCACACACAGCTCAGTCAATTAGTCCTGGCCCAACCTTGCAGCTGAGAGATAAATGGTGTGGAGTCTCAGCAGGCTTTCGCACGAAGCTGTGCTCCTTGTCCGCCTTATGTAGAACAGCTCTCTGGAGGAATGCGAGCCCCTCCACTGCGAGGAGATGTGGCGAGCCGGAGTGTGAGGAGGGGGCTCAAAGTGCTCAGGCAAGTATTAAAATATGACCACGAGGACCCCCAAGTCCCTAATCAGAGCTGGGATAAGAAGTAAGAGCATGAGGAGGAAGAGGGGGAGGTGGGGGGCTGTCAGGGTGTGAAGCTGAGCCCAGAGTCTCAGGTTTTTCCTCTCATGCCTTATTAACTGTTAGTTTGTGCAGTAGAGACGTAACCCGTTTACTGATACAGATCTTACATAAGACGCTGAGAGTGTCCTGGTAATAAATAAATAAACAAATAAATAAATGTGGTAACTGACACAAAGCTGACTGATGGAAAAGGTACTATGATATCAACAACAGCTGCCAATGTTTACATGGTACAAACTATATCACTCTGTGGTCTCTTTAGTCAAAATCTGGACATTACAGCCAACATTTGGTGGGATGTGGATATCACAGTATATTGTATTGTTGGAAATCATACCAAATCATACTGTATGTTATTGAATTGTATCATTTTATGTAATATCACATCATAACATATCATATTGTATTGTGTCATGTCATAGCTCATCGTATCTGGTGGTACCAATATAAGCACTGTGTATTTAGGTACAGTGTTCTCACCATAAAGCATCATATTGTAAACTATAATAGTGTTAAGTATCAATTTACGATGAATCATACTGTTAAGTATTGTATCATAAAGTATCATATCAAGTTGTATTGAAACTTAAGGTATCATACCATAAAGTAGTGTGCGTAAAGTTTTGTATCAAATCATACTGAATTGTAAAGTACAATACTGTAAAATATTGAACAGTAAGCATCATATTGTAAAGTATTTTATCATATTAAACTAAATCATTAAGTATCATATCCTTAAGTTTTATACTGTAAAATGTCATAACTTTAAGTATCATATTGGTAAGTATTTAACTGTAAAGTCCAGCATTGTAAAGTATCATATCAAATCTCTTAGTATTCTCTAAATACAGTAACTTAACTCACAGTAAAGTGTCCTATTGTAAAGTATTATATCAAATCATATTGAATCGTACATAAGAGACGGCATAAGATGTATCCTACCGTAAAGTATCTGACTGCAAAGTATGGTACTGTAACTGACCGTAAAGTTTATGAATGTTAACTATCGTAACGTAAGGTATTGTACCGTAAGGTATTGTACCGTAAAATATTGTATCGAATCATAATAAACAGTACAGTGTAGGGCTGAACAATTAATCGATTTTAAACCGACATCGCAATGTAATAGGATGCAATTTTCAAATTGCAAAGGCTGCAATTAAAAAAGAAGAAAAAAGTTTCATGTACACAAACCTGGAGGAAGTATAACAACTTGTACTTGTCCTCCCTTCAAAACCAGCAAAAGTCAAAATGCTGTTTTTTTCTGGCAAAAAAAAAAAAAACAGTGAGCTACAAAGCTCCATCCAGTAAAATGACTGTGGCTGGCAGAGCCATACCCCTTAATCACTTTGTTTAGTTTGGTTTGTTACTCTTTCTGACAATGGGAGGTCAGTCATTTTTTCCAGTGTTCCTTTTTCTTTTCATTCAAGAAATGCAAAAAAGACTTGTTTAAATGTCATCAGTATCTTTTGTAGTGTAAGTCATACAATAAAATGACTTTAAACTTGTGTTTAGTGAACAATGTAGAAGATAAATGTCACCCCCCCAAAAATCGTATGCTAAATCGCAATCCCAATATTAGTCTGAAAAAATCGCAATTAGATTATTTTCCAAAATTGTTCAGCCCCAGTACAGTGTAGAATCGTGTCTTACTGTAAAGTGGTGCATCATACTGTGTTTTTCTGTTAAGTATTGTATTGTGTCATACCATAAAGAATATTATTGTATCATTAAGTATCATACATTATCTGTGTGATACTTAATGATTCATTCAGAGTGTGTTGTATAAATTAATACAGTCTAACACAGTAGCTCACATCATACTTTAGCTCAGTTAGTAAAGGTTTTATATGAAAGATTTTAAGATATTCAGTAGACTACATGGCAGGCTTACAAAACTCAAGTACTTTAAATTTTTAAAGCCAGTCATTTTATCCGCCCTGCAGAGCATTTTTCTCAGAGTGAAAACAGTCATTTGGTCTGAGCAGAAGAAAAAGAGAGGAGTTTTTTTTTTTAATTCAACTGGCTCAGCATGGTCATGGTTTCAGCCGGGGGAGGTCTGAGCAGAGCGCCTCACCTCCATTGGTGCAGTAAATCAGGAGGCTGAGCTGTATTATCTGCAACATGACAATCCCTTTAACACCTGACACACCCCGCTAACAAGTGACTCCCCCCACTGGGTCCTGCTGACATGTTATATAAGACTCCCACTCCTCACTAACTTTTCACAAGATGTCAATCCTATCTCTCTCACACACATTCACACACACACACATACACACACACACACAACGGTAAATCAACCTCCAGTGCCAACAGAGCGGATGTTGGCGTTTGTGTTTGTACGACAGCGAGAGAGCAAAACAGTGTGAGAGCCTTCCACTGACAGCCAGATACTGAAACACACACAGGCACAAACACACACACACACACACACATAATCACACAGCAAGGTGAAAAATTACAGTGTGGGCCTGGCGGATTAACTGCGGAATAAAAGTGCTGATGGGCAACAAAAGAGAAAAAACAGCTATTCATCACCTTGGCACAGGATCAAACTCACACACTTCTCAGATGCCCTCCTTGAGTTATTGTGCAGCGCGGCTCCAGTGGCAGCTCCACTGATAATGCTGCCCCACCTGAATTGATTAGAGCTGGGATGCAGAATCTCCTCGCAAAGATGGAGCGCGTCCCTTCGTTCTCTCTGTGCTGGAGGAAGCCTGTTAATATGTATTAAACAGCTACATGGAGGTGTGTGGTTTTTTTTAACCCTCTTTTTCCAAGGATCATCAAGCATGCAGGCGTGGTAATTTCCTCAGACAAATGTGATCTCTGGGCCGCTGCTATTTCTGCTGTTGTTGCGTTTTTAAAATCAAAGGGGAACAAATCAGGGGCCTAACACTTTTTACAACATTAGCACAACAATACTCAAGATTACTGGTGACTGTAATACAACAGCTAAAGTCTGAACAGGACTAGAGGAGAAAAATCTGATGCAGTAGGTGCATTTTCCAAGACATGAATTGTGAAAGAATGGACCTGCGTCACGGAGAGTGAGATAAGTTAAAAGCTCCAATAATTCAGGAGCTGCCTCTTGTTACGTCTCATGAGGGCCTGTGTCCACTGACATTGACTCATGACGCTTACAGTTAAACAAATATACAAGCCTAGTTTTTTCACCCATACATGTTATTTTTCGTTGTTGTTTCCTTCCGACTGATTTCATATTTCTTGTTTTGTCACATTAGGGCCTGTGTCCACTGACCGCATAATGAGTGCTCGTAGGCCTTTACGCTGAGTCCCAAAAGGCCCGAAGTTTCCAATTGTTTTTTTTTCCTGTACTTGTGGCCCTATCAGTGTAACACAGTTCAACTTTTGGAACATTTTCAAGCTTGTCGATGTCACTTCTTTGTTAGCAGAAATCAAATAGGGGTGGGACTTATCAACTCTATTGGCTAGCTTGTGCACCCATGCTTTTATCTTTTTCCAGGACATAAATCCTTTAAAATTTTCCCAAATTTTCAAACAAAAATCCCATTAATTGAAGCAAACAGACCAGTTTTAACTGCACCCCCTAATAGTAGAAAGAATGTCACATGACAACTTCAGTAACCAAGCAGCAAAAAGAGCTGGGGAGAAGTGCTCTGAAACTGTGGCTGTGGGTGCTGCAAGCTAGGCCAGCACAATGTTGAAGAAATATGTAATGAGTGATATTCAATATTGACGGTATTCATACAAGACCAAGGCTTTGGGTCTTTTCAGTACAGATCCACACCAACCTAAATGCCTGTAGAACATATGGCACTTCCTGTTTAGAGACTGACAAATTTTTATTTATTGGACTTGACTGAGATTTGTAGATGATTTACAGCAAATGTTGCATTGCAATAACACTGTATATGTGATTAATCACCCAGCTCTAGTGCTGGTGCAAACAACACCGTCAGTGGACACAGGCCCTTGTTTATTGAAGTTTTTCTTAGAACACATCAGCCATCTGTGTTTCACATGGCTCTTCATTTGACAGGTGCTACGGCTGCTACTAATGAAGACTTTCTAAACCAATTAAACATCATTAGCATCATAATTAGTCAAAATGTCAATCACTTTTTCCTTCCGACCACGCAATGATTTTTTATTGACCTGTTTCATCTGACGAACAGTTTTTGTTTTCCCGCTCGAATGAGAAATGGAGAGCAATGAATCTTCATATTCAAGGAGCTGAACTCCTTAATGATTTATAAAAATAATTGCTTATCTTTCATTTTCACAACTTATCCTCTCTGGTAGGGAAACTCGACAATCTTTGCTCTACAAGCAGCCATCTGTTACAGTTCACTGTCTCCGCTCAAAGAGCAATCAAAGCACAATTTTATCAACAATCTGAACATCAAAGACAGGCTAATAAAAACCATTAATATCAATATAATGTCATCAGCGTTATCTTCAAACTGCTTCAAGTGTTATACAATAGCAGTGCTGCACATGATAGGCCATTTAAATGCATTAAAGCCCATGGTCATGTGTGAATAGAGGACACAAAGATGTGTGTGTGTAGAAACAGCAGAATGAGATCTCCCCGGCTCTGACAGTACATCGACCCTCAGCAACGGGGGAGGAAACGCCCAGAAAAGGATGAATCATGGGATTGTATCCAGAGTGAAGACTCGCTGACCGCCTCAGGGTTTAGGTCAGCAGTGTAGTCTGAGAAGCAGCGATGGACAATCCTGACACAAACACAAACATGTTTTTTTTTTCTCCGCCAGATAAAAACTGATACCGTTGATTTTTGTGTATAAAATGCCTGCTGTCACAAACTTCTCCCCCTCTTCAATCAGGGCATGTGAATCAGCAGTGTCCTCCATTTCAACCCAGCGGGTCAGCGAGGTCGCCGCGCCTTTTAAAGAAGAGAAAAGCCCTTGTCAGAGCGCTACGTTTTCTCTCCTGCCTGCCACAAAATGTCTCCTGACACAAAGCCCTCATACTCGTATCAGCGCACTCCCACAGCACTGCCAACAAATGTGACCTCCTTTTTCTCCCTCCCACTGCTACAAGGAAAAAAAGAGAAGAAAAACTCACCTCCACCTCGCCAACTGGAATAAAATAAATAAATGAGAACAATGTGCTCGGCAACTCTGCCAGACCACGAACACAGCAGACCTCTCCGCTAACTTCTGCTTGAGATAGTTTCCATGTCAGAGTTAAGGTGACGGCTTCAACTTTCTACGTGTTGTGCTCGAGGCCTGCAGGGAAAACGCATTTCGCTGTTTATGTTTGCCTGGCTGCTCCGAGGGAAGGTGTCTGAAAACTCTGCCGAGGCTGCCACGGCTCAAAGCTGAGAGGGAAACAGCGGGGTCTGCTGCGTCTTTGAGCAGAAAGTTACAAACGTAGGGGAGAAAGAGGGTTATTGTACCAGATTGAGGTTAATTAGGCCTTTCTGCTTGAGCTGCACTTGTAATTCTAGATGACATGATTGAATTGCTAGAGCCAAATGCCTGTAACTACAGTTTGTTTTCATTTGAATATGCGTATAATTATTTCCATAGTGCTTAATTACACAGTTTATCGTCAAAATTGAAAAATTGATCCGTTCCAGCTTCTCAAATGTGAGACTTAGCAGCTTGTGCTTGTTTTATTATACAGAATCATGAATGCTAAGACCTATCTGATACTGCATTTATGATACTTGATTGCCAATTTGCCTTTTCTGAGAGGGTAGGCTGGTTCATGATTCAGAAACAGAGGAGAGAATGTGGGAGTTGAACCAGGGCAGTGTCGTCTCAACGCTGGGTGCATGATTTACATGTGACTGTAACAAAGACTGGCTCCATATAAAGAGAGAAAAGCTGAATGAAAACAGATCTTCTACATGGATTGAACTCAAAAGGCTGTTTTTAATTATTCACTACATTTCAAAATGTATTGATTCTTAACAGTCAGTATGTTTACATGCACGCAGTGGTTTGACTAAGGTCGTAGCTCCATTGTAAAGTCACAGCGGGGGGTCTAGTCTTCTTTCCGTTCATCTGAAGAGGAAGCAACATTCTAATGATGATGGCTGAGATGGGTGCAGCTGTAGCTCTCTGTAGCTCTATAGACTGAGCAGAGCGACGCTATTTATCATGTCCATCTACTTCCTCTTACGGCTAAGCGCCAAGGCGTACCGAGACCTGCCAAGTCCTGACGAATCCAACCATAGTCTGTCCGCAAATACATTATCGAGGTGTGTCAGTCAAGCTATGCTTTGTCCAATTTTGGTCCGACTAAGCTGTTTACATATATTTTAATAGTCTGATCTCGCACCGACTAAACCGATTGCCTGATTTCTGAAGCTGCAAAATCACACTGAGAGTCTTTATTTAGAAGTGAAAAGTCCAATTAGTGTCAATATGTTGTGCAGTTATAATTCCATGTCCAGGGATCCCTGGTTAATGCAACACTTGCACTTTTCAGGAGTTCCACTTTGGTTGCTTTTTCCGTTTTGTCGACGTCATCTGTGCATGAAACAACATGTTACTGCAACTGTTGGGCACAAGCAAGAGGCAAGTTCAAGTATGACGGCAAGCATGAAGCCTTTGCAGAAGTGCCAAAAAAAATTGAGTTCCTAGAGATTCTGCTCGAGGCCAGCAACAGAAACTTCAGAAACTAAATACACATCAAGCCAAAATGTTAAATGCCCAAACAAATGTGTCATACCTTCCCGGGCTGCCATAACTCTATGTTTCCAGTTGAAACAAATCACTTTTGAAAGATAGTATAGTTTAGATAGTATAGATAGTTTTGAATGGCGCATTGATCTTTTAGAGTATTTTGTAAATGATCGTGATGGTTGTCTTAGTTTTGTGACGCTAGCAATGCCAGGTAGCTAGCCATTACTAGGCATCAGGGGCGTCTATGTTAGGCAGGCTTTCAGAGGCAGTAGCAGTTGAATACGTATACAAGAAAATCATCTGTAGACCGCACTGTATCATTTCAGTTCATCCTTTGCGGACAAAAACTATATTGAAAAAAACACATTTAATTTCATTCTCTTAATTTCGAAAGCGTTTCACTTTATCTGTAAATAAACAACCATGGCCCCTTGTTTAAGACACTTTGTGTGTGAACGATGTTAAAGCAAAACTCATAAAGTCCTCCGAGGTGTGACCTCTTCCATCTGCTTCCACAAGAACACAACAATCCAAGAATACACACACATACCACCCCCACCCACCACACACAGAGGTCCACCCAAATTAAATCAAGTGCACGGAGAGCCGGGCCCCATTACCCCGCACAGGCCACTTCACTGGTTGTTCCTCAGCCGGCGCTTCCCCACAAACATAAAAGCACGAGGCTTAAGCCAGCGGGGAAGGTTTGGGGGTCGGCTCCTTGTGGGGGCGACCTTTGTGAACTTAGGTGTGGGGGTGAGGGCAGGACGTGACCAGAGGGGGCCAGGAGGTGAGAGTCCACTTTAAGTGAGGAGGTGGAGGAGGGTGGATGGATTTAGGTGATGATGAGAAAACAGTTTAAGAGAAGAAGAAGAAACTTGATGCTGCAGGAAATACTGCTGAACCGTCTTTAGCCAAATTAACTCGCAAAGTAATGGGAGGAAAATACAAGAAGGTGGTGGAGGGCAACGGGGAGGAGAAAGGGGGAGGGGATGCTGTGTGGGAGTTGACAAGCAGGACGAAGGTGTGTGTGTGTGTGTGTGTGTGTGTGTGTGTGTGCAATCTCTGCGCAGGAAAATTAACAAGTCCTCCCTGCGCTGTGTCTGCAAGGCATTAAATGCATGAAACGCATGAATTATTGCGCAGAGAGGGCTGAATTAACTCTATATATCACACCCAGTCTAAACAGTGCAGGGGTGAGGGGCCCAGCTGATGAGGGGGAAGGGGCAGGATGAGTGGGTGCGTGTGCGTTGATAGCGGGGAGGAAGAGGGAAAAATAAAGTAACTCAACATTTCTATCTCCTCCCATTAAAGTTAACCACTTCTCCCTCTCCCCAGCGCTATAAAAGCGTCAAACTGACCTCTGATTTATTCCGCCCTTGCCCAGGCTCCTGTCCTAACTGTCGCATGCCTCCAATTAATTTTTTTTGTTGCTCTCCATCCCTTCCCTGTAAATGTAATGAGATTGCAGCCCCGAAAACTGCTGACTCCCGTTAATGCGCGATTCCTTAATAATAAAAAACGTAAAAGCAGCGGCAGGGTGCACGCTCGGAAAATAATAGCAATTTTAAAAGTGCAGAGTTTTGTCTGCGATGTAATTAACATAACAGACTGACTGCATCTCACTGCTGACACCTAACCTCTGCAAACAGCGGCTGTAATGTATAAAAGACTCTTTATGTGACTAATACAATCCTCAGATTAGATCGCCGCTGCTTCCATTTGTACACCTACTCTTCACCCACTCAGCCGCTCCTTTTCAACAGAGACAGAAACTTGTTTTGAGCTGCCGAGCCGCGCACAGAAGAGGAAGCACTTTTCAGAGCTGAGGCAGGCAGATGAGGGGATCAGATAAGCGTGAAAGGCGGCGGTTGTTGCGTTTGACCCGAGATACTGCATCCTAACCTGCAAACAGGGTCAACAGTGCGGGAATGATTGAGTCAAGATTTTAATTATCGCAATCAGAAGTTTCAAAAGCATCCATGAGAGAGACAGAGAGGGAGATATCTGTGTGTGTTGGTGTGATGGAGGCCTGCGCTGGCTGTTAAGGGTGGGCTGCAGGTGCGCAGCGGGAGGGATTAAATAGACTGTTTTGGTCAAAGCTGAGCGCAGCTGGCAGGTGTTGGAGTGGAGGGACTTTATTACCCTATAAACTATCTGAGACAATTCACTCACAGCGTCTTCTGTGGGCAGCAAAAGCCCCCAATTCAATTACGGCTGAAGCTCAACATGGAGAGCCCTGGGAGACCCGCGCAGCCCCGACTCATTGTTCTCCGTGTCACCTTCCTAAAGCAGAAAGCGAAACGGGGAATGTCCCACATGGAGCAAAGTCAAAGGCAACTCCAGACTGGTATCTAAGTTTGGTTCCCAAGAATCTGGAGATTGATTTGCTCTCATGGGGGATGGATAACTCTTTTGTGAGCTGGAGAAGTGAAGCTGCAGTGATTGATTGACGTGTTTGGGACAATTAGAAGCCCAAGGAAGCGAGTGTTTCCTTCTTGTTTTGTTTGTCCTTTGTTTGTGTATGCGGAGAAGATTCATTAGGCCTCTGCATGGAGGATTTGAGGTCTGCAAAGCGAGAGGGACCCAGCCCAAGTGAAGCATGTCAAATTAGGAGAGGAAAAAAAAAATCAAACCGCAGCTACTGGGACTCATTAGAACCTCAACAAACACAGCGTTTTTCTGTGTATATGTGTGTGAGTGTGCTAATAAAACAGCACAGAAGCATCAGGCTGGTGTGGTTTTAAGTTATTTTCATCATAGCAGTTTGTTTTATGAGGCGACGAAGCCCAGAGACTCTGCAAACAGCTTTAATGAAAGTGAGGATCCAGCGGCCTCATGGGAACCAAAATGCTAAGCCGATACTCCAACAGAATAACCGACAGGCTGGAAAATTCAAAGCATCAGGTGACTTTGGTAAAGTACCCAAGTTTCCCTGCTTACAAAGACAAGGACAAGCTGTGTCATTGATTCAAAGCACTTCTTTGTGAATATAATGAGCTGGAGTGTTTGGGGACATGTTTACTCACTAATCACTACATTTAAAAGCGGTGAAAAAAATGTCAATCATTGCTTAAAAATTGGAGCATTTCTGTTTTAAACACCGGTGTTGTACTGGATTTGGCTCCCGTTTTTTAAAAAGCCATAGAAATTTTTTAAGCAACAGCATAAACATGCTATCATAGTTAGTTTCAGTGTTACTTCCCTTTGTCCCACCAGTTTTACACAACTCTTGTTAAAGGAAAAATCCACGTAAAATCAAATCTTAAATTTTCTTCTTATGTTTGTCAAAGTCATAGTCCTACCTTGGCTGTAGCAGTGTAACAATTTTCATCACAGTCGCAGACATTGTTGGTAATGTCGTCACGTCTTCATGCTGTTCACTAACCTGATGTTGTTTTCCAGTGAAACATCTTGCATTGACACTATTTTTTCTTAAAGTGGTGAACAATACACCAACATATAAATTAGTAAGGTGTCACGTGAGATAGTTTGTGATTATGGCACACGTAAAACAGCAACCAGGAAGTGGTGACTGCCAATGCCAACACAATAATGATGCAAAACCTCTAAACCTAAACTTTCTTAGTAGATCAAACTCTTACCATTTGACTAGCTAATGCGCTAAACATGAAAACTGAATTACTGTCTATGGCAATTAGGATTTTTAAAGGCAGAGTTTGAAGAAGTACTGTTAAAATCCATTTCATAACTCTGCGATTTATCATCCGATTAAAAAGATAATCGATTTGATAATCAAAGACTAATCGAGTAACAAAACGGTCGTTAGTTACAGCCCTAGCTGACACAGTTTCAGTGCCAACAAAACCCACAAGCTAACAGCTAGTGCTATGGGTGGGTAAAGATAACCAGTTCAAGCGAAGAATCAATTAGAAATGGTTTAATTGTTATCAACAGCCTTTATGCTTCATAATTTCCTCATCAATTCTTTACTTTACACCAGAGCGGTTGGACCTTACACAGACATCACATGACATGCTACACATCAATCGCACTCATCTGTCGGCAGCTGAAATTCCAAGACAATTGCAAAGCGATCTAAAGCTTGGCTTCAGGACGCTACAAACACAAAGTATAATTTGTGCAACGCTGTAATAACGTGCAAGGGTGGCAACACCACCAACATGTTAAAATAATTTGTCCATGTATGGCGTTCAATGTATTATGTCATATTTATTTACTTACAAGTTAATAAAATGTTGTTGACAGACTTTTTGTACACAGAAAATTCACAGGAGGGATTGATAAAGGAATCAATAAAGAACCGGATTGATAAGCAGAAAAGCATTGGTATCAATGCTAGGGATGGGTACCTTTCACATTTGAAACGATACGGTACTGATGTTCGATACCTGGCAATCGGTCCCGGTACCATTTTTTGGTACTTTTTTGTGTTTATGCGGTGAAAAATATTAATTTGTTTAATAATAAAATATTTCACATTTCAATTTAATATATGATTAATATTCTACAATATACAACCTTGCAACGCTGTGCTCATGTCCAGCATGGAAAATCTCCTACTCTTCCACTCCCTCAGAGTCACAAAGATGCTTTTAGGTACCTAAATGTGGTACCTTTTGGTTTTATGTGAATCGGTGCCCGGTACTTTTGACAGAATTCGGTCGGTACCTATAAAAGTACCCAATTCGGTACCCATCCCTAATCAATGCCCATCTCTATCCGGTAAGTTAAAAATGTTGACTGTAATGTTGATATTAAAATATTACAGAAATGCTTGAAGCTAATGTCTAAAACTTAATTTGTTGTTCAGTTGTTTCTGTCCAATTACAGCTGAGTTTAATGAAAATATGCCGTCCTCTGGCATCATTTGCAGACCTCTACATTAAATTTCCTTGAAATGAAAAAAAGTAATGTTTGGATCTAACAAACTGGCTCTAAATAATGTGATGAATCTTGTGATTTCTCAGCAAATCAGTGAGTGCACATTAAGCATCCATTCAGAAAGTCAGTAACTTTAAGTAAGTAGAGTGAATATATACTGTATTAAAGTGATTTTACAACCCGAGCTACAGACATCCATTTATCTCACAGCACCATCTCTGGGTAAGGAATCCCTCTTAGTTTTATTGCCGCGGTACATTTCCACATTAAAAAAGCATTTTGTCTGTCACCATCGCAGCACGAGCTACATACTGAGACATGCATAAGCTCTCAGTGTAAACACAATCAAAGGCAGCATGGAGAATGAATGTGTTCGGTTGTTCCTTCGCAGTGTCCTTGCTGGGAGGAAAAGCAATCTGCAGCCTGAGATGGCACATTTTGGTGACGGATAGAAGGTGAGTGAGGTGAGTCATGTCTTTAAAAAAAAACAACAACATGCAGATACAGACATGGTGTGAAGGAAATTAAACAGAGCTAATAAAACATGGAGGAAGCAGGCAGAATAAGGTGGAGAATGTGTAGCATGACTTAGGATGGAGGAGGAATGAGATGTAGAGGAGTAAACCCGAGTGTCTCTTCTCTCAGCTGGCAACACGCTCCTTACAAGGGCTACCAAGCATGGCAGAGGCAGTAAATATGGGATTTACATGCAGCAGGGATGAAAAAAGGAAGGAAAGGGGACGCTCAATGTGTGCTTGTTTTTTTGAGTGAGGAGAGTGACACCTGATACCTGATTTCTGGACTAACAGAGGAACTAATCTACCCCACGAACGGAGGCTTTCCACCACCAACACCGTCACACCACAACTCCTAAATCCTCAGCTATCATCCCACAGCTTTAGCACACACTCCCCCCACCTCCTTCCTCCCCACCTGTGATGTCTCCCCTCAACAGGCAGGGAGGTGTGGCTGTTCCTGTACCTGTCTCCCCCTGACTGCCCCTCCCACACACACACACACACTCACACACACACACACACACTTACACACACACCCCTTCTCTCATTCCTCAGATCATTTCAAAGAGCTCCCGGAGATCAAAGCTGGCCCTTTCTTTCAAAAACGGACAGGAATGGATTGGAGGAGGAGGAGGGGGGTGAATTTAGTTAATCATTTATTTGGGAGAAAAAAAAAAAGACAACCCTAGCTTTCTTTTTTTTTTTTTTTTTACCTTCACTTTCTGTCTTCCCAATTTTTTCTTTCCCCCTGTCCTCCTGAGGCGGTTTTTTAATATGCAGAGAAAATAAGCCGGTCGTCGTCTCCTGGCGATGGATGGGAGGGAAAGGTCTCGAGGAAAGGTTCGGCTACATATAAACACTTGCTTCTGATGGATTAACCCCTTGCGCACACACATATGAAGCGGTGCCTTAATATCAACTCTCTAAGGAAGTATGTGCATCTCAAAACGACAGACGGATACCTCATTAAACTTGATTTAGGAGGTTTTTCTGAGCTATGCTTAAAAGGAACATTTAGCACTTTTATTGCTCCGCTGCTGAGCAAACAATGAATCCATCTTCCTGATCTGCACAGACATCACAACAGCAGAGTGCTGCAGTGAAAATCATATATACAGAGTGACTGCGATGCATAACACAGCTCACATCTTGTGCCAAATCATGATTAGTGTCAAATACAGTCGAGGAATGTGAGCTGAATTCTCTCTGTCTGTCTTTCTTGTTCCCTTATCTTGTCACACACACACACATACATACACCTCTCAGTTGACCGGCCTCCAGCAGGAGTGGTGACCCTGTGAAAGGACTCCGTCACACTCCCTGCCCAGCAAATGGACTGAGGCCTGAGGCAGCTAATGGCATAATGAGCCTGCGGCAGCCTGGAGTGACATTTGTGGCCATGGGAGCAGGGAAGGCCCAGGACGGACACACACTCACACTCACACACACGAAATGATCATGATATGTCCATCGTCTCCATCACTCTGACACCTTCCCCTAGTTAGTCAGTGATGTGTGTGAGCGGAGTGTGAGCTGCCTGCCAACTAACATCTGCCGGCGTCGAGTTGTTTACAAAATTTCCCATGATTCCCAAGTTTGACTTTTTAGGCAACTTTTCTTAGACTAAAAAAAAAGTTTTTCAAACAACATTTGACTTTGAAGACAAAGGAGCTGAAGCACTGCTGGGTCTTTGTAGTAATCACATACAGGCGCTCTTTGGAAGCTGTGGTTTTGGCGTGCTTGATTCATGTTGTGAAGGTAATTGCACGAGTAAAAAAAAAAGGATCCAGTATAAAAATGCGTGCTGTGCGAGTCCTTCGTAAATCAGTGAAGGATTTAAGTGGAGCTTGTTTACATTTGTCTTAAATTTATGTGGCAGAATTTATTTGGAATTAACCCATCAGGACGCTGTGCACATATTTAGCATAGCTTTAGTTCAAACAGGTCACAAAGTCAAGTTCAGCCCACAGTTCATCAGCTGCTGAAGCTTTAGTAATCCATGTCAGCGTGTTCTTGTGGTCCTGACTGAAGAATAAGTTATGTGACGCCTGATAGTGGAAGCTCATTGGTTTAAGAAAGGATGAAGGGAGTGACACTGTGCTGATAGGGGAGACAGGACTGGGGTGTGATGCAGGTAAAGGCTGTAACCTTATGGAGCCCAGCATAGCGCCTGTGCTACGATTTGCATATTTATTTGTGATTTTGAAACCAGATAAAAAATTGATCAGTTTTCATGCATTTAAAATCTGGGGAGTTACACTTTCATACTGCACTCATCCTTCCACTAATGTGTTTGCAGAAATCCAGCATAAAGCGTTAACAACAGAAACATCACGTCGATGTTTTTGTTGTTGTAAACAAACTATGTGTAAAATTGCTTTATAAGCAATTTGTATAGTAAGTCTGGACATAAGTCGATAAATTTGATTAAAGTTTGGGATTTAAAGGTTGTGTCGATGTATTGCAAAAGTTTGAGGCAAAAAAATGACACAACAGCATGTTTAAATGTAAAGATGTGCTTTGACAGACTTTGTATGGTAAATCATAAAGGGTCAAAAAATGAAAAAACTCATGATAACCTATGAAAAAGTTGAAAGGGAATCTATTTTACTTTTTAGATAACTAAAACTAGCTTAAAAATGTAGTAGTTCAAGTCCACCTATTGACAGTGTATATAAAAATGGACAATATGTCCAACTCAAAAGTGAAGCCAAAATGTGGTGCCGCTAGGGCTTGTCTGGTTAGGTTGGATAAGTTCATGTGTTGAGGCTGTAGTTAACAGACAGGCAAACTGAGTTTGAGTCCCTTTCCTGCTTGTTCTCTTGGTTTGCCATTTTATTCATTGTCCTGTCTTTTCCAAATAAAAGTAGGGGCTGTCAATGAAAGTAAAAAATTGAAATAAACCCATTACCTACTTTGCTTCTGCCTTTGTTGTGTTTACCTTAGCCAGGGTGTCATTACCATATCGCTGTCACTGTTTGCTCAAAATTCGAACAGCATTGAAAACCTAAGAATTTGTTGTTTTTGGTTATCATCACTGTAATCGCAAACATGTGACGTAGCCCTACAAAGTGAAACAGAGCTTAAGTGCTAAACAGTTTCTGAATACCGTACTGCTTCAAGTTTTTGCCCAATTAAAAAAAAGATCCAACACTAACAGAGAGCTGAAAAGCTGTGCTTTCCATCAATTTCAGTGTTGTGTCTCAATAAACCCCCCAAAAATTCAATTTTGTTTTGTGTTTTCTTCTCTTCCACTGGTAATACTGCCAAAACATGTACAACAATCAATTACAAAATGTTAAAAATGTAAGTTTATTTACTATTGGAAAAAGAAGCCAAAGCACTCAGACAAAGGGTATTTTCACACCATTTTACAGCCGTAACAAAATATGTCCAGACCATTTTAAACCCAAGTAAGTAAAGGATAAAGTTAGCCAATGAAATCTGAACATTCCTCAGGTTGATGCAGCCTATAGCAAAACTGATTACTGTGAAGATCTAGAGCTGAGGTTCAGTTATGGGGATGAATATGATATATTTACCTAAACATTCATAAGTTTTGTTCCACTTTCTCAAATTGAAGCGACAAAGGAGAAGCATTCATCAACAGTGCTGTCAATCATGACAACCTGTTCTGTTATAACAAAGGGGATATTGGAAAACGAACACATTTTCATGTATTTGTTTTCATTCAAAAAAGGAAATAAATAGAAAAAAAAACATTTACAGTTTTTTGTATTTGATTCAGAATTGAATATTATTTGAATGAATGATGCGTGAATTCCCAAGTTTAACCCATGTTCCATGTGCTGAAACAGAGGGAAAAGCCCAGGGATTTTGACTTCCCTTTTGGGGAGATGTCATGTCATCCATCTTTCACACAGTCCAGGTGAAACGTCATGTCTCTTCATGTTCTCCACTCTGGGTCACATCACCTGTCTTATGTCAGAAAAGCCGTCCATGAGATCTCCACTTGTATTTCTCAGCTACCTGACATTTGACAGCATGTATTCTCTGAAGCACTCTGCAAGGCTGCTGCAATCTTTCTCCTTTCCAGTCGGTGAGGAAGCAGCCTGAGCTGAAAGGTTTGACAAGCATCACTACATGTCAAGCCTTATGTATCATCTGTGTTTGAGTTATAGATGAGAGGGGAGAGCATTGTCCACCACGGGTCCCAGAGCTCCTGTGAGCACAGAGCTGCCACGATGTAGGTTAAAGGTTTTCCCTCTTCTTCCCCTCTTCACTCTCTGACCTAGATGTGTGCGTGCACTGGTGTGGATATGAGCTGCGCGACTGCGAATGTGCGCTGGGTGGTCCTGTCTGATTCGCTGGATGTGAGCCAATACTTTCTGCCTGATTCACCTGGGACGTTGTACATCTTTTCCAGCTTTGGTTTTTCTGTTCTGACTGTGTAGGAGAGGCATGAGAACTGGGCCCCACAAAGGCAGAGGAGAGGGAGAGCAAATTAAACACAAAGAGACAAGAGGGAAGAGCACAGATGAGCCGTAGAGTCTAGTCGGTCAGGCAGAAGTGGGCCAAGCTGGTGTTGCACTCAGGAGATGACACACATACAGGCTACTCCAACTGACTGGGGACTGGCCTTTCACTCCCTCTCCCTTTCCCACCCTCACACACATAAACACACACACACACACACACAACCCAACAGAGCTCTGAGTCCCCTGTGTCCAAATGCTGAATGCTGATGCTGAGGAATACAGCTAAACATCAAGCTGACTAAACAAGTAGAAGATGACTTAATTTCAGTGGGATATGAGAAGGTGGGGCATGAGGGCGGCGTCGCGTCCTTTCCTGACAAAAGCTCGACTTCTGTGTCACCTTCAGCTGAAAGTGGGTTAGTGAACTGAGCTGCAGCTCGGGCAAACTTGCATTTCTCAATTTCACAATTTCCCCAAATTCCCAAAAGCTTGCTCCCAAACTTTCCAGAATTGTTAATCACACACATCCCTCGCAGCAGATTAAGTTTTCTCTGTTACACAACAAGGGACCACCGTGGAAATCACAGTGAAATTTTACAACATAGCCAACAAAGCTAGCCAAGTCGAGTCATATGCCGTCAGTGTTTCTGTCTTTGTATCGACGCAACTTTTACGAGGCATATTTACAGTTTGAAAGGTTTACTTCGTGTGCATGTATCAGCTTACCTAACCTCATGTGGAAACTGAAATGCCGCATGTTTTGAAAAAGTCTGGGTAAAGTCAAAGGGAAATTTTGTTGCAACCTCCTCCGAACATTTCCTGAAACATTTTTGGAGAATGCTACATGTGTGTAAAAATAGGATGTCAAGACTAGGCAAGAGTTGAAAAATTAAATAGGTACGGCTAATTTGGTATGGTATTGTCATCATATGGTGTCATGCTGAATCATAATGTATTATTATATTGTATAATATGTATCGTAAAGCATCTTATCGCACTGTATCGCATTGTTTTGTATCATACTTTATTGTATCATAACCAACGCATTATATCATATCTTGCTTTACAGTAACAGAACATTTGGTATAGTATTGTATCAAAACATACTAAAACATAATGTATTGTAAAGTATCGAAACATACTGTAACCTATCATAACATATCATAACCTATCATATCGTAACCTATCGTATCACACTGTAACCCCATCATACCTTATTGTATTGTAACATATAGATGTATTGTATATTGTCTTACCATAATGTAACATATTGTACAATATTGTGTGGTATCATAACATAACGAAACAATGTAACGTAACATAACAAATCATAACATATGTTACAATACATTTTTTTACGATACAATAACGTATCGTGACACAAGTATCGTAACATAATGTATCATAACTTAACCTATCATAACATACTGTATCGAAACATAACGAATCGTAACATAATGCATCGGAATATATACATATTATACAGTAATGTATCATATTAAGGGATACCAAATTACATACTTTTATAGGTACCGTCCGAAATTCTTTCAGTAGTACCAAGAACCGATTCAAGTAAAATCAAATGGTACCATGTTCAGGTACCTTAACACATCCTCGTGACTGTGAGAGAGTGGAAGAGTATGTGATTTTCCACGTCGGACATGAACACAGCATTGTAAGTTTATGTACTGAGAAATAAATATGTTAAACAAAAAAACTTTAAGATTTAATATTAAAGTAATATATATTACTACATGAACACACAAAATTACTGAAAAAATTGGTATTGTTGGGTACGGATAATGATTGCCAGGTATTGTTAATGTATTGTTCCAAATAGGGATGGGTACCTTTCACATTTGAAACGATACAGCACCGATGCCCGGTACCTGGCAATCTGTACTGGTACTCAGCAGTACCAATTTTCGGTACTTTTTTGTGTTTCTGTGGTAAAAAATACCAATTTGTTGAATAAAAAAATACATATTTTTTTGGACTACACATATTTATTCTTAATTAAATAACCTTGCAATGCTGTGTTCATGTCCAGCATGAAAAATTGGCTACCCTTCCACTCCCTCGCAGTCACAAGTATGCATTTAGGTACCTAAACATGGTACCTTTTGATTTAACATGAACCGGTACCTGGTACTTTTGACAGAATTCAGTCAGTACCTATAAAAGTACCTAATTTGGTACCCATCCCAAGTTCCAAATGTGAAAGGGACCCAACCCTGATCATACAGTCATGTATCGTATCATATTCAACCAAAAGGAAACTGCTATGAACTCTAAGTAAAAATAATGTGATGGAATCAAAGCAAGTAAGTAAGTCTTTTTAATCCTTGTAAATCAACTATCAGTTATAATTCTTCAATTCTACAATTTCATTTACCAGACGCTTTGTCCAAAGCTACGTACAACAATTATAAGATTTACCCATTAAGATGATACCTGAGCAGTGTATTAATGTTTTCATGCTACTTGAGAGACTTTTTTTTAAAGTTAGAGGCTAAGGTATAATGGCTACAAGAATTTTTTGTTTGATAAAATGTTACAAAACAGTGAACTTTTTATTACTAATCAAGTGATCCAAATACCAAGAAGTCCTGAAAATTAAGAGTGCTTATTTATTTCATACCAATGAACCCATCAACCTTCAATATACATGAAAATTCTAGATTTGACATTAATACGTGTTTGCTGAAAAAGAAGTTCCCTCTCCAGCCGTTGTAGCTCACGAGTGAGAAATTGAGGCCATGCAGCACAGGTCACAGTAGCCAGAGGAAAATGGCCACCTCTCAAGCACAGGTTAATGACGCCTTTCAATGGCCGCCCGTTTGGGGCTTTAGTGGGTTAATTACAGAGCAGCACACCGTCAGGCAGCCAGGCTGATTTCATGCAAAGCAGACAGGTTAGGTAGCTTGTTGTTAGCCGCAGCTCTGGCATGGGAGGAGAGTTTCTGAGGAGCAAGAGGCCGAAACCTTTGACGGTGATATCATCTGTGCTTTTCTCGTCTGATGGACTGTACTGCTCTGATGCTTTCTATCTTTTTCCCGTCACCTCGTCATCTCTTTTTCTCGTCCTCTGATAAACAAAATGACGATTTGGCGCTGGTGTTGCAAACTGCAGGCTTTGTTTGTGTCCTTATCATTACAGGAGGTCACTGAGCTGACATTTATCAATTTTTCATGAACACGGCCTTGTGTGGGTGTGTGTACTTGCCAAAAAGAAAATCTGCTTCCCAATGAGGAGGAGAAACCCTTACAACCTGGAAGACAGGTATCAAGAAGCACAAGATTATGAAGTTGGAGTGGGGAAAATCAATAAGGGTGTCAAAGTTGGATATTAAAAACTCAGACATGTAAAATTAAAAAGTGGATTTTTTTCTGAGAGACAACTTTTGCTCGTTTGAAGTTCACTTCCCAGTCCAAAACTCTTCAAAGCTGCTGCTTTGTAGCCTCAGTGGAATACAAGAGGGGGTCACAATATGGCTTTGAGTCATATTTGGCTAAAAATACATCACTTCCCCCCTGTAGACCTGAAAGGTGGCTTCAAAAAGTCTGCAGCTTGCTCAGGGCAAATTCAGTCTCACACTTTAAAGTGTGCAAACTTAAAACGTAGTTAATCTCTCTTTAGAGAGTTTAAACGTGATGTTAATTCTGAAAATTTGTGATCTCTCAGAACAGTAACACTCTTGAAAAGGCCAGTCTAATAGATGCATTTCTCCAAAGTAAAATAACACTGGGCGTTAAATATGAAACAAAATGCTGGAGGCATTTCTGTGTGTTGCTCAGGCAATTGCAGAACCCACTGCCATCTAACGTATCATTTGTGTTCAATGTGCGATGTAAGCTTGTGCAGAAACCTGGTAAACAACACTGTGATACCACAACAACAAGGCAACATGGCCGCATTCCCAGTGATCATACGACGAGCCATAAAACACTCCTTGCACCGACCAATCCCTGGACATCGCCTCCTGGGTGGTGCAGCCAGAGATTGGTCCGTAAAGACCCTAATGGAGCTGACTGATCACATTTCACAACAGCCCAACGCAGCCAGCCGAGCAGAACAGGGCAGAGCTGGTGGCCCTGGGCCCAGGAGCCCACTATAAAGACCGGAGCATGCTGGGCTGCTGGCAGCGCGGTGAGCAGGGAGGAACCTTCACTACATAAACCACTTTTAGAAAGAGAAGCTGGCTTCAAGTTATGGCTTTTGGGCTTTCAAAAGGAAGTCTCCAAAACAGAAACGGTGCCCAGAACTGTGCTGAAACTCGACATGAAGGACGGATCAGGAACACAAGACAAGGGGGTAGTTACCAATTATTCAATATATCACATCAGCAGAACGAGAGCAGAAGTTATACTGCAGGAATCATATTAGACTCATAAATTTCAGGTATGAGACAGAAATTCTAGTAATGTGATCTTTTTTATTGGTACTCTTCAAAGAAAAGACATTTCACAGACTGATCTGCCACAGGGGTAGAAATCTTCTACCTAATACCTCAACTTAAGTTATCACCATTCACAACTATCTTTCCCAAACCAATACATTCTAAAATTTGTCCCAATGGAGACACAATAATAAAAATTCAGTTCATGTTTAGGAAATCTGCTTGAAAAATTGAAAGGTTGAACATCTTCTGCCGTTTTAACGACCTGATGAACACGATGAACCTGCACATTTATAGTGAGATATGGATCCTTTTTCAAGTATGTACTCCTGGAATTTTCCAGAAATCTTCTATGGACACCATCACTCACAGGTAGGGATGGGTGGAGCTGAAACGATTCCTCGAATGATTCGAGGTACTCGATTACAAAAAATACTCAAGTAATTTCTCCACCTCAAGGAATCGTTTAATTTTAAAAAAGATCAAAGAGTGGTATTTCAAATAGAGCTGAGGCCATATTAAGAGAGTTTTCAGACCTCTCAAGCTACCTCTTATACAAAATAGCAACTAGCAACAAATCTAGCTTCTTTTCTGGAGTTTGGAGACGAATGGGTCATTCTACGAAACGGGTGCCATTTGGGTCCACAACATTTGATGAGATGTACAAGGCACAAAAAATGTGTCAAAGTGTGTTTACAAATGTTGGAGCTAACAAAGCAAGTGTTCTTACTGACATGCTTTATCAGAAAATTATATTTCTTAAAGAGAAAATTTTTCATTTGAAAAATAACTGCTCTTTAACTAAACAAAAATGTATTTTATCCGATTACTCGATTAATCGATGGGATTTTCAGTAGAATACTCGAATGCTAAAATATTCGATAGCTGCAGCCCTAAGGATGGGTACCACATTAGATACTTTTATAGGTACCAACCGATTTCTGTCAAAAGTACTAGGTACCAGTTCATACAAAATTAAAAAGGTACCATGTTTAGGTACCTAAATGCATCCTTGTGACTGTGGGGGAATGGAAGAGTGGGAAATTTTCCATGCTGGACTTGAACACAGCATCGCAAGTTTATATAATGAAGAATAAACATGTTCAATTGAAAAAATATATATTTTACTGTTAAAAAATTGTTTTTTTTGTCACACAAACACAAAAAGTACTGAAAATTGGTACTGTTGAGTACCGGTACCGATTGCCAGGTACCAGGTATTGATGCCATATCATTTCAAATGTGAAATGTACCAATCCCTACTCACAGGATAAAATAGTCCCTGTGGCATGAGGGGAAGCAGTGGCACAACATCATGATGCAAGATGACAGTTTACAGACATGATCGCTGTTTTTGTGTAGGTTTTTTTTAACCTTCTTCAACCTCAGATATTTTTATTCATCTGTTCATGTGTTTCTCTTCAGGGTTTGCATTGGTCGCAATATATATATAAACAAAATCCATCGTCTGCTTGCTCAAGGTGGATTTCAAGTTGGATATGTCTGTGTTGCCATATCACACAAACAGATACTGTCCTCTGAGTCTGAAGAAGTCTGAAAAAGTCAGGTTGAAATTTCATCCTTCTTAAGTGACCCTGGTGCTTGTTCAATGTTGGTTTAGCTCAAGGACCCTCTATGAACCAGAAACAAAGAGCACAGCATCAAGTCACCTATTTCATCTTTTTGCATCTCAAACTTGTCGGGAAACGCAATAAATGTTTTGTCTACTTTATGATAATACACATGAAAAATACATTTTTTTTGGCTTCTCTCCTAAATTTCAACATCATTTAGACTGTGCTGAGGTAGGATCCTTTTTTTGGTATTTTCACCTAAAAACACTTTGTCACGTTATTTATTTTGTTGTTTTTTGCCACAACTAAGTTTAGGGTGGTGTAATTCTGGATGTGACAACCCTGCCTCCAGCGCCTGAAGTAAAAGGGTCCTTCTTTTTGCCCAGTAAGGAGCTGGTTTAGGGCCTGCTCATAAAAAAATAAATGTAGATATTGTTATGAGTAGTGGTGTGCTGATCAATCTAAAATATTGATATATTGATGCCGATGTTGGGATCAGTATTGATCAGTACTTGGGTGATGAGACTGATACTTAAGTTTCAGTTTTTTTTCTCTACATGTGCTCCCCTCAATCACTCATGTACTCATAGCTTTCTAGATAGATAGATAGATAGATAGATAGATAGATAGATAGATAGATAGATAGATAGATAGATAGATAGATAGATAGATAGATAGATGATAGATAGATAGATGTAACTTTATCTCTTCTGCAGTAAAAAAAGAAATTTGTCCTTGACACGGCTCCAAATACAAATTTAAACACACAAACACAATAAATTTCGCTTTGAAAATTGGTTATGTATTGATTTTCATTTTATGTAATTTTGTTTATGTTTGAGAGAAAGTGTGTTTGTAAGATGTGTGTGATGTGGCTCTTTGTAGTACCACGGTAATTTTTGTGGCTCTTGGTCTCTGACTGGTTGGCCACCCCTGCAATAGGGCTTTGATCCTAACTAGCAGTGGAACTGGATGGGTAGGAAAAGGGGGTACCTGAAATGTATGAATACAGCTATAGAGGAAATAAGAAAATAAAACAAACCAGGCAGCATGTGTTTGGATCGACTTCTACAAATCCATGAGTAGTACACAAAGAAACAAAACTAAACTCCTCTAAAGTTCCCCTTCTTTGCATTTCAGACCATTTTATAAACAATGCTCCCAGGCTGCTGGAGGGCACACACACACACACACACACACTCCTCCACAAACTTTTTACAGCTCCATTTGAAACCAAAAGGCAGTTTTTGCTTTTCACTTAAAGTCACTCTCAAACGTACAGAGAAATCCATTTAAAGGCGTAGAAAGCTGCTTTCAGCGGGCAGCACACAGCACACCTCTCTCCCTCCTTTAAGAGGCTGCACACTATGGAATAAAGACAATTTTCCATCAGAGATAAGCAGATACATGTCCTCAGCTGGATGCTTGGAGTCTGGCTGGTTTGTTTACCTTCACAAATGGACCCACGCGCTGAAATTCAAATGAACCAGATCTAATGGAGACGCATCTGCAGCCGGCTTAAAAACAGACACTGTGGGCTATAAAATAATAGACGTCAATCACTGCAGCTAAGGAGGTCCGGAGCTTATTATGGACCAGAAGATGTTGTTGCACACGGAGCTTAAACTCTCTGCATTTTATATACATACCTTCATGTTTGTGATATTCACCGAGGTATGAGGAAATAATCTGTAAAGAAACAGTCGCTCTCCTCTTTAATTACAGCTAAACTCTGAAAACACAAGCCAATTAAAATCTGATATTGCAATTAACTCTTGCTTCAGAGGTGTCTTTACAGCACTCATACAGGATATGTAAATATGTACATACGTATCAGCGTTTCCTCATTAAGCAACATTAAATGCTTTGTGATTGTGAACTTCAAGATTAGTGCTCATAAAATCAGACCTCAGCGACTGCCATCTGTCTCAGTTCACACAGAACCAGGAGGACAATACATGAATCAGGCGGCACCATATGACAAGAAGGGAGGGTATCAGATAACAGCGCTGCTCCATCTTGAGCGTGACACAATGTGTTCAGATATATAAAGGAAGAAAGGCTATAAACCCTCGCAGAACTGTAAAGACACATTTAAAGTGTGCTGGCTCCACAGATCATGATAAATGGTTAACAAGTGACAGAATAATGGCACTCAGTGAGAGGCATGGAAATAAAGCTGTCTGATTGGCTGTTAGATTAGGGTTTACTCGCCTTTAAAGTTCTTAAGCTCAGCCATTGGCTGACCATAACAGAGCAATGTAAAGGAGAATGTAAGCGTCATTACAAGCCGTGCTCATACTGGCGCTTTCATGCTAATAGGCTAAAATACGACAGTAAACCTGGTGAAGATTACCCACCAGAGAGGTCCGTGTTTAGTTGGCGAAAATAGTGGTTCCTCAACATGCTTTGAGGAGGATCTGTTTTAATCAGACTGCCTCGCCACCTTCTGACCAGGCACAGGTTTGTTTTGGAACTAATTTACTTTGTTCAAGTCAACTTTTTACCAGATACAGCAAAAGGTATTTATCATCACAGTTACGTAGCTGTGTTTGTTTGAAGCATGACAACAAGCAAATGTTGTAAGTTTGTAACGGGGGTCTAATAGCAGCCCAGTGCTACGAATTAGCGGTAGGCTAATGTAACAAGCCAACTGTCAGTTTGTTCAGTAGTTTAGTAGCCCTCTTTCTGTAGTGCTCACGTTAGTGAATCCTGGTTATGTCCTGCCAGTCATCTACTAAGCAGAGCTAACGTAACCTCACTCTTCATTTTATTGATAGACTCTCAAGTTTGAACAGACCACTGCAGAATAACTGCTAACTCTGGGTTGAAATGAATGTTAGCACAAACAGATTAACTCTTTTAGCCTTTAGCTCGTGCTCTATCTCTCTCCTGTTTATCTTTCTTCTGCACTTCTGTTCTTTTTCTGTCTCACAGTTAGGCTCCTGTGTTCACCATCACTACAAAATTAATCACAGAAATCATTTTCGGCACAAACAGATTAGCTCTTTTAGCCTTTAGCTCGTGCTCTATCTCTCTCCTGTTAATCTTTCTTCTGCACTTCTGTTCTTTTTCTGTCCCACAGTTAGGCTCCTGTGTTCACCATCACTACAAAATTAATCACAGAAATCATTTTCAGCAGAGAAAAACTTTGTCAGCCGGTGTGGTGTTGTCATAGAGACTTAGACGTGCCGTAAATCTATCCAGTCTTGCTTAAAAAGCAGCATTTCGAAATAACCTACCTACATTGGCACTGATAATCTTGTTTTAAAGTGTGGATTACAATCAGGCATATATCTAGAAGGGAGACTTTTTCAACATCACTTTCAAACTCCTCACAGCCCCTTTAAGTGGGGGGTGTATAATGCCTTCCAAAATCTCAAAACTATTTACATTTGCACATTTCAACCAATATTTTTTTGTTTTCACAAGATCCTGAATGGACTATGCTAGGATAATTCAGGGATCAATTTAGCGAACAGCCGTGGTTAGGGCTGAGCAATTAATCTGAAATTATCAAAAACAACATTTAGAGCTTCTAACTGACGTAAAACTGGATATCAGTTCAAGTAACTATTATCTTCAAAAAAGATTATTGTATCATGTTTGCATTGGCCCCTGGTTGTAATATGATACCAAAAGTGTTTGTAGAGCATCTTAAAGCTGGTGTCTCTCCTAATGCCTGTAGGTGGGGCTATCCGAATAATCGGCTAAGCGTTGGCTGTAACTACCTAAAAGTGATTTTGGTTGATATGTATGTCTACAAGCGATATGTGTACATACATACACTGGCTTGGCCTATTGGTGTATTCTCCCAGCAGGGGGTTGCCTGTCTCTAGCACGACTATTTTTGGGGTCACAGGATAAAAAGATTGTGAACCCCTGAGCATAACAATCAAGTGTCACCATCCTGGCAAGGTGAAACCAGAGTCTGAGACTTGCCAGTTCAGGCTGGTAATATCACAAAAAAAGACTTCAACCGTCACACATCAGCTTTGAAAAGCCTTGTACGCCTCATGCCTTCAAGGAAGCTCCAAACGCTTTGATCCAAAGGTTTAAACTTAGAGAGTACTGACTCGGTTTTTCCTCTCAGCTGCAGAATAAACATTTGCCTCAGCGTGCTGTGAGATGTACGTCCAGCGTCCAAGTACAACATTTAACTGACAGCCTGAGTGTCAGTGGGCCATTTTCCGAGTTTGGCTTGTGCTGCTGTGTTACCGAGGTCAGATTCTGACCATAAGAAGTCTGCAGTATGCTGTATGTAAAAACGACAGCCTGAGGGAACCAGCAGCAGTGAAGCCCAAAAGAAGTCAGGAGAAGGTTAAAAGTCTGCTAAGTACTTAGTTTTAGGATGTCTCAGCTACCAGCAATTTGATTTTTTGACACTGCAGAGAGATTCATCCTCCTGACTTTATTTTTAAGGATTTATTTTCATGGATAAATACAGTTACATATCAGAAGAGAGCTAATAGACATGTCAGAAGAACACCATGGGTGGGTTGTCTGTTTAGCCTTTCATGTGGTTAAAAGCTGAAACGCTCATGACGCAAATCAAAGAAAGTGTTATTCCCTTTGGACAACAGGATACAAATATTATTTGAACAAATTATAAGGTCAGTTTACAAAAACTTTTTTACCATTATATAACTTATGGTTTGGGTATTGCTTTAAACTTAGGAATGAGTATCAATAAGATTTTGTTAGTATTGATTCTGCTTATTGAGACAATTCTTTATCATTTCCTCCAGTGTTTTTTTTTCTGTACAAAAAGTAGGTTTACAGGTTTTTCATGTCAACAATATTTTATTCAGTTTAAAGGTAAATAAGTATGAAATTGGTCACTGGATCTGGATATCTCTGGATGTATATAGATAAAAATAAGTAAAAATCAGATTTTGCATGTGTTGATGTACTGATTTGTTATAGGTTATTGACTGGAATAGGCCACCTAGTGTCTCAAAGTGGTTACAGCAATATTTTGAGTAGAGAACATTAAGCTAGCTGTAGTTATGCGGAAGTCAGCTATAAGCCTGCACATAACTTTTCTTCCATTTTCCTGTTTGCATTTTGACATTTAGAGTTCTCAGTATTGTTTACTATCTAAACTAATCCAACTTTATATGTTAAGCACTTTAAAACTGACACTGTTGGCCTAAGTGCTGTACAGAGAAATTAAATAATTAAAATAAATTACATGGCTAGAAAGAGACAAAAGAGAAACTTCATGTGAAATACAAAAATAATTAAAAAACAATAATAATAAAACATAATTAAAACACCATTAAAAGGCACTAAAAGAGCAATCAAATAATTAAATAAATGAAATAAATAAAATAAAATGAATCAGGGATTACTGTGTGTTAAAAGCCAGAGAAATAAGGTGGGTTGGTAACTGTGATATGTTTCTGTGACGAAAGGAGAAATTCTGTTTTAAAAACGAAGTTATACCGATGTATGCTAACCGCTAGCAATTTGCCATATATGTTAGCATCAAGCTAGCAAACTCTCTTTTCTTATCGCTTTTGGTCCATTAGCAGATGTGTAACATGTTGAATGTATTGAGTAGAACTCTCATGAGAAAGAGTAATGTACATTTCTTTATGTGTTCAGTTTCTAAGTAAAACTTCAAGCTTAAAATCCAGAATCAGAGTTTTCTTAGGAAACTGTTATCTGTCTGCTAAGCTAGTACAGCAGCTTTAGCTTCATATAAAGCAAGGGTCTTCAACCTGTGGCTCTGGAGCCTCATGTGGCCCTTTGCCTGCTTTGCGGTGGCTCCTTGTAGCTTAAAAAAAATATTATTGAAATAAAGAATTGTTATTTTTCTTACAGAGTGTATTGATGACTAAAGACACTGACTCTAAAAAAAAATCCAGCGTTAACATTTAGTTGAATTGAATGTTCATCAGCAAATTTTTTTAACATTATTTTTTAAATTTAGAAAAAGTTATGTATTTTTTTTTAAAGATTTTGCATATTTTCTATTTTTTTCACATTTTTTACATGTAGCAATTTTTTTGATCGCACAATTTTATTTTGCAAATTTTTGATTTTTTTTGACATTCCAATTTTTGGGAATTTTTGCACATTTCTTTAAATTTATTTAAAGCAAGATTTTACAATTTTGAAATTTTTGAAAAAATTTGGAAATTATTGAAGTGTCTTGAATTTTGCAAAGCATTTGACATTACAAATTTTTCTTTTTTTTCATATTTTCAAATTAAAAAAAAAAAAAAAGACATCACATGTACAATTTTATAAACACAAAAAAACTTCTTGTTTAGAAAATTATTATTCACTAGATTTTTACTATGTTTAGAATTTTATACTCTTTTTTTTTTTTGTCTTTATTGTGAAGACAAAGTAGATTTTGTGGCTCCTGAATGACTTTAATCCAGCTGAGCTGAGGTAAAACGGCTCCTAAGAAAGTAAAGGTTGCAGACCCCTGATATAAAGAATCAATTAGGGAATTGTTATGCAAAAAGGTTAACAGTTTTGATGGACTGTAACATTTCTTGTAGATTCTTAACAGGAACCATTTTCGATACCCCTCCATAATTAAACATGAACAAAAATGAATTGTTTGCACTTGGGAATTTTGGTTATACAGAACCATATGTTTTCTTTTTTTTCTATATACAACATTTTAGAATCATTTCAACATAAATGATTTGTATTCCAAACCAACCGGAAGATATGAGCCATTTCCAAAGTGTCTGCAGCACAACAGGTCCAGAAATATCTCAGATAATAGACGAGAAAACAAACAAGAAATAATGTCTTCACAGCCAGAATATTCTGGCCAAGAAAATTCAGAGCTCAATCGCCAACTGTTATCCATCATGACGTCTTTTTGCCTTCTTAATTAGGTTCTTTATGTTCCCATCAAAATATTATATAACACATTAGTCAGATTTATACAGCGTTTAGTATTTGATAGCAGGAGATCCTTGAATCTACAACTCAGGAGAACAGCGGGGGGCGTTTTTTTTTCTTCACCATGAAGCAATGACCCGTGATGGTGGGAGTGTGGCTCTCTGTAGGAAGTCCCACGTTTCTCCTCCCTCCTTCAGCCTCACCTCCCTGTGATTAGAGGAACATCTGTAAACACAGACATTTCTTCTCTTTTTTGTATTTCTTTCATATTTTGTACAAGCAAACTCCAGGAATCATTACCCAACATGAGCTCATCATTAGCACATTCATAATTCAGTGTAATGGATTATGTAATTGCTTCATTAATCAGGGAAGCCACCCCGGCATACTCTCCTATGCATTAGTTTAATTATGGGGAAATGCCTCTGTTTAAATAGATGCTGTGTTTGCAGAGGCACAGTTTACTAAGTCTGTATTTGGCAGCGCTGTGGGAACTTGCGCAGACTGAGGTTTTCCAAGCAGCTTTGGCGATGTATAGCCTCCAGTCCTTGTGCTGCGCCGGCAGACAGCTCTTCAATAAAATGTGTCATGGCAGCGGGGGCAAAATGAAGAAGTAGGCAAAAGGGCAAATGCCTTTTAGGAAGCTAGTTGTCAAGCTCAGGCGTCACTTTAGTCACATTATTTATTGACATTTGCAGGCAGCGTCGGTGGATGAATATTCCAGTTATATATGAAGCTGGAGGAAACGGATTAAGACACGTAGACACGGAGGTATACTTGTCATCTGATTCCAGCTGCTGGCATGACTTGTGAGGACTTAATCCAACGGTGTCATCAGCTATTTGTCAAGGAAACAGAGATAGAAAGCCCTTCACCTCCTCCTCCTCCTGATATTGTTAGAAGCTTACTATGAGAGTCTGGCAGCAGTGCTTTACTTTAAGTGACCAGAACTTGTGTATTTTCGTCTTCTCATACTTGTTAAAAAAGGTCAGCGACAGGCAAAGCCCCTTGTGCAATCATAAGAACATTAAGTGCTCAAAAAAACGAGCGCCTTTGTTGAAAAACCTGTTGTTACATAAGAGAAATCACTCAACATATGCACCACACTTATCGCTTATTTCCTCGTCTGCTCTCCTCCCCCAGATTTCTTTCTTACTTCTGCCTTGTTCCTGCACTTGGACGGAAAGTGGGAGAAAATTAATATGCATTTTGTGCTGCAGCTGCATATATAGAGCCGAGCATAAACCTCAAATCCAAAAAGGGCCCAAGTGATTGGCCCTTCAGTCACTACCTACACAAAACAAACAACTAAATGGTTTGTGGTTACTGTCAAGATGTTGGCAAAGCTTCACAAGGCTTAGAGCCTGCTGCCAATAAGGCAGCCCGAGCCAAACAGGAAAACGGAGAGAGACACACGCAGAATAAAACATGGCAGGGAAATGTTTTTCCATTGTGAGAAGAAAAGAGAAGAGCTTACGTATTCACCTCGTAGAAGTGACATTTAAATAAGCAGGAGCCATTTTCCTCCTCAATCTCCCCCCTCCGTCTCCTTTCTTTCAATCCCTCTGTGGCGCTGTAATTCCAAACTGTCACAAACAAATCCTCCTCACAGACCTTTAAAAATGTCAGGTTCTGTCAAGAAGGAGGACAGCCTCCAAAAAATTCAGCCCTTGGAAACTTATCTGACAGTCACTCGACTCCAGATTTCTTAACGTATCGCTCAATTTTCATTCATGTTTTTATTTTTCTACCCCGTCATTTTGTGGTTGGTAAGATTTCTCGGGGCTTATAAAGACAGTTTTTGGTTCAGGTTTCTGTGAAGACATGAAATCATCCTTTATCAATCATTTACTCTTATACAGTTTCTTTTTGGGACTTTTATTCACTATTTAACTCAACAGTGAAAAGGCTGAAGAGTGAGGCTCAACAGTGAGCAAGCAAACACTTTGATTTGAATTTCTTCTGAAGGACATGTTTCCCATTTAAAAAAATATGAATAAAGGAAATAATAATAAAAATAATAATAAAAATAATAATAATAATAATAATAATAATAATAATAATAATAATAATAATAATAATAATAAAATACCAGTATAAGAAGATATCTTATCCCAAACTCCAGCAACACCGTGGCACATAAAAATAAGAATGTGTCAACATTTTGGGGAAAAATGGGGGGGATTTTTGATACTTTCTAATGCAAACTGCTCAAAACAAAACAGCCTGTATAACCTACATCTCATACCAAAAGTAGGAAATTCAAAATGAGTGACGATGACAGCAACGAAGAAGTTTAATTCACTTTGGAACCAAAAGGAAACCTGTATGAACCGGAGCAGCTACACCGAAGAGGAGCTGCTACAGATGGCGACTGAAAAGAATACAGAGGAAACATTTGGTCACTCATTTTGAATTTCCTACGCTGCCTCACAATCCTTAGAGTACAAACAAAAGAATTACGGTACTTGATCAAACTTACACGAGGCTAAAACCGGAGCCCGAAGCACAGCTTGTTTACATTCCCTACAGCTAAGAGGAGGAGGAGCGCACTAGCGCTGCGCGGAAGGACACATGACCACTTAGTTAGGTCCGGATAAATGTTTATATTTCCAAAGACTTAATGCACTTAAAAAATATTTTATGTATCATACTCTTAAACTGTGGTATTACTTTTTGATTTTAGTTCTTGTAGGCAGAGAAAATAGCCTTTGAATTTGGTACCGTCTCTCCCTGTTAGCGTCTATTTCCTCGTCACCATAGATTAAAGTTTGTGTCTTACTGAGGGAGAGGAGACAACTTTCTACTGTATCTAATGTCCTTAGTGGTCACATAGAGCTCATACAACCCCACTTCAAAAAAACTGAACTATCCCTTTAAGCCCTGGTCTCTTTTTTTTAGGTCTCTGCTAGAAAAATTACATACCTAAATTTAAGAGACTACATCTCTCTATTTGAATCATTCTGGTGTCATAATAAAGGGAACATTTGTGAAAAGTGTTCAGAGGTGTCAGTAATCGGTATTTATGTCAATGGCTCAGAGTAATAACTAAAGTAAAACCAAACAGTTTGTTTGAAGTATGACTTCCTCCTTTTTTATCTGATGTGCAATATGAAATAATCTATACTTAAACACTGCTTTTTTTTTCACAATTTGTTGCAGAGCAACCTCAAAGTAGGGGTGTCCCGGATCAGATACAGCACCCAATATGGCTATTTTTGGAGGATCGGATAGCATCAGATTCCGTTATGGGACTGATCTAGTTTTTGTGCGTTTTCAGCACCGTCACGCTTTACAGCCGCTGTAAATCAAACCACGTTGCAAACATGTGCGCTGTGTGGGACTACTTCTCTTTGGAAAGCAATGATAGTAAAACAGCGTCTCGCAACATTTGTAAAGTCAGTGTTTCTCGAGAGTGGTACCAACAGGGCTCACTTTAATACAACTAATATGATTCATCTTTTATAACGGAATGACCCAAGAGAGTACGCGATTTATCCGAGAAATGTATTTAATCAGATTGTATTGGCAAAACTTATCAGGAAAAAATTGGATCAGATCAGAAGTAAAAAAATCGGGACATCCCTACCTCAGTACCCCAATAAGGGGCCCTTGGGTATTAAGGGTAAATGACTCTTTGATTTTTTAATAAAGTAATGAATATCTGGCACTAACAGAGACAAAGCAAAAAGAGCAAGCAGTGCTAATGAAAACAAAGTCATGAAAGAAAGAAGAAGAATAAGTTACTTATTGTTATGTCACTGAAGCTTCTATCAATGCACAACAAAATGTTAACAGTTGTATGTGCCATTTTTACTAGAAATATGTCCAAGTTTTGAATTCTTGTATCATGACATCTAAACCATGTACAGAGGCTGTTAGACCTTAAAATAAGCAGCCTGGGTTTAACCACTACCCGCTGTCCTCTGGCTCATACTCTCTTTCCAAAGTTTTTTACTGGATTCATGCTCTGTACAACTCAAACAACTAAGGCCTGGAAATTTATTATCACAATCTGGGTAGGACTTCTGAAAAATCTATCAGAAAATAAACATTTCTGGCTCCTGTCCAGTGTTTTTTTTCACTCATGCTGTCCTTTTGGTGGAATATCTGATGGTGAATGTCTTTTAAAAGCCTTGGTAATGTCCGTATGATCCAGTGTAAAGGAGCTTTTATTGTTCTCACACATGACATTGGGAAAATACTTTTACATACTGATGCTGAGGTAACATGATAAATTATGGAGACGGGCAAATGTCATGAAATACAATATACTTATAATGCAAAAGATAAAATACAATTTTTCACAATCCTGGCCTTGAAGGCTGAATAGATGCTCCAGATGTAACCACGCTGCGCTTAATAGAATGTAAAACTGGATGATTGTCATAAAGCCGGCATTTTATTCAGGGTCAAAAATATTCATAGGAAAGAAAAATCTCATGCATATTTCTTTCTTCAATGCTGCACAGAGCTGTGCATGAGAAAGACAACAATCCAGCAACTATGCATTTAAATTCTACATAATTTTAATAACCTCTGGCACAAAGAAAGTTAACAAGAAAACTGTTAGCAGAGTGCGCAATCTCAAGAGTCACTTCAGTGCCCTGAGTGTGAGGGAATGAGATGAGGGAGAGAGCAAGAGGAGCTAATCAACTCTTCCTTCTCTGTGGCATTTCATGCACCCCGTGCCACCGGTTCAGCCTGCACAAAGGGCAGCGAGCATCAATAAGTCAACAAGCAGAAAGAGTCGATGCAGACCGCTCGGACATGTAAAGACTGGCGTGACTTTACAGCCAGGGCTAGATTAATTTAATTTTGCAGATGAGCAGCTTGAGGGATGGAGAGTGTCTTCAGTGAACGTGGTGTGCATGCACAAGAAGTTTTGTGTAAGAAAAAGGAAAAAAAAAAAAAAAAAGTCTATCTGACCCTCACAGCAAGACCTGGTATGGATTGAGCTGCTAAATTTGCATTTCTGAAGACGCAGCTCCTGAAAAAGCTGTCCTCTCGCTGCACCTTGCATAAGATGCTGAGCCAATGGAGGGTGGTGGGCGGGGAGAGGGAGGCAGAGAGGTTAGAGGAGAGACAGAAAGAAGGAGAGGAAAAAAAAAAGCTTTTTTTTCTGGTGTTTTTTCATTTAGAGGAAGTTTGCTGTGCCGTGTTTTCGTGTGTGCACATCGCGTCCCCGTGTCCACGAGGGCCAGACTTGTTTGGGCCTTTTTTTTTTCCCTTTTTCTTCTTCTCTCCTCCTCCTCCTCCTCGTTCCCTTGCATCAGGCACAGGATCTGAGGCTTTAATATGGCTGCCAGTGAGGCAACAGCCATTTAATAACAATGCAATAGTTCCTCACAGCAGTAGTCCGGTGTCGCTCATACACCCCGCCGTGTGCAGATGGTACATTGTCTGTGGAAAACATTCTCCTTTCTGAGATGTTTTTCCCTCTCTGCCTGCAAATACACACACACACACACATAAACACACACACGCTGCCCTTTTTTTGTCAGCAAAATTAACCCTCCTCTTTTTTAGAAGCTACACACAAGCTGCCTTATTTCTGCTATCATCGCTCTCGGCTTGTTTCGTAAGAGGTCAGATCAAGTGCCCACCCCTCAAGAGATGATCTGTGTGTGTGTGTGTGTGTGTGTGTGTGTGTGTGTGGATGATGGTGAGCCTTTTGCATGTGCCTTGCAGCCTCCCGCAGTGGGGGACATCTGGAGGAGGCGTTACCATGTGTGCACTGAAAAAAAAAAAAGAAAAAAAAAAAAAAGAGGAAGAGTTGAGGCCTGAAATATCATCCTCGAAGGACATCACCGGCTTTCATTAACATACAAAAAAAAGGAGGGAGATTTATTCAAATCAACACGCTTAATGTTGCACATAAGCCACTCACCTTGCCGAGTTACCCTAAAACTCATTGTCCTATCAGTGGCGCTTTCCTCGGAGTGGCCGCTGAGAGCAATTAGGGCACATTTTGATGGAAATGACCGGTAATTCAGGGGAAGAAGCAACAATTTCACGAGGTGGATGTTCATTACTCGCCAGCAGGGAAGAGCCTCTTCTTAATAGAGTGCCAGCCATAAACATCGCTCATCATCGCCGGGGTTTGCCATTTGATCTCACCTCTGGGGGCTCTGCGGCGGGGCATCTTCACTCATTCCTTCTCTTTCACTGTCTGTTTACTCAGTAATGGAGTCTGCCCGGAGAGTTGTTAACAAAGTGAAAGAGCGTCGACACTTCACTGAGGCTGTGATTAACGAGTGAATTAGAAAACGACTCCGGGTCACCTTCTTTAACGTGGTGATGGATGATCTAACGCCAGGATCTGATGGCCTCTTGTTACAGGTGAGCAGCAACCCGGATCAAAACATAACAAAGCGACACCATCAATCCCAAAATCGATACGCTGTAATTAAGAGCCCGAACACACCAAAGTGGCGTCGACTTTAAGCGACTGAATCATCAAGCGTGCAAGCAACTGTGTCCACCACTGTCTGCGAAGCTTTAGTTAGGCTCTGCCCTACTTCAACCATGTGTGTGTGTGTGTCATTGCTCCTGTCACAGGCAGTTTACAAGACCGGGAACGAGGGTTGCCATCTGTCCCACCTCGATGGGGTGCACAGAGGGACGTTTTGCACAGTTTTGGCATGCCTGACTTCCCCTAATGCTGCACAAATGTTTAGAGACATTACATAAGCCGTAAGACCTTCACCGGGGTGGAGAGGGGCTGAATTGAGATGGATGAAAATATAAAAAAAAAATAAAGAGGATGAGAGATTAAAAAAGTAGAAGAGAGCAGACCTTGTCCTTTTTTTTATTCTCCAGGCGAGCTGCACTTTCAGGCACACAAAAGCGCTACAGGGCTGCGTTGGTGTTGTTAAAGAGCACAGGTAGAGGATAAAATAAATAACTGTGAGTCCAGCTTGGAGGCTTTTTAAGTGCAAAGACCCCCACGTGGAGTGTTTTCACACCTTTGAGGTGGAACTGTTGAACCCTGGAAAGTTTTCACAGCGGCGAAATTTCTCTAACATCTAAATCTTGGCAGATAAATCACAATTTAGCCTGCAAGGTAACTGGTAAGTGAGTGGATAAAAGTGTGCGGTAGGATTGTGTTGCCTTGCACTACCACAAAAGTATCCAAGAAGAGATTTTTGGCAGACTTTGCTACGGCTCCGAACGTAAAAACTTGTCCTCTCTGACTTTTACAAATTGTATATTCCAAAAAAGAAACATTTCCTCATATTTGTCTAAATTTTTGGCACAAATGTAGTTAGAGAGGCTGCATTTATTTCCTTTAACACGGTCTGAGTGCCATTTAAGTAAGAGCCAGCAAGAGGTGAAGAAACCAAACTTCTGCTCTGCAAAAAAACACAAAGCTTAATGAATCACAGCTTTAAAGGGGACATATCATGTTTGTTTCTCCTTTTCACTATGCCAGACTAGGATGCCTGTAAAGCATTTCTGCCCTCAGTACAAGCCATTTAGTTCCTTCATTGCCCCGCAATAGCGTTCTCAATATCCTCATTTTAGGCCATTCTGAAGATCGCGTTGAAATGCTCCGTTTGGAGAATGACCTCCAGTAACCTCGCAACGGAGCAGACTGAGCGAGTTTGCTGTTTGCCAAAACTTCACCGTAAGGCATTGATAGCACTGATAAAATGGCAGAGTGTAGGATACGTCCTTTTGTATTGGACCCCAAGTCAGACCCGGACGGTTCTGCAGCTCAGGAGGAAGAAAATCCACCTCGACACAGATCATCTCAGGACGCTTCAGTGTGGTGAGTCAAACCAGTACTGTAACATGTATAGTTTATACGTGGAAATATAGGCAGACTTCACCAATAAACTATTTCTATAACAGGGCTCCATCCTGCTCCTTCACTTTTCTCTGTCTGTTTTATCCATCATGCTGAAAGTGTAGTCTAAAGATCGCCTCTACCGTCAGTTCCTCACTATGTTATTACCGCAGCATTACTGTGGTCCAGGTTCACAGTGCATGTCAGAGCAAGCATGCAAATATCACAGTCTCACAAGTATTACGACGTCTGCTAAAACTACAGTGTTTTAACTGCTAATTCACCATGTAAAGCCGAGCTGCTCAGCAGAGCAGAGTCCCTGCATCCAGCACTCAGTCACTCGGCTCTTGGTGGGTGTATCCCTCGGTGGCGGTTGTGTGACTAACTGACTTCACAGAGGAGGAGCTGCTTTATCAGATTACTCCAATAAAAAGAAAGGATCCTTGTGTCGTCACAAAGGTTGAAATCTCGCGGCCAACTGGCAATGACCTATTTTCAGAGGCATCAAATCTCGTTGTAGGATATCAGAAAAAATACAATATCTCATTTTTTGAAAATTCAGGGGGTGAAAGGTCTTGTTTTCAAATGTATTATATTATGTGTAAGTATCAAATCAGGGATCAGCATGATATGTCCCCTTTAAAGGAAACCAAAAAAGAGTGATACCAAACATAGGAAAGAAAAGTTCAATTTTACTACATGTTTTGCATAGTGCATGATGTCCTGAGAGAGTATTTAAGATGCCAAGAAATGCTGCAACATACACCTGGAGCAGCATTTGTATGCACTTCTCTCCTTCCTCCTCTGACAGGGGAAAAGATGAGATTTTGCTCGAGCACTAAATCAGCACCCTGGACACAGACAGTGCATCCGAAACCGAAGAAACGAGAAACCTCTACATGTGTTCTCTACGTGGAAACAACGGTCACGTAGACAGCACAAGGAGGAAAATCAAATTCCACTCTGCAGACGCGTCAGTAAACAACCCAGAGGAGATTTTGCAACTGTGATGATACAACCTGGAAAAAACGGACGTCCCCTCAAGGACTCTAACTTGGACATCTTTCAGATAAAAACACACTGAAGGGAAAACTTTTTATAGCGTGACACAACACTTTCTGAAAACATACACCTCCAGGTGTGAAACGTTCACTCTGTCTTTCCTCAGTTACCACTGCTGCAAGAGAAAATGATCAGGTGGTGATGAAATCAATCTGATTCTCTTCCTGCTGATCATTTTTGGTCAATATTGGATTTTTAACTGACACGTTCAGACCGTCCAAACTGCCAGTTTATTTTCCCAACAAGTACAAAGCCTGCTGAAGGTGTCTGGAAATACAACACCAAAAACCAACTGCTTGTTTTTGCAACCATAAAAGCTTAGGAATTACCGTAAAATCTACTATATGAGAGCCATTGAATTCAGCAATGTGCGGTTTCTGTGCAGATGTGTAGCTTCTTCCTGTACTGTGTTTTTGCCATTATGCTAGCTACTAGCACAGTTGTTGAGCTCAGCATAAAGTGGCATAACAGTCGTAAGATAAGGACCCAATGCCTGCAACTATTTCACCCAAACATGCAGCACTATCTTTTGCTAGTTACAGTCTTCAGTCAATCCAGCCCTCAACAAGGTTCATTTACCAAACAATAAATTGATTTTTTCTTTTATATATTAAAAAGTGGCCTTGCTATTCCAAAAAAGCAGCTACCTCTTCTTGGAGTGCCATCTTTTGTATAAATTACCGTAAGAAACCTGTCTGCATTTTGTACCAGCACTTGGTTACACTCACATTGAGGACACAGCTTCCTTTTCAGATGACAAAAAAATATTTCAAAGCACATCTCATACTCTGAATTGCAGGAGAGTTGAAGTGGCTGACAACTGCCTGGACATTCTTGCAGGAAGGATATCAAGTCTGCACAGTTAACCATACAGTGGTGGGTGATTTCTGGCAGGTCGTGGGAGGCGAAAGCATGAGCTTCAGAGTGCATCATCCTTCAATACCAGATTACAAAAACGCAGTACCTTAAGTGCCCACTTGGGGTTGGCTTCAAAAAACAAAAAGACCCCATTAAGCTTGGTTTAATGCTTCACGGTTCTGTGATGTCCACGCCACTTTGCGTGGATGAATGACAACATTTTAGCAGCCCTTCTCCCCTGCACGGTCCTTTTCAAGCTGGAAATTTCTGGAACGCCCACCTCTGAAAATTTCTAACTTCCACATATGGACAAACAGGAGCTCCTCGTGTCTGGAATACAAAAGAATTCTGGCATTTATATGACTCATCACACAGAGATCACCGTGATAACCATGTGATCAAGAATTCCTGGTGTGCAAAAAGAAAAAAAGTTGACCATGTGAACAACTTCTTCTACTTTAGTTTAGTTCTGCGGACATGCTTTTGCTATACATTGACCCCTGATTGCAGTTTGGGTACAAATGGGGCGAAGTGTTCTCTTGTGTTGAATCAGTGCGTCGCATTTCTGTGATGCATGTTAGTGCCGAAAGCAAAACCCAGCCTTCAGAGTCAAAGACTTTAAAAAATAAACTTTTTAATTTTTTGATTGAATAAATATTTTTACTGGTTCACACTGGATGATCTAATTTTTTTACAAGTCACATGTTTTGAAGAAACTAGGAATGCTACATGATAGTTTTAATGCTAGCCAACTGACAGGCTGGTCGGTGTCAGGTGATTTGCAAAAGCCACAACACAAATGCAAAGGAAGTACAGCTACAAAAGATGTCAACTTCAGTGATTTTTTAATGGCTGGTTATCCCAACAGACACAGATAAGTTGTTAAGTTAACACTGCTTTTTTTTTGTTGTTTTTCTTGTCTTGCTGTTGGGTTTCTGCTAATAAAATCTTATAAACATTTACAAGTCTAGACCTGTAAATGTTTTTGTAAAGTGTCTTGAGATAACATTTGTTATGATTTGGGGTTATACAAATAAAGATTGATTGATTGATTGAATTTTTAAATCCAGCTATGATAAACATAGCTTCACCTTGTGCTATCCTTTGTGGTAGTTCTATATCTATATTAACCAGTGATGTGTCATCTTCTATTTAGCTTTATGAATCAGTCATGCAATAACGTTAGCATTATAGCTATATTTATTATTTTATAAGTACACTTTTTTTTTTTTTTTGCTTGAAGTATTTTTATTGACATATTCAAATAATACATAGGAGTATACAGATGGAATTACATGAACACAATACAACCCCCCTTCCCCCCTTTCTGCTCAACAGAGCCCCATCCCTATAACAGTATTACTGTACCGTTAGATAATTAAATAATGATCTTATAAAGAGTTATTCTTGTACTTACAAATATAAAAGTAATTTTATATAATAGTCAAAAAATAAATAAATTAAATAGATAAATAAAAGTAAAATAATTACAATAACAGTCAAGATAATACAGAAGTTTTTAGAAAATGATAAAAGGAGATAAAAATAAAAATAAAAAAAATATATATAAAAACAAATAAGCAAAAATGCAACTTAAATACATGGGCTATAAATTATATACAATATGGGATCTATTTTATAGATTTCAAATGTTAGTGTCATCTATTTTTTCTATATATGTCAAAAAAGGTTGCCATATAGTATAAAACTTTTGGAGTAATGAATTTTCCCTAACACTAAATAATGTAAGAAGTTTTTAATCAACATTTTAAAGGTTGGCGGAAACTTCTCCTTCCACTTAAGGAGTAGAAGTCGTCTTGCTAGAAGGGATATGAAGGCTATTACATCTTTTGCTTGTCGACTAAGGTGCGTATCTTGTGGAATTACTCCAAATATTGCAGTGACAGCAGAGGGTTCAATGGGTATTTATAAGTACACATTTTTTTAATTAATGATTATTTGAATATTCAAAAAACACGACTGTCTGTATTTACTCTGAGCTTATCTGTATTAGTATTTAGTATAGCACACTACCATACGCAGTGAAAGAGAACTACAGTCTTCATCTCATGCATTATGAAACCATGGATGTCATTATTTTCTGTATTAAATAAGATCTTTTGTGGTATTATAGATAACCTATTCAGCAGAACCCTAGAGGATCCTCCTGTCCTTGAGGATGTCAGGGTACATAAATATCTTGTTATGAAGTCGTAATCTTGATCCTGATTCTAAGCTGCTCTCGGGGATGCTGCTTTGCTCTTCTATTTCAATCACTATTTGTTTTCCCGTGTCAGCTGTGAGCTAGCGCTGAAAGTGAGAAAACGACAGTAGGCACAGCGGGGAAGAAATGCTACCATGAAACCTCCCCCCCATCACCACCGCCGCCACCATCATCATCAGCACCAAGAAAAACCTACAGCCCACCCACCCACTCACTACCTATGTCGACCTATATCACTGATTCTATCACTTCCTCATATTGCACACATACTGCTGCTTCCTTCTGCTGGTCCAAATGTCTCTATGTTAACGCTGCTATGCGTGCATATCTGTGAAGACATCTGTATTGCATAGAACTTGCAAGAAAGCGAGGCCGGCCGGCAGATTCATTAACTGTGCTGATAGGGAGATACGAGCGGATAAGCTGCAGATACCGCACGATAAAGTGTGGAGTGCAGAAAGAAAGGCCGTGTGAGCAGCCAGGGATCTTGCCGCTGTTGTCATGGTGGTCTTCTTCCCTCTTTTATAGCCTGCCCTGCAATTAATGCTGCATGGTAATTCTTCCTGGAGCCGCCCCCTCCCCGTCCATCCTGTGCTGGTGCCTTGTATGTATTTATGTAAGCGGGATGCAGGAGAAAGCTAATTTTCTCAACAGCCAGAGCAGAAGGAGATGGGCTGAATTTGTATTCAGTAATGAGTGGAGGGTTTGGAAATGATGGGGAATTTGTAAGCATGCATCACCTCCCATAATGCCACTTAGCCGGCCTGTAAACACTTATAAATGCAGGGGGTAGTTACGGCACCCCCTCCTCCGTTCATCCACCCCACCCCTGCTGCCCTGCGCTCCCATCAGGCGAGCACATCTCTACACAAACCAAGGGCAGGAGAGGAGAGGAGGAGATATTGCAAATCACATTACAGGACATGAAATTAATCCAGCCTCCCCAAACATTTGGCCTTCACACTCTTTAACCTTGAAGCTGATTTTTTTTTTTTTTTTTTAATTCCACCCCCTCCCCACACGCTTCCACCTTCATCACATCCAAAAGAAAACCAGTTTGACGTTCCAACAATAGCCCTGCCGAGGTAATTATTCAACAGGATCCTTCACCGTGCCGATGATACGTTGTAATTTCATTTCACTTACGTCTGTTTCATAATGTAATGCACAATAGAGCAGGGGCACTCCACGTCCCAAAAGACCACTTCCTCCTTAAGATAATAAAAGCCTTTTGTGCTTGCCTTTGAGAAATCCTTGGTGGATTATGAGAGTGTGGAGTTGGAGAGCACATCAATTAATATGCATTAAATGAAAGAGTATTAAGTTGTAAGAAAATAATTAATAAGTCTAATTGCTGTGCTGCTGCTCCGCTCGGTGACATGGTACCTTAATGCTAGCAGGAAGACACCGCCGACGAGAGCAGGAGAACAAGACTTCTTTGACCTTTTACATGCCTGAAAGACAATGTACTTCCACTTTATTACAAGCCCGCTGCACTCTGCGCTGAATGTAGAGCCAGATAAAAGCAGAGTGACTCTTACATCCAATCCAATAACTCCAGGAACATTCCTGTCTGCTCGCCAATGCTGAAACCACATGAGGCGTTTGGGATAAAACACATCTGTTTGTGCCACGGAGTACTCTGGATCTCCAATGCCCAGCTCTATCTGCCGCTGGATCTCCTGTCTAGAGAAAAGCGCAGGCACAGGGCTCCAGGAAAAAGACATTCACAGCTTCAATTATCCTTTTACCCCCGTGCAGCTTCGGAAAGAAAAAAAAAACAATCGCGAGGGAAGAAGAGAAAGAGGAGTGAGTGATGACAGGGGGGAGAAATGTGATCCACACATGCTCCGAGGAGGAGACAAGCGAAGAAACAGGGATGACTTTGAGATTTCTTTGCCGTGTTTTCGAAGGTTAAAAGAAGTTTCGATGCCTCCGTTTAAACTTGACCGCCTTGATCAGCTTGCGATCCCCACCTTCTTTTCAAAAAATTACCCCATCTTCCAGCTGAATCAATCCCGCCTTTGATTGGAGATAATGAGCGTGTTCGCTGGGCTCTTCAGAGGAACGCTCCTCATCCTCACACACTCACATCATGCAGACACTTTTGAGAAAGAAAAAGAGAAAAAAACGAAGTCTTCAGTCTGCAGAGACCAATTAAAAACATACATTCAGACTGACCTTAAAGGAAGCGCGGTATGGCTGCTCTGTCCCTATAGCATCACACACTACGGATTCATCCTGACTGCAACAAACAAACAATCTCTGCATAGGAAGGAATCTATGGCGTGTTTGCAGGATCAAAGATGTTATTGAGAGGAACTGAAACACACAGATTGACTAATTTTTCCATAACACACGCTCACTGATTTAAAGGATGCTGAGTCGCTCAGTTTGTACATATTAGATGAGCTTGAAGATGGATATTAGATCGTTAGCCTAACAGTCTATACCACAACGAGAACTTAGAAAGGCTGGAAAATTTAAAGTTATTAAATCGATTCACATAAGTATCAGGATTTTTTGTTTTAGGTTCTTGGTTGGAAATATAATTTATCTAATATTTTTATATCTACTATTTTTTTTTATTAATTGATTTTATTTCTTATTTTTTTCAAATTTAAATCCTTCCTTTATACTACAATGTGTAGCTGAGCTTGGCCTCAGAACCAACTGCTTGTTTCTAAAACCATAAAAGCTTAAGAATTACCATAATATCTAGCATATGAGAGCAATTGAATTCAGCAATGTGCAGTTTTTGTGCAGATGTGTAGCTCTCTCTATTAGGCTAAGGGGTTTACATGACAACGGTTTCAGGATGAAACACAAGGGTATTGTTGCGTTTTGGCCTCTCATTTACACAGAAATTGTGTTATGGTGACCTCAAGTGAAACTTTTGAAAACCTCCAGAGTGGAATTTTTCTGAAACACCATGGCCACCGCGTAAACAGCACATTTGAGATTTCAGGGGAAACGCCAACGTCATGTCACGTTACTCCATTACACTTTCAATGTGGCACCTTAAAATGCCATGAGCTAACCAGACAATAAAAACGGTAACAATAGCCACGGTTACATGAGGAGTTTTTCGTCTTTCCAAATGGAATCTTTCCATTCTAATTTTTCTGAAAACAATAGTATACATGGAAAGGAATATTCCAATCTCTAGTCTACATGCGCCGCTGTAATCAAACAGAATAGTCAATGGGGCATGCACAGAAAAACGTAAAAATCACGAGATTTATCAAAGCAGGAGGACGACAGTTTGTTTATCACAGTGTTTCAGTACTCTGTATTGCGAGTTTGTCATCCGTCCTGTCTTGATATTATGTTCATTTCTTTCAAAGTTTGGATCAAAAACAAACTTTCTGCAGCAGTCCAGTGCTGACAGCTTGCGGCCATTTTAAAAGTTGAGGAACGTCTCTAGTTTCGTCTTACGTCTTATCTGAGCATGCGCTGAAAAAACGCACCCTGACAACTTTCCGTTTGAGTGGATACATGATATCTCAATCAGTTTGGGGAAAGGAATATTCCACCCCTGTGAAATGGATTAAATGTCCATTTGGATTGTCTCTTTTCTTTCAGAATGAGGTGTATACAAAGGTTAAATTCTTTCCCTTTTAGCAAATAAACCGAATGCAAGCAGAATATTTGGGTCCATGTATACGTGGTTAATGGCGGACTACCCTGTCGTGCTTGTGCTACGCTATCTGCTGAATCTGCTGACTGCCTTTAAACAAAATGAGCTTCATTGGCACCACTTCTGCTCTTCTCCTCAGTTTTGATTATTAGCAGCTGGCTGGACTTCTTGTGGTCTGTGGAGGGATGTGTCTCCACAGTTATATCGCCAACTACAGTCCTAGCATGTAGGGATAGACCGATTACCGGCTGGGCCAAAATCGGGGGGCAATATTTGCCCTTTTGGAGCATATCGGCCATGGCCTTTTTTGTAATCCAACGGCCGATATGAAACCCATTCAAAACTGTGTTGTTTTGGCTTCTCTGCACAGAATTTCTCCCTGTCTACGCTATGGAAGTCCTAGATGGTCATTTAAAATCAGTCATGTAAAACCAAACAGAAAACTGCTTTACATGCCTGTAAAAGGCAGCACCAACTCAATTTTGTCCAGTTTTATTTCAGTTACACAGAATTTTTTTAAAGCTTTATTTACTGTAGAAAACTTTAGCAATTTTTTTTTAAGTTTTCAGTTAACTTTATAATACATGCTACTTAGCCTGGGAGCTGTTTAATAAGCATATGTTTGAAGGCATTTGAATGAAGTTAAGTGTTGGAGTTAGTATTCAAATTTTTTAAGCCAATATTTTCACTTGGACTGCAAATGAATATTGGCTTCAAATATCGGTTATCGGCCCCAAAAAACCCATATCGGTCTATCTCTACTAGCATGCATTATATAGTGTTTCAGAGCCTCAGTGTTTTCATGTTAACAGATTTTTTTCACTGCGTCTTTTTGCATATTCAGGTGAAACATTGTGGCTCCTCATAAAGTCTGCAGACATCATCATTTAACTTTTTCACATGGTCTGGGGTTAAAAAAAGCAAACTTAAAGCAAGAAATACCAAAGACTTGCAATTTAATTTCAATGGGAACCCCAAGAATAGTTAAAGAATCGAACTGGGAGAAGCACAACATCCCTGCCCTAAAGGATATGTGCTTTGTGGATTAAAACATGTGATTATGATCCATCTTTGCGTATTTAAATTGAGCAAATTTGGGGGTTTTGAATAACTCATTCATCAAAAACAAATGCTTCAGAAGGGTCTCTCTTTAAAAGGGTGTGTTTTTTCTTCACTCTGCACTTAAGCTGAGTAAATTAATCAGCTACCAAAATTCCAGATTCGTTTTCCACCAGTGGAGTGACTCGAGCACCCAAACCTGTTAAAAAGACAAACTTGCACCCAGGCAGCTCTTTTGTTCCAGGCAGAATTTCATCCATGACATATTTGCCTCCCCAGCCCAGCGGGTATGCAGCAGTGACTCTGAAACATGCTCCGTCTCGCTTCCCCAGCACTTCCAGAGGGAAGCTGCTCCCATAAATCCCTCCTAATGGTTTGCCGGCGAGGGGAACTTTTTAACACAGAACTTAGCAGCCACTGTTATTCACCCGTACAGCCAAGAGTCTTGGGATGATGGATGGTAATAAATATTGCACGGGGCTAACAGAGGTCCCCTCAGAGACGTTCAATTGCCTTGAGTGATAGGGTGCTGCTCGGCAACGCGGGAGAGGATGGCAGAGGGCAGGCTCTTCTCGCGGCGGACTAACTGAGTCTCTTCAATTTCCTCTGTGGAAATACGACAATCTCCGCTCTGAACGATAACACTGTCTCACAATGTGTGTGAGGGGGGGGGATACACTGCTATCTCAACTTATGTGTGCCACGTTTGTCGGTTTGTTCCACCCTCAACGGGCTGGATTAACTGGGAACACACCTTACATGTGAGCACAAAAAAAAGCCAAGTGTTGCGACCACTTTCCAACAAGGCAGCCCTGTCGTGTCAAGCTGCCCACCATCTTAACGGCTTCCTTGACAATGGCCGACAACGGAGCAGATGTCCCGGCTGCACACATCTGTAGAGGCCTTACACTCCTGCAGGCGCACACCCCCTTCCTCGTCCAATACGCGCACATGGGCACCAATGAGACAGACAAAGAGCTGCTTTAACAAGGTCATCCTCAGTTCAGCTTGGAGACAACAGAAACAAACCCTCCTGTTGTTACATTTCCTCTAATATGACACAAAAACACATTTATTAAATATTCTACTTTTGCACAAAGATGACAAAAATCCTCCTCCCTAGCGAGAAGAAATGACTGACACAGTTTTTAACGATGAGTGATCAGATATTAAGGGAACCCCCACTTCTTCATTAATCCAACACATGTCCTGTTGTCATTTTTTTTGGAGTAATCAGTGAATTAATTAGCCCTATAATGTGTAAGAATAACTGTGTGTGTAATTAACAAGTTAACACGTGGCAATTAGCAGCTCATTTATACACTGCCGGCTCCTAACGGTGGCTGCAGGCTGGAGGAGTACTTCGCTGACAGGAGTTTACACAAGCTAAACCCTCAGTGAAGGTTTCAGTTCGGCAGCTTGAAAACAAATAAATTAGCCTGAGGGGGACGAAACAGTGATGAAGACAGGGGGGCCCAAAGCATCTATAGGATGTGATAGACATGAAGTCCCACTTGTTCTCTTGAGATATGGATGAATTCATGTGGTTAACTTAACGTTTTGTGCGTCTGTAACCTTGGCGAGAAGAGTTATAGTCAATATATGGTGTCCAGGAAGTGCCTTTACAATTAAGAAATGTTACATTACATATTACATGTGTGTATTTCAGATATCTTGTTGATTAAAGAGATTACTGTTAAATGAACCCCTAAAAGAAACAACTCCTCAAGAAAAGTTACAAAGTGTGTCATGGTTCACTAAAACATCCGTATACAGCGACACTACAGGGTTATGTTGATGGCATCCTGTATGGGACAAAGATACAGGACATCACTGATCCAAAGCAAAAGATCACTGAAACCAATCGAGTACCATCTTGATGTGCTTTGTCCAAATAATCCAATCCACTTTGTTTCTAAAGCACATTATGTAAACTGAACGTTTCTAAAGTACTTCACTAAAAAATCAACTAGAAACTGAACAAGTATAACACCAAAAAATAACAACACCAAGAAAATATACTGAAACAGGAAATAGTAGTTAGACATAGGGCTGCAGCTATCGAATATTTTAGCATTCGAGTATTCTACTGAAAATTCCATCGATTAATCGAGTAATTGGATAAAACACATTTTTGTTAAGTTAAAGAGCAGTTATTTTTCAAATGAACATTTGTTTCAACCAAGTGTAAAATCAAGTGACTTTGGTTGATAAATTCCAAGTTCCGTGCGATCTGATGAGATATGAGATAAAAGCAGCTGATGCAGATCAATACATGCTTTCATATCAGTCTCCAAACTCCAGAAAAGAAGCTAGATTTCTTGCTAGTCGCTATTTTGAAAAAGAGGTGGCTTGAGGGGTCTGAAAACTCTCTAAATATGGCCTCAGCTCTATTTGAAATACCACTCTTTGAGGTTTTTTTTTAAATTAAACGATTCCTCGAGGCGGAGAAATTCCTCGATCATTTTTTGTAACCGAGTAACTTCTTGCTAGTCGCTGTTTTGAAAAAGAGGTGGCTTGAGGGGTCTGAAAACTCTCTATATATGGCCTCAGCTCTATTTGAAATGCCACTCTTTGAGCTTTTTTTAAATTAAACGATTCCTCGAGGCAGAGAAAATTCCTCGATCATTTTTTTTGTAATTGAGTAACTCGAATTATTAACGGAATCGTTTCAGCTCTAGTTAGACAATAGACATAAAGGACACAGTGGACCACACAACACACACAGTGCAAAAAGCTAAAGAAGACGAGACTGTTCAGACTTGGTGGGGCAGAGTGTTCCAGAGTTTAAGGTTCAACCACACAAAAGCACCTGGTCCCCCCTTGTTTTAAGTCTCGTCTTAGGCACCACAGGCTGGAGGTGTCTGGAGTAAGACTTTGGATGAGGTCTTAGATGTGTACTGTGAGACCAGTCCATTCACAATTCAAAAACAAACAATGAAATCTTAAAATCTATTCTTAAATTAACAGGAAGCCAGGACAAATATGCAAGAATTGAGGTAACATGTTCACGTTTTTTGATTTTCCTGTTCAAAGTTGAGACACAGAGTTCTGGACTAACTCAGCGTGACAGTAATCCAGGTGTGAAGAAATGAACTGAGCTAATGGTGCTCATTTAGAAGTGCATTAGATGTTAAATTACCTGTTCATTTGCTTTTGTAATACATTTTTTTGAATTGTGAAGATTCTTTATGGACACCATGTGTGTCATAACAGAGGGGAAAAAGTGAAAGAGTAAATAAATAAAAACCACTCCATTCTTCTTCTCCTGTGGTTTTCAAAGTCACATCCTGGAGCCTCCAGGAGGGGAGGGTGGTGGGATCAGGACATGTGGTATCCCCCAGAAACAGAACTGGCTCCGCTCAATTGCACTTGTATTTCACCACCATTAAAAAAAAAAAAACTACAAACCCACCTCCAAATGCAACAGATCTGTAACTACTCCACACTAAAACCACAAAACCCTTTCAGGTGGAATTCCTCAGGAGGGGAACGTGCCATCAATTGTAAGCTTTCGTCTTCTGTGATGAAGAAAGAAAGTTTTATCTGCTTCTTTAAAGCTGTCTTATTTTTTGTCTCAAACAAATAAAGGCCAAAGGTCAGAGGAGCTGTGATGCAGCTATGGAGGCAGATGTGGTGACTGGAGTTAAGATGCAAGAAGCAGCAATCAGTGTGAATCTGAAGATTACAGCATGACGTCTCACACTGTTTTACCCACAAAAACACTCACTGAGTCCAGTCAAGTGTTTGGGTATTAGAGGATTTATGAGCAAATAGTCTCACTAGAAAGCGCAACACACACACACACACACACAACTCCACAACCATTCACTCTCATAATGCACTTCCTATTTTCTTTTAACCGACACACACACTCCGTGCGGGGTCTCGTTGTGCATTCACGTCGAATACCCTTGCAATAAATGTAAAGGTGAGGAGGTACGGAATGACAAAAGGAGCCAAACGCGGGATATTCAGAGACATATTTGACAGTTACACCATGTTTGGGTCAGATATATCGTCCCTGCTGTGTGTACAACCCACCCGACCATTCCCCCATCTTCATGGCGCAGTAAAAGGTGGACACACATGGTCAGAGCCGTGTATGCGGACCTGGAGCAGCCCCAGTCCGACACAGCAAACTCTCGTTTTCAAACACAAAACTGACTGACTGATTCAACGTCGTGGAAAATCGCAGTCTTACCTGGGAGGGAATGAGATGTGAAGATTCAAGTTGAGAAAGACGACTTTCTTTTCAGGCACACGTCGGCGGTGGCGGCGTCAGCATCATACGCTCCGGGGAGAGAAATGTTTCATGTGAAGATTTGGAGTAATTCAGATTCCACCTTATTAATCCTCCGAGCGCGCTACAAATACAGCTCCTTTAACAGATGGAAGGGAAAGAAAGGCTGCGGGGAGAGGAGAGGGGAACAGTCAGTGTGTTATACCCGGTCTTGTTTATCAAATACGGTCAAGCGTAAACGCCGAGTAGGTGTCTGTCTAACTGTTTCACGGCTTTATTTTTCCTCCCTCACTCCCTCTGCCTCTCTCTTTGGCTGTAGTCACTGTGTCTAACTCTCCTGTTCTACCAAGGCGGGGTCTTGGGTCGTTTAAACCAATGACATAAACCAAGAAGAAGAAGAAGCCCCCCCCTCCTCCTCGTCCTTCTCACCCCCCACCTCTCTCACACACACAGAAACACACACACACATTCTGCTCGCATGGTTAGCAAAAAGAAAAAAAAATGAAGTGGTCATATCGGTTTTTTGTATCCCCAGGAGTGACCTATTTTTTTCAGAATATTCACATTCAGTCACCAAAACACACAATACAGATAAACAGTCGCATGTACTCAGTGTTTGGTCCCTCGTGCCACAAATTTGACAGGAATCCATCCGCACGCGAGCGACACATTCATACGTGGTGCTATGTTGCTGACAGTGTTAGGGAAGTTACCTTTAAAAAGTAGTGTTTGCTCATTACATGTTACTTCTTAAAAAAAGTAGTCCCTTACTTTTCTTAGTTACCCTCTAAGGAAAGAAACTTTTTACGTACTAGTTACTTTTTATGGTGCTCCACTTTGGGCAGAACCCCATCTCATTTCCTAAATGTGTGTAGACCTACATTAAATTCTACTATGGAGGCCATAAAAGGTTATTCCCTTGTGTTCTTTATTTTGAAAAATGCCACAGAGCATTTGTCAAGAAAAACAATAATGACATGATGACTGACCGCTCTCTGCATGCTATTGCAAATACAAGTCTCAGTGAGAGGCGGTGACTATTGCACATGCACGCAGCTGAAGCAGTGTTGCTGTAAAATGGGTCCCTGGGAAAAGTTATGTCGTGCCCATAGACTGCATAAAGCGTGGACAGCGCGGCTCCACCATTTCTCATTGTGCGGTTTTGAAGCCAAAATACACCCGCCACGATGAGGGATTCTGGGAGAATCTGAGTGGAGCTGGGTGACAATTTTTTTTTTTTTCTTTCGAGAGTCTAACCACTTCTTGACTCTACCTCCCGACATATTTTACAATCCCCCCAAAAAATACTCGAGAACAGCAGCTGTCAATAATCGTGAAACATAACATAAAACCTCATTTTTGACCTTGTATAACTAATGAAAACAAAACTTTTTGGGAAAAAAGAGGACTTAAACATAAGACAGCCAAATGATATCTTCAAATCCCCTCAACAATCAGACGTGACAAACATTTCTACGAGATGTATTCATTTTTTTTTTAAGTTTGACCACAGCCCATCTGGAATGGCAGGAAAGCTGGATTTTTTTCACCCATACTGCAGCCAACCACCAGGGGGAGCAGTTTTTGTGGAGACCTCACGTCAAACTGACAAAGATGACGTCCATTTTTTTACAGTCTATGGTCGTGCCCAACTGAAAAAGGAACTACGTTTTGTACCATATTGTCAGTTGTAACACATTACACTACTTTTCACCCCAAAATGTAGTTACTTTACTGGTACTTTGTAACGCATTACACCAAACGCTGGTTGCTGAGGGTCCACATATCACAGATCTTTCCCTGGGACGTCTCATGCTAGTGTCTCAAATCCTGTCCTTATTGTTTTAAATGCAAAAGTGCATTCACACCAAGGGGCAACGTTCAGTTAAGAAAAATTAAGCCTATGCGGAGGTGTTAAAAGTTGCTGAAGCTGGCTGCAGAAAAGACCAAGAATCACGTACACACCGCGGATTGGCTTTATTTCACACTATCAGAAACAGACGGGTAACGTCTTCAAATCAAGCAGAAACATCCAGTCTAAAAACATACAACAGTGCATAAGTGCTAGAATCCGCAGTCTGTTGAGTGTCCACTTGAGGCCAACTCCGGAAATACCGCAAAACACGTGCGCACAAAGCCAAAAAAAGCAGTTTTCACAGCAGAAATAAACATTTCTACAGCCTGATACAAGGTAACTGTTTTCGCTAACAGCACACGCTAAACAGAGGATGTTTTTTTCTCTTACTCCACAGTTTCAAAGATATCACAAACGTGAGTTCATCGTATCAGATGAACAGCTTAGCTGATTGTCAGGCAGGCAAGATAGACTGTAAAATAAGTGGACGTAGTCTCCCCGGCGTCACCCGTCTGTTTCTGAAACAGAATTTTGAAACAATCGGCTGTATCTCAATTTAGGGGCTGCAGAGATAACCTGACACGCCAGACGAACAGTTTCATATATCTGCCACGCAAATATTTCACTAGTCCATCTGGGTAGCAGCTCTTAGCTCATGTGAGCCGATGCTTCTAAGAAACAATAGATGAACAACTACTGAATCACGAGAAACAGCTGTGAAAAAGGCGTTAGACAACAGCTTCCGTTTTTATAAATTTAACTTAAGAATCAAAGGAACGCTGACAAGAACGAAAGTCTGCTGACATCACGTCTGCTCCCACAGCTCCCACCTCTCTTCCTTGATTGGACTGGTCAGAATATAGCCGAGTGAATTTGTTGGTCATTGGAGCCTGACAAGATGGACCTGCAGGAGTTCAGAAACTGAATCAGGCAGATCCATCTGCTCTGCAAGGTTACTTCAGAGGGCCTTTGTAACAAAGCTTGTACATCTTGGATACAGGGGTATTCACCATGTGTACCCGGTGGGGTATCTTTTTTTATTGAGGAAATAAAAATGTATTTAATTAAATGAGTAAAAGAAATCACAATATCTAAGATAATCAATCTAAGAAAAGAAAAAAAAAAGAAAGAGGGATCAATCCATAACTACAATGATTCATATTGACTACACTACATCTAAAATCACACTAGTTTTTTTTTCTCATTTTACTAAGGCGTCAAATCACAAATTATAAATTTAATAAATCACAGGAGCGAAGGTAAGAAAGAAATCCAAGACTCATATAATCACAACTACAACTAACAACTAGTGGTTGGGGTAACATTTTTGTGGAGCATGTGTAGGACCCAGCATACCTTCAGAATCAGACCAGTTGTCTGCCGTGCAGATTTGGTGGAGTGCTAGCAAGGCCGCTCTAAAGTGCCTAAAGCTAATGTACTTATTTAGGCCCAGGCGCAGGTGTCAGAAGGAGAATTGAGCATAATGAAACTTAACAAAAGCTTCAGAAAAGCAGAAAAATTCAGAGGAAAGCATGTAAGTGTGAGTGAGGTAAAGCACAAAATGATATAAAAGTCTGCCCCTTGATCAAGGCTGTTGTTCATTGATGTCATCAATGTCATGTTTATGTGAATGAAACCACTTGTGATAAGGCCAGGAAAAGAGAAGAGGTTTGCAAAAAGCCATGCTAAAGCAATTTAGAAAACATTTTGAGGAGAAATGTTCTGTTATTACTTCTTTTGACATTTTTGTAGATCCTCCCTTTTTCACAATATCTCTCTTTTTCTTGCTGTTCTCCTCAATCAAGCTTTAGTATCAGCTTTAATCATATTGCTTCTGAAGTTAATCTGAGACGAAGTGTTGACTGTTCCTTGACAGCTAGGAGTTAGCCGTTATGCCCCCTAGCCAACCATACCATTTCTGCTGGTCTGACATAAAAAAAAAAAAACATTCCAGAGTTTCTTTGTCGATTTTTTACAAAATCTATCTGTATTCTAAAAAAACTTTAAAGTCTTGATTAACATGCATTGTGAAAGCTCATTTTGAAGATTTACTCTAACATTACTTGTTGGACGGACGCCATTAACGTTCCCTAATTCCACCTTCCACTGGACCATTCCATCATCATGATGGTCAAATATTTAGCCTTTCGTCAAAATAAGTTCTTTATTCAACTCTTCACAAAGTTACGGTGTTGACCAATAAGCACCATTTTTACCTCTCCAAGTACCGACTTGGCTGGGGCAAAACTTGCTGCACCAAGCACCTCTTCTTTTTTCCAGACTTTAATGGTCGCATCTTTGATCTTCCTGCATGTGCGCGTTCATACTCTTCTTTTTCTGCTTTGTGTTATTTGGCGGTTGGCATCCGCCCCATAGATATATACAAACACGTGTACACACATACTGAGGGCTCCTCATTTGAATAACCAGGTTCGAAACATCAATTTCCCTAAGAACTTTTGTTCAAGCCAGTACCACTCATGGTCTCAGTAGAGATCATTTTGTAAAAGGGGCAAAAATGTGGAAAAGTCTTATTTTGAAAGGCAAATTGCCAGCTTCCTGTGTGAGTAGGGATGGGTACCTTTCACATTTTAAATGATATAGTACAGTTGCCTGGTACCTGGCAATCAGTACCGGTACTCAACGGCACCATGTTTCAGAACTTTTTTGTGTTTATGTGAAAAAAAATATCAATTTGTTTAATAATGAAATTTAAAAAAAAATCTATATAACATATTTTTTTGTCGATATATAACCTTGCAATGCTGTTTTCATGTCCAGCATGGAAAATCACATTCTCTTCCACTCCCTCACAGTCACAAGGATGCATTTAGGTACTTAAACTTGGTACCTTTTGATTTTACATGAATCGTCATTGGGTACTTTTGACTCAATTTGGTCGGTACTTATAAAAGTATCTAATTCAGTACCCATTCCTACGTGTGAGATAGAGCTTTAAAGCCCAGCGGGTAATTTGTGCGTCTCAATGAGACGAAAATTTGACGATAGTTTCATCTCTAAACGACATTCCTACCACCTGTCATAGCCATTTTTGTGTTTTTTTGAGTGCCTTGATAGCGCTAGAGAGAAATTTAAAGGATGTCTGAGGTCAAGTCTGGTATCAAATAAAATGTTATGATGTATGTGAGGTGTGTGCCCATTTTGGTGAGTTTTTGAGCATGTTCAGGGGATGAAATTAGAGTCCAAAACCAGTGTGCGTGTATTGTCATGTTCACGTCTCCTTTTGTACTCTTTATCGTGCACAGAGAAGCTGATGCGTTCACAAACACAAACGCACACACAAACTCCACTCTACAGTCTGTATAGTGGACAGTGAGCCTGGAAAACCACCACAAGAAATGTAGAAAAAAACATCTCCCAGCACCTTCTCTGTGAAGATGCGACACTCACTCTCCTGTACACATGCATCTCGCCGCTAACCCCAACTCCACAGCCTTTAATCACCCGTAAAATCGCCACCTCTGTCGTGATTGGTTCATACCGTGGCATGAGGAGCAGAGATTGGCCAAGTCATCAAATGAAAATGCCCACACTATCATCAGTAGCCAAAGCACAAACCCTATCCGCCATGGCTGATCCAAAAACAGTTTGTATCACAATGCTCTACCAAGTGCTTATGAACACAACACATGCACGGCGTCTCTCGCTCTTGGAGGGCCCCTGGAGGTGACGGGGCCCTAAGCAGCTGCTTGTGTTGCTTATGCCTCAATCTGGCTCTGGTAGGGAGAAGGGAACGAATGATTTCGGACACAGCGTAAGTCAGGTGCTCTATGAGTCTCATGTGGAAACATGATGTTACAGGTGGTTGCTAGGCTTGTGAGTGTATTCACAGATTCATGGTCAGAGCCAGTGGGTGTGTGCCGCCGCTGGCACTGATCCAAGGAGGAGGAGCCCAGTTTGACTGTTGTGTTTACTAACAAGTAACGAAAATTCCTGCAGACCCTGCCTTTAAACTAGATTCAAAGAAATCCAAGAGACTCATTTTAAGTCACCATGAAGGGTTTAGTGCGGGAATAATTTTAGTAAGTGTGTTTTTAAATGATTTGCCTGAACACACTTTGATAACCCTCTAATGTCTCCTCATGTTGTGGTGAATGTGTGGGCACTGCTCAAGAGTGTGGTTAATCTAAAACCACATGCTACAGGGCCTTGTTAGTTATTTTCTACTGTTTCAAACTGCACTTTTTGATCTGATCTGATTAAGTGAACACAAGCGTGTAAAGTAGAGGGGGTGTAGAGATTTTCTGGGTTTGAAAAGTTTCATGTACAGGGAGAAATTCTTCACAGAACATGTGTTTTGCGAATCACGACCACCTCATATTGATTTTTCTTGAAGTTCCCTTTGATTTCTCCACTGAGCGTACTCTGTGAGTGGTACGTCTGCCTCAGAGAAGGCAGACAATTTAATTCAGAAATATAGTTGGACCATCAAACATGCTGCTCTCACCCATGCAAAATTGATTCTGACGAGGATTCATGGGAGCGAGCGTGACCTCTGGTGCTTTTGTGAATGTGAGGCGTCACAGATGACATATGATTGATTTTTACTGTCCACACCTCGAACCTGTTGCACAAAAAGGAATTGACTCTCTTCATTTCATTAACCCTTGAAGGGCTTTTACATTTCCAAGAGAGGCCTTGCTACTGTCGTGGCTTTCTACATTCAATTTTCAGTCTCTTTTTTTGTCAATTTGCGTGGTCACTCCTTGAAGTCAAATAGCAGCAGACCATGCAGCGGGTGCTCAGCAAGTTCAATTATCTTTATCCCATTTTCCACTTTTCATTTCTGTATTCTGACTGGCCTCCGTGTGCTCCAGTATTGATCCTCCAGTCAACATTTGTCCACTTCTCGTCAGACCGCTGCTTACATGTGGGGGTGTATGGCGTTCAGCACAAAGAGAAAACCCCTCGGTGGGATAATAACACAGAAAATAGATGCAATGAAATTGCATTCTTGTTTCTTACAGCCACGGTTTATTGATGTTTGGGAGAGATTGGAAAAAGACAATCCAGGCTCATTTAAAAAACTCTCCATAATGAAAATAGTCACTACATACGGGTGACATCATTTAGATCAGTGGCTTTCAAACTTTTTCACCCCCAAACAAGCACAAAGCAGTTTTGGTTGGAAAAAGGACGTAAAACCCAGCACTGTACTATTAGTGTCTAATTTATGGAATATTCTTTATAAACAATGACATCATTGTTAACCCTGAAAATCATGACCTGATTGGTGCAAGATATCATAAATATATCAATTATAACACAAAAAACCAAAGATGTGCTAAAAAGTAAAGATTTGTAAGCTTATAGAAATTATCGTCAACTTAAAGTGCCCTCTGCTGGTAACAAGACAAAGGGCTGTTTTTGAACCCATAATGGTACTTAGCATTAAATAAACATTTCTTCACAAAAAAAAAAAAAACAACTTAATTTAAAATAAGAGATTTGCAGATGGAGGTGAGCTGGATTCGTGCTATTTTTGGCTAATTTCTCCCTGCAGAAAAATCACAATGCCTTTGGTGGGATGTAACTTGTGGGCGTAAATCCCATTGAGCATTAGGGGTGGTAGAAAAAAGCTTTTTACACAAGTATCAGGTCTTACTGAATAGATTTTTTTTTTTCAAAAATCAGTTGTTTTTTTTTAAGCTTAAATCCCTCATTTTTGTCTTTGTATATCAACTGGGTTAGAAAAAGTTCCCATTTTTCTCCAGCAGAGGGCAAAGTGTTTTTTCTTCGACTGACTCGTAACATTATGTCAGATCCCCTGAATAAATCCTAAACACTAACTCACATGTAATGTGCATTTTTTGGGAAAACATGGCTCCTGATACAAACAGGTAGACATCATCATCATCATTCAACTTTTTCCATAGTCTTGTGCCAACTAAAGGCGGGTACACACTACGGGATAATTGGGCTGATTTTTGTCCTGATCCCCCCCTTACGATCAAAGCCAGTAAAGACCCGATTGTCTGATGAAGTCATGTGTGATTTTCTTGTGGTGTGGGGTGTGTTGAGAGTGATTTTTTCTGGTTGTAGCCGCTTGGAAGGCCTCGGATTCAGAAAATGTAGATAATGAACATGTTTAATATTTCAACAAAAAATCCCGTAGTGTGTGGGGCACTCTGGGGGAACTGAGCTGACTCAGCTGACTGACCGAAGAGGAAGTCAGAAATCTATCTGTAATACTTAATACATCTTTACTCACCTCCAACTCACATTGTTATTCAGACAGCACATTTACCCGCTGTTCTGTTTCCACAGCCTTTCCCATAATCCTTTTTCTTTCATGTGTTTTTTTTTTTTTTTTTTTTTTTTTACTGAAATTCTAGAGTCTGAAAACAAACATCTTTCCTTTTTCCCTTAGTCCACCATGTTTGTTTACACCTAAGTCACCGTTTTACTACGCAAGATTTGGAATATTGAGCGTGAAGAAGCTGAAGCTCTGCTGAAGAATCAGTCAGTGTGTGGTGTCCTCAGAGTGCAGACCACACACTGTAAGATCAGGAGAGAGAAATCTTGTGCGATCTGTCTTTTGTTATCATCAAGTGTGCGCTCTCTAAATGCGTGAAGTTTTGGAGAATCCTGTAATTTGTACCAGCCTTAAAGTGATACTCCGGAATGGAATAAGTTGGGTCCTATCACAAGGTTTAGGGCAGAAATGACCCCTACAGCAGTGATTTTGTGCAGCAGAAGACCAGGGCGCACGCACCAAACACCCCCTCCCTGCTCCTCTGCTGGTTTCCTCTGCACTCAGACGGGGCCATATTTTACTTGACCAAAAATACAAATAAACAGACTCCCACTGAAAAAATCTGATATCGGTCTGTATTCATGCTTTATTTAGAGATTTTTCAGCGTGTTACTTTCACACAAAAACACCGCTAAATAAGGCTCTAGTTCTCATCGTGTTGTAAAACGGCGCTACCTCCGCTGCAGAGCCACAGCTGGCTACGAGGAGCTTGCCGCTTAGTGTATCAGTCCGCGCGCACGGCGTGCCATACACAAACAAACGCAGACCGATATCAGATTTTTTTGGTGGGAGTCTGTTTATTTGTGTTTTTGGTCAAGTAAAATATGGCCCCGTCTGAGTGCAGAGGAAACCGGCAGAGGAGCAGGGAGGGGGTGTTTGGTGCGAGCGCCCTGGGCTTCTGCTGCACAAAAACACTGCTGTAGGGGTAATTTCTGCCCTAAACCTTGTGATAGGACCCAACTTGTTCCATCCCGGAGTATCACTTTAAAGCAAACTAAAATCAGAAGTATCAAGAATTGCAAATCAAATCGAATCGGCACCCCAAAAATTTGTTAAATCATCCTCCTTAGACAAACCATTTAACCCCTTTGCTGCAGCTATTTTCAATATTTTGTTCTTTTAACACCACAGATCCTGGATTCATGCGATCTGGAGTCAACACCCAATTAACTGCAGCATGAAATACAAAAAACACAACAGAAATAGGAAAGGCTTTTAAGTGTCAAAGGGATTTGTGCCATCCTATCAAAAGAGGAGGTAGAGGGTTCAGCGTAGCGCTGTATCAGACCCTCTCATCTTGAACTCTGACCCTGATCTCAATACTCTCAAATTCACAAGCAGAGTTCACAGCAAGTCTCAGCGGAGAGCCCGGCATCACACCATCCACAGTGGCGTCTCTGGAGACGTACATCTATCAATCTCCTGATGAATTATTGAAGGCCCCCCACCCCCCAATCATGTTTCTTCCATCAGCTGGAATTAGTGGCTGTTGCAGAGCGAGGACTATGCTGCATTATGATTTGAACAAGTAAATTCTGATGCTTTGCTTATGCTGGCGCTTGTTTGGTTTTATAGTTGTCAGTTCTCCACTTACAACTCCCTCGGCGCTCCTCTTCAACCAGGGGGGATTCTCTCCACAAGATCAGCTCGGGGGAAGCTTTAACGCGCCTGCTTGTTGCTATGTTTTCCATTTTTTGGTAAGTTATAGCGACTTGTTTTCTCTTTTATGACGCTTTAGGAGGCATAGAGGAGACATAAATATCAGGGAGTTACTCTGCACTGTTGTTGAAGTAAAGAGTGGAAAAGGGAAAACAAGGTTGCGTTGTTACAGGATAAAAGCTGCACTTTGAATAGTAAGGATATGACTGAAACTTTCTTTCAAGGATAAAAATCCTTTAAGAAGTCTTCTCCACCGTTTTTTTTCCCAGCATGCCCTGTCGCTGCCCCTAACACTGTTACAGCAATCGAGGTTGTTGTAGAGGTCAGTGTGCCACAATGACTCCATCTCCCCCCATTCAGCGGCTGAAACATGCCCTACATGCATGAAGGCTGCGCACACACAGAAACACACACCACGCACACACTACACACACACAAAGCTGGCTCTTTTTTTCCCTAATGAGGTGCTGGGGCCTCACCGTACAGGGATAAAGAGGGGGCGAAAGGCTCAGACCCCCAATGGGTCCGCTTGAACTTGTGAAATAGGATTGACACTACACTCAAAATGAGCTCCCGCAACGTCGGAACAGCAGACTGAAGCCCCCCAGGAGGCTAAGTTGAATCAATTCTCCTAATGATGTTTGTAATTTAGGAGGCTAATGACATGCACTATGAACTGGAAGATTATGTCGAGGAGAAGCCTCTCAGAGTCAAGTGTTGGAATAAATGCCTGAGCGAAACACAAACCTACACAGGATGTGGGAGGAATTATTCAAATGTTGAAAATACTGTTGTGTTTTTGTTGGGACCTAAAAACTCTGTGTAAAATGATGTTGGAAAATGTGAGCAATGATAATTTTAAGGCTTAGCTTTTGAGCCCTGGGTAAATCAAAGTCCCAAAATTTGGTGCTAACATACTGTTTCGTAAATAACTTTTTTTATTTGGTTAGGAAACTTGCAAGTGACAGCTATGACAAACTGCAAAAACACACTTTAGCTAATTGGATCTTTCAACTTTTAATCTCAAAGTGCCAATTTTGAAAGGTGTCAGGCATCTTACTTCTCCAGCTCCCAATCTTAGGTATAGTTATCAGCTTAACGCCAACAGCTAGCAAACATTACTCAATTAGCAGCTTGCTAGTAGGCAAAGACGGTCCTTAGCAGTGAAAAGTGCAGATAAAGTTGGTGGAGACCAAAATCAGAGATAAAAAAAGAGTGGGTTTTGGACTTGAGGTCAAGTCTATGCAGAAGTGCTAAAAGCTGCAGTTCATCCAGTGTCCACTTGAGGCTGGCTACAGAAAGACAAGAGAAACCACAAGCAAAAAATCTTTTATAACTTGAAGAAAAAGAAAAAGAGAAACAATGGGGGTGAATTTTACCGAAAAAAAAAACTACACAAGAACAGCAGCAGTCAATCATCATTGAAAGTGACGTAAACTCCCTGTTTCGTTTCTTTTTGGTTTTTTTGGGGTTTTTTTTTTACCTCTAATCACTGATGAAAAATAAACTTTTCAGAAAAAAAGAAGACTGGAACACAATGGAGTCCAAAAAAAAAGAGAAAAATAGTTTGAAGCGCTTGCCATCCAAATAAAGCACCATGGGGGTCAGTTCGTCAGTTCAGTAGTTTACAAGCCCAATATTGATGGACAAGCTCTGCTGACCGCTCCCTAGCCTGCCCCATTGAAAAACATTATCAATGTCTACAACATAGACTGTAAAAAAAATGGACGTCATCTTGCTTGGCTCGAAGTGAGGTCACCACAAAAACTGCTCCCCCTGGTGGCTGGCTGAAGTATTGGTCAAAAAATCTGTCTCTCCAGTCTTTCCAGATGGGCTGCGGTCAAACTTTAAAAAATTAATAAACCTCATAGAAATGTTTCTCACATTAGATTGTTGTGGTGATTTGAAGATGTCATTTGGCTGCCTTGTATTTTAGTCCTCTTTTTTTCTGAAAAATTTTGTTTTCATTAGTTATACTAGGTGAAAAACAAGGTTTTACATCACATGTAACGATGATTGACAGCTGATGTTCTTGTGTATTTTTTTCAAGGATTAAAAAACATGTCGGGAGGTAGAATCAAGATTAGATTAGACTCTCGAAAGAAAAAATACTATTATTTTCGTCACCAGGCTTTATTCAGATTCTCCCAGAATCCCTCATAGCCTCTACTGCCTAGACTCTGGATGCACAACAGCTGCCAAATGTCGGCACCTGTGACGGTGGAATTTTGGCTTCAAAACTGTGCAATGGTAAACGGCAGAACCACGCTGTCCACTCTATATACAGTCTTTGTTCAGTATTTATATACATTAGCCAAAAACCTGCAACTTTAATATAAAAAAATCACAGCAAAAGACTTTTCAGTCCAACTTAGGTCCATATCCCAGGTTTCAATGATTTACACAGCTCAAAACAAAGTTAGCTTCCAGAACTATTAAACAACAATCTGTTTGTAAAGGTCATCAGGACTAAATACCCTGGGATCTAACAGATGTTTGTCTTTCCGTAGATACATCCCAGAGTGCTTTGGAGCTGCTAATTTTGTATTTACCCTCTGGGTGTACTGAAGCCTGCTTCCTGTGGGATGAGGATGTCTCTTATTGTACATGATATTAAGTGCTGTGTGTATGTGTCGTTCATGGATCAGCGAGCATGCATGCACACACGTGGCCCCTGCATAAGTGCGTTCACATCTGCTTTATGTGTGGCAACGCTGCCAAACATTTATGCAAGAGCAACCGCAGCAGTCCGCAGCATGATATGCATACGCAACATGTTGATATGATTACTCCACAGGCTGCTCCCTGTGTTTCAGGCCGGTCATTAACAACCCATTTGAAGACTTTGTCAATAGGTGCCAAGACAACAAGAAGCAACATCACCCCCTCCGCGCCTCACCCCCCACCTCCACCGCCATCCACTTGCCTTTCTTTCCTCTCATTAATATGGAAATGAGTCGCTCATTGTTGTTAGTAGGGAAGAAAGCTGTCATGTCTTTGGTGACAGGCTCAATGGATGTGTTTGGATTGCGGGCTTGCTGTTTTCCGAGAGCATGTCTTATCTTTGTTTAGGCAGCGAATCAAAAATGTAAACATCACTTCATTAGCATCTGTCAGCAAGCTTAACGGTATGATTTTTAATACATGGCTAAACCCTCTGAATAGGCAAACAGACCTTGTTATTCTGTCTCTTCTTTTATCTCTACTGCATGTAGTAGTTAATTTCTCAAAGGGAAACTTACTTAATCCTCTGTGTTTGCTGCTGAAAGCCGTGTTGTAAGAATCTTTTTTCTCCAGGAATGGTACTTAGAGATGATTTATTTTTATTTTTCTTCTGGTTGGTCAACTTTTATACCTTTTTGTAGAAAAATCACAGATGAAAACAAATCAGATTAGAGAAATTCTACTTTTTAAAAAGTCATGTAATAAGTTGGGAATCAAGTCTGCACACTTTAACTTTTCAATAAAATCAAGGTAAATGCGTTCCTTCCATTGACAGATGCTATTAACGCACAACATCCATACCTGCACTTTTAGGAATGATTTTATGATTTCCCTGGGTTCACCCTTTAAATAAATCACATGTGACACTGGGTCATATTGTATAAGCTCGAGGCTGAAGTCCCCAAAACAGAAGAACAGATAGAGATAAACATCCAGAAGAGCGCTGAGAGGAGGTGATAGATTTAAGTGAGTAAATGTCAGCTGCTCCGTGGGGAGGCATGAGGAATAATGGGCTGTGATTGGAGCGACACACTCTTGTGTTTGAGCATCAGGTCGATGTGTGAGTTTATCTCTAAGAAAGGGGGCAAGGATCAGTGATTCAGTGCTTGGAGGTGAGTTTTGTTTCCTCTCCTGTTGTTGTTGTGAAATAACAAATATTTTGTAGAGCTAGATCAGGAGAAAGTATTTTGAGAGATAAGATAATTTTGTGGTTAGGTTGTATACACCAAGGATCCAATGCCATTTTTTGGAATAAGTGCAACATGTCACCAAAAAAAGTTACATTTCAACTTTTCTAGTTCTGGATTAATTTTAACATATCTTAAGCTGTGTTTCCACCAAGCAGTTTGGGTCGCTTCAGTACAGTTTGGCACGATTTGGCTCAGTTAAGCCTGACCCCGCTAATATATCCAATGAAGAAGAAAAATGTGACACAGTAAACAAAGAGCAACAATGGACAACATCCAGTTTTTAGTCTTCTTTGTGATTGGCATGTGACTCTTTTTGATACAAAGTGCAATCAAGCTTTGTTTCAGAGAAGACTGTGGCCGTTTTCAAATTCACATACTATACAAGCAGTTCCTACTGATTCGACCAAAATGTAGTATGCAGTATGCAGTATGCAGTGTGCGAACAAATGTCAGAGTTGTAGTATGAGAAAAACACCCGGATGATGTACTGAATCGGGAAAAATCCACAGTATGCATCGGACCAGTCTGCTTCGCCCACTGTTACCCACAATGCAACGCGCCTGGTCCCATATCAGAAGTGAAAATGGCAAAGAGCGGAGCAAAAACAACCAGAGTAGCAGAGGAATATAAATGTAAGTGCCTACTACATACTACTTTCATAAGCAGTATGTAGTAGGCGAATTCGAAAACAGCCCACGTCAAAAGGAGAAATGCAGTTGCTGTCAAACAGGAAGTGACGATTCTTTCAACCAATCGATGGTCTGCAGTGTTGTAGCTCCACCTTCCCAGATCGGATCGGTTTAGTCTGGCACCCCTATGGAAGGGCCCCAAAAAGTGGGACGGCTCGTCTTGGTTATTTGGGGGATCTGTCCCGAGACAAGTCAGTGGAAACACCGTACAATGTGCGCCATGCCGAGACGAACCAAACTGAACTGCTTGGTGGAAACAGGGCTTTGTTTAACTAATGTTAAGCAAGCTATTTGAAAGTTGTATGATACATTTGTTGTTGATGTTGTTCTCTTCGTAATTAAATGTTCAGAAGGCGCATAAACCACTTTTACGGAGTAAAACCTGAAGTTTGTTGCAAAAAGTGGTCTCTTCAGAGTGGCTCCATTACCACAGAGACTTACGGGGGAACAGAGGCAAGTTAAGAGCTAAGTGAAAGTGAAGATGTCATGCAATTGTGGAGTGGTATTCTTGCTTTAGCTAAACCCTGAGCCTCAAAATGTGCCTGGACATTTTTACTTATTTTGACTATAAAAAAGTGAGAAATGTCCTTAGAGTAAGTGCTTTGGCCCATTTTTCTGAAACACTTAGTTCTACCATTGCAAAGTATGAAATAGTTCTTTTTTTCATAATATTATTATGATTATCGATGTTACACTAATGAGAGGGTTCCTGGAAAAAGGTCAGACCTGAAAGGGGTCAGTGGTCTAAAAAAGTTTGAGTACAAACAAGACATGGCGCTACAAATGTTAGCACACAACACCAGCCTGAAACAGTAGTGGACAGTACAAAGACTTGGTGCACTGTTCTAAAAAGTCACCACACAGCACAAGCACCAAGCTACACATACAATGACATAAACAAAGTAAGAGCTAGATAGGGGGAGCTTCATTCATCCCCACATTCAGCCCATCTAGCGTTAGTGTTTTCACATGAAGTTGCTCATTCCGTCTCAGAATCCTGCAGAAACCTCAGAGGAGGTTTTATAACCAGGGTGGATCTTCTTTTTGGCAGTGGTGGACGAACTCGGCTCTGCTTTCCTTCAATCTACCTGCTCCTCACTCTGTGTGAATACACAGGCTTCTTTAAATACCTGAGTGAAATTACTGTAGAGCAACATCTCAGCTCTCACAAACGGTTGGAATTTTTCTATGTTGTGAATCGATCAGAATAACAGTCACTCAAAGTGAGGTGGTACAAATATGTTGAGAGATGAAAGGTTAAATATCAGCAGGTGGAGAAAAGATGAGTTTTGTTGGATGATAGAGTGTGAAGGGATGAAAAAAGTAAAGAAGGGATAACAGAGGATAAAAGACGTATTCAGGAGCACTAATACTGAAAAAGAAGGGACTGAAGTTTATGTTGATGAGTTTAAAGGGCTAATGACAATTATCAGGAACCCAGATATAATTATATATAATAAGCATCTTTTTTCAACAGATTGTTTCCTTTTAAATTCACGTCAGACAATTGTCTAATTCCTGATTGTCTGTTCAAGTTGTTGCAATTGCCAGAGTGCCCTTATGCGAAAGAGGAAAAGAGTGTACGGGATGAATGTGTGTGTTACGTTTCTGCATTTGTATTCCACTTTCCATCTCCCTGTTTGTCAGAACAGTTTCATTTCCATGTCAGTGATTTATGTAGGCAGATAGGAGCGAGCCTGTTAATGGGATATTTCTTTGGCTCTCCTCATGAACAACAACATGTCAAAATAAAGATAAAAAAAACAAACTCAAATGCTTGCCGGAGGAACAAATTAGGTCTTGTGGCAATATTGCAAAAAGAGAAAAAAGAAGGCGCTTTCCCATCCTGCCACTCTAAATTCATAAACATCCGAGCAGTGATGTGCATCTTCTCATTTAAAAACACTGTGCTGTAATTGAAACTTATACCTTTTCAAAGCAGAATGTTCCCCCTTGTAGAAACACCGAGACATGACTGTTTTAGAGGGAACAACAAAAGATAATATAACACAAAGCTATTTTTGGATATAGCCAGAAAGCTCTTCTGCTTTGGAGGGAAAAAAAGACAAACAGAGGCTTTTTGCTGCCTCTAAGTTGAAAAAAAAAACATTATAAACATTATTACAGTGTGTAAAGGATAATATTCTTTGGAGATTAATTTCATCTTATGTGGTGAGATTTTTAAGTTAAATCAACATGCAAGCCCACTGTATTGAGCTTTGCATATGATTTTTTTTTTCTTAAATGATCATAAAACTTTTTAATTTGATAAACATTCCTTTAATGAAACATTTCATGTTATAACAACAAAAAAAGAAACATTTCTTGTTCTAAGTTGGGTTGACATTATGGTCTAGTGGTTAGTTCATGTTAGAAAACTCAAATTCTAGCCTGTGTCTTCAGCTGTCTCTTTAAGGCTCCCTGCTCCACAAACCCACTCCCCTCTGATTGGCTAACCCTCTAGAGGCCTGTTAGGGACGGTGCTATGGGCAGACCTTGGCATTTAAGGCCTCCCACTCCCTTTACGAACAAAAATGTATACTTCCTTTTCAAACAATGTTGCCATCTCTGCTCACAAACACACATGCATCCTTTAAGTTAGCATTGTTATTCACCATTACATCCACCAGGGGGGGCAGCTCAGAGTCAAAGTTTAAGACAGCAACAAACTCAAAAACAAACATGGGTTCCACCATTGTTATTTCTTCTTCTCATTAGCGCTACAAATTGGGTAGTAACAGCAACATCGTTCCCAAGGTTTCTGATGGTACTGCCCCGTTTGGCCTGTACTCATAAGCTTTTTGTAAATGTGCTGAAATTTGGAGGAAATGAACGCAGAGCACAGACAGAAGGCTCCACCAGGATCCGGATCTTTATTGAATGTTGAGTACAAATGGGCCTTAAGGAGATCCCTATGTGGTGACTCCTTGTTTCAGCAAGTCTTGCATAGATCTCGTGAAGATCTCATGGTAGTTTTCTGGAAGAGACGGTTTTGTCATGTCTTGTCTAATACGTTAAGTTCACCTTTTTGTTTCATCAGTTTTGTCAGTTCATTTTCATCTTGTCAGGTTTTACTTTTTAGACATGTCTCCTCTTGTTTCAGGTCACGTCATGCCCTGCCCTGGTGTTTTTCCTAAGCAACAAAGCTGAAGTGCTAAAATCTGCTCTTTCTCGAGTGTCGGCTTGAAGCTGGCGCCGGAAGTACAAGAAGTCACATGCACACCAGTGGCGATTGCTCTAAGACTGCAAGGGAAGCTCAGCTTCCCCTAAAATGTCCCCAAAAAGTGGTGATATGTTCTGCTGTGTGTACATTTCATTGACAAAATATGCGCTACAATTCCTTCATCTTTTGTTCAGAATCAGCTACCTATCACAGATAACTGGCTCCACCTCCTTCTCGTTCATCTCTGCAGCGTCTCAGCGCTTTAACGCAGTCAGTTGCTGAGCGTCTTCTGACTTCAGCGGGGAAGCATAGAGTGGGTTGTTCCACTGTGGAAACTGGACGGTCATTGGATAAACACTGGGCTTTGTCCCACCTATCGGACGCTCAGCGTCTCTGGGGGTCTAAGAGGCAGTGGGCTGGCCTGGACGCTGGGCTTCTGCATGATGATTGGATGATTTGTCTGAGGCAGAATCCCTTTTTGATTGACAGTGAAATGAGCCAGTCAGCGATCTTAAGTATAACCCTCCACCGGAGCATCTTCTCAGTTGTTCTGGACTGATCCTGAGGCTTTATCGATCCCCAGCGAGTTTACCTTTCTTAAAGAGAGTTGAGAGAACACTGGTAAAATCCCTGGATAACAACCCCTGGTTGGTACGACAGGGTCACAGATCATTTTCGTGAAAAGGAACAGAGGGTTGAATTTACGTTTAAATAAATAAACAAATTCATGATGTAGGCCAGAAAAAAATGAGCTTCTCCTCCTTGACTGACCAGTAGCCGCCACTGATACACACCAATCCAACAAAAGCCATTTTCAAAGCAGAAATTAGCCGATTTACAGCCTGGTTCAAAAAACGTCTCCTGCCTGAATCGCTAATTTCACTAATGGCACACACTGTACGGGGGTAAGTTTTATTTCTAACTCAGGTGTTCAGAGTATATAAAGATTACGAGCTTGCCTAATCAGAGGCACAGCTCTGGGTCACGTGACCGACAGGCGCCCTAAAGCTGTACGCAAAGCCCTTGCCACTACCAATATGGCTGTTATAGCCGATCTGCTTCATTTTCCATTTCAGAAACAGACGGGTGAAGGGAGACTACACTCATGTTTTATACAGTCTATGATTTCCTGCCGTTGTGGTTGTCATTCATGCTACTCCCTGTTTCCACTTTTGTCCCTTTACCTCATGTTTTAAAATCTCTGTCTAGTGGAGCAGATAAGTGAAAAAATCGTTCACATGATGATGCAAGCATGAAATTTGGTACAGATACTCTCTAAGGGGCACTCTTTTGAAATAAAACGTTAGACACGCCAAAATTCAAGATGGCGGCCATTTTTTCAGATGGACGCCATTTCTATCAGACGATTCTTATTTCAAAAGTTAAAATGGTGATGCAAGCATGAAATTTGGTACAGACACTCTCTAAGGGACACTCTTTTGAAACAAAACATTAGACACGCCAAAATTCAAGATGGCGGCCATTTTTTCAGATGGACGCCATTTCTATCAGACGATTCTTATTTCAAAAGTACTAATGGTGATGCAAGCATGAAATTTGGTACAGATACTCTCTAAGGGACACTCTTTTGAAATAAAACGTTAGGCACACCAAAATTCAAGATGGCGGCCATTTTTTCAGATGGACGCCATTTCTATCAGACGATTCTTATTTCAAAAGTACTAATGGTGATGCAAGCATGAAATTTGGTTCAGATACTCTCTAAGGGACACTCCTTTGAAACAAAATGTTAGACATGCCAAAATTCAAGATGGCGGACATTTTTTCAGATGGACGCCATTTCTATCAGACGATTCTTATTTCAAAAGTACTAATGGTGATGCAAGCATGAAATTTGGTACAGACACTCTCTAAGGGACACTCCTTTGAAACAAAACATTAGACACGCCAAAATTCAAGATGGCGGCCATTTTTATAGATGAACGCCATTTCTATCAGACGATTCTTATTTCAAAAGTTCAAATGGTGATGCAAGCATGATATTTGGTTCAGATACTCTCTAAGGAACAATCTTTTGAAACAAAATGTTAGACATGCCAAAATTCAAGGTGGCGGCCATTTTTAAAGATGGACGCCATTTTGTTGAACACTTGTTGTTTTAATATATTTCTATTGGTGATGCGAGCATGAGTTTTTGCACAAATAATCTCTAACACTCATGAAAAATCAATTTAGACACCCCAAAATACAAATTGGTGACCATTTTTCATGATGGGGGCCATTTTATTCAAGATGGCTGCCATTTCAGTTGAACGCTCATTATTCCAAGTCAAACTCAAACGGTGATGCAAATGTAAAATTTGGCACAACTACTCTTTAAGGGACACAAAAACTATGCTAGACATACAAAAATTGAAGATTGCCGCCATTTTTCAAGATGGCCACCATTTTGTTTTAAAAGCTCTGTTTTCAAGAACATAATGACAATACTAATAATTTAATGGTAAAAACAATAATTACATGAATGCTAAAAAGAATACATTAAAAGACGTTAAATAATAATAATAATTGTTATTACTATTAAAATAATTTAATGAAGAAAAATAATAATAACCTGAAAAAATGATATATGTTTTATGCTACAGAGGTAAGAGAATTAAAATACAGGCACTTATTTTGCAGGGAATTTTTTTTTTTATCAAACAGCTTAAGTTGGAAGGTGCAGATGTTTCAGGTTGGGGTTCACCTGCACAGCACTGTGCAGCTGCAAGTGTGAATAGAAGAGTAAGTAGCCAGCTTGAGTCTTTGGTATGGCTCAGTCTTTGTGTAGTTATCTTTTCTTTCTTTCTGTGTCTCTCTGTTCCCCTCTCTCTCTTGCTCTTAAAATAAAAACATATATATATATATATATATATATATATATATATATATATATATATATATATATATATATATATATATATATATATATATATAAAATGCTGATATCGGTCTGCATTCACGCTTTATTTAGAGAATTTTCAGCGCATTACTTACACTGCTAAATAAGGCTCTAATTCTCATCGTGTCACTTCGTCCTGGCAGACTACCTGCGTTTGTTTATATCTGGCACGCCGTGCGCGCAGACTGATACACATATACATTTGGTTACTCATTGTGTTTTTCTGCTAATTTCACTTCCGGTTCCACCGCGGTCAGCAACAGACATACAAAGTAAAAGCATATGAGCAACATGCACTAATGCGCGATAAAATATTTAACAGCGTTAATAGATTGACGGGTTAACGTAAAAATAACGCGTTAAGTTGCCCAGCACTAGTATATATATATATATATATATATATATATATATATATATATATATATATATATATATATATATATATATATATGAAAGCATAAAAAGCAAAAAAACAAAAAAAACAAAGCCTCCCTTGTGACTGTTACCTTGTTACGGTAAGGGAGCTTGTGTACTCTGATGAACTCTGTGAGCTATGCAGTTAGGGGGCAGTTCTGGCAGGTTTAACCAATTCGGACAGGTCAAGGGTAGGGAGTTAGACAAAACACAGTCAAATAAACACTCTTGGCTTACAGTTTTAAAGTTTCGAGTGGCTGTAAATGGTTCCTTGTAAAGGGACCTCAAGAGCACTCTTAACACCAGTTTTCTAGTATGGTGGTGGTTATCCTGAAAAATGACTACCATTTTGAACATTCCTTGTTCAAATGAGTGGCTCAGAAGGAGTATTTGTGCCAACTTTTAAGCTTGCATCACCATTAGAACCATTGAAAAAAGGAGCACACAATACAAATAGCAGCCATCTTTAAAAATGGCCGCCATCTTGACATTTTGTTGTGTCTAACATTTTGTTTCAAAAGAGTGTCCCTTAGAGAGTATCTGTACCAAATTTCATGCTTGCATCACCATTTGAACTTTTGATATAAGAATCGTCTGATAGAAATGGCGTCCATCTATGAAAATGGCGTCCATCTTGAAATTGTGTCGTGTCTAACGTTTTGTTTCAAAAGAGTGTCTCTTAGAGAGTATCTGTACCAAATTTCTTGCTTGCATCACCATTAGAACTTTTGATATAAGAATCGTCTGATAGAAATGGCGTCCATCTATGAAAATGGCGTCCATCTTGAAATTGTGTCGTGTCTAACGTTTTGTTTCAAAAGAGTGTCTCTTAAAGAGTATCTGTACCAAATTTCATGCTTGCATCACCATTTGAACTTTTGAAATAAGAATCGTCTGATAGAAATGGCGTCCATCTGAAAAAATGGCCGCCATCTTGAATTTTGGCGTATCTAACATTTTATTTCAAAAGAGTGTACCTTAGAGAGTATCTGTACCAAATTTCATGCTTGCATCACCGTTTGCACTTTTGAAATAAGAATCGTTTGATAGAAATGGCGTCCATCTTTAAACATGGCCGCCATCTTGAATTTTGGCGTGTCTAACGTTTTATTTCAAAAGAGTGACCCTAAGAGAGTATCTGTACCAAATTTCATGCTTGCATCACCATTTGAACGATTCCCTTGAAATTTTACAGTTATCTGCTCCACTAGTCCTGTTCCAGATCATCATGCCATGCCGCGTCATTGTGGTTAGAAAGTATTTTTGCTAACTTAGTTTGAGAGTTAACTTTTGCATCTTTTCCCTCCAGCTTGCCAGACAAGCTGTGATTTTGAGTTTATTACTTTATTTCTTAAAATAAAATGATTTTTTTTTTTCAGAAGTCATGCATCTGGGTCTTCCCTGCCAGAATCCTTTCCATGTTTTTAGCAGACTACACACGGCTTCAGGGATTTTTACAAAGTATGAAAGCAAAAAACTGATAACCCAACCCTGATCGTTCAAAAAAGAACCAGCCTCTGCCGTCCTGACTGTGGGGCAGCCATCTTGTTTAACAGTGTTTGCTGGAGGTGGACTGGAGTACCTTGGATGATTGCGGGTGGCACAAACAGAATCCAAAGTGGGTCGTCCACTCCCCTCAGCCCCCCTCCTGGAGCACGGTGAGTCTTGGCCAGAGAGGAAGGGAGCACGGTGTGTCCTGCTGAGACGGGGAGTCTGGTCTGGAGGTAATGGGCAGAAGGGAAGAAAGAGCCTTTGCCTGTGGCGTGGCACAAAATGAATTACTGCCATCTTTCTGCTCCTCTGCCTCACAGTGAGGGGAGAGTCTGGAGGGCCAGATAACAAGGGCACAGAGGCACAAACTCCAGCAAAATGGAGAAGTGCCCAAGTAAGAAAAAATGCTGTCTGGTGGAGTTAATATCATGTCATTTATGATGATTTAGCTGAACGTATGATGAGGTCATTCTCATTTTAGTTTTAATGTCAAAGCAGAAAGTGGAGCAGGGCAGAGGCAATGACTGGAACATTTTCTTTTATTCCTCTGCTTCCATTCGTCTTATTTAGGGTGTACTCCTTTTTGTCCTGGTAAAGTCTGTAAAGTGCTTCAAATTTTCCACAAAGTGTAAATTCTTTTTATTGGCCTTACAAGCGTCTGAAAACAAAAATATGGAAGGAGAAACCTCAAAGTCGACCTTGAAGCCTGCTAAATTCTCTCTCGCGATGTGTCAAAGGCTGTTAATTCATCCTTTTAGGAAGAGTAATTGAAAGCATGCCCTCATTTCAGCGATGTCAGCATCTAAAACAGAATGAATAGATACAAATAAAGCAGGAAAGCTCTTAAATATAACTAACATGAAGAGACATTAAGATTAAAACAGCAAAGTTTAAATCATTGCAGGGGAGTAGTTTGTTATGGTTCAAGTGTAAATAGAGGAACGACTGAGTATTTGATTAACTTGGAGCATTAGCCAATCAGTTGATAGTGACTACTGGATTCTTATTGGTTAGAACTCCATATCTATGGACACCAGGGACAACCTGATCACATGTCATGTCCACGGAAGCAGAACTAGTGACTAATGTACAGCAAATGTGTGGTTATGCAAATCAGAATTCCGACAAGGTGAGCAAGACCGGGTTGAAGAGGAGTGATCATTTACCGTACATTATCCCCTTACCCCTAATACCAGACGTTATTGATTGCACAACTCTCACTTTCCAGGAATAATGTATAGTGAATGAAATATGCAAATTATAATCCTGATAGGGTGAGCGAGACCCCGCCGCATCAGCCAGATTTGGCTCCCCCAGTCAGGATTCTAATGGGGTCATGCTCACCCTGTCTGGATTAAATTTGCATAACTACCTGCTCAGTATACACCATCTCTTGACTAATTATCCATCCATCTTTCACTGCTCAGCCAGGTCTGGATTGCGGGGGCAACAGTGTCATCACCGAAAACCAGTGGTCTTTGTCCCTGGCCACTTCCACCAGCTCCTCTGGGGGATACCGAGGTGTTCCCAGGCCAGTCGAGAGGTATAATCTCTTCACCGTGTCCTGGGTCTTCCTTGGGGTCTCCTCCCAGATGGGCATGTCCGAAACACCTCCCCAGGGAGGCGTCCGAGCAGTATCCTCCCAAGATGCCTGAACCACCTCATCTGGCTTCCCACCATGCAGAGGAGCAGTGGCTCTACACCGAGTCTCTCCCAGAAGTCCGAGCTGAACCCTCACTCTAAGGGGCCGTTTACACGACAATGGTTTCAGGGTGAAATGCAAAAGTTTTGTTGCGTTTCAGCCTCGCGTTGACACAGAAACAGCGTTTAAGCCAACCTTAACGCAACCTTCTGAAAACAGCCTCCAGAGTGGGATTTTTCTGAGACTGCCGCCACTGTTGCTGTGTAAACAGTAAGCCGGAGTTTTCGGTGTTCACTTTGGTGGAGATCTCCCAAAAGCGGCTTCTGGACAAGACAGTTATAGCACCATCTACAGGTCTGGCATGCTTACTACAGCATTTTCAGTACGTCAACATTTCCGTGGAACGCAGATTTTTTTCACTGCGTTTTAGCATTTTAAGGTGAAATGCTGTCGTGTAAACAGAGCCTAAAGGTGAGCCCAGACACCCTATGGGGAAAGCTCATTTCAGCTGCTTGTATTTGTGGTCTTGTTCTAATGGTCAGTACCCAAAGCTCATGACCATAGGTGAGGGCTGGAGATAGATTGACAGGTAAATTGCCTTGCCTTGCCTCGACCAACTGAGCCAGGACTAACTGATTGCAAACCCTGCAAATTAGAATCCTGACAGGGTGAGCAAGACCTGGCTGAAGCAGAGGGGCCTTGCTAATCCTGTCAGGGTTCTGATTTGCATAAGCACATAATCACTATACATTAAACTTGTACTTGTAATGCCCATTAATCTGTTCCTCCACCTGAAGTAGCACTATAAAGATATTTAGTTCCAGGAACTTCTCCTGGAACAAGCATGTCACCTGATGCCTCACCAACCTTTCGTGCAAGGGAGAAGAACTGGTGTTTTTCTTTACCTTTACTCTGCAATATTACGTTAAATATCTTAACTACCCATCAATTCATCATCCTAGCTTTGTAAACCAGACTTAACATGCTTCCCTCTCAGTGGCTCATGTTAATCTCCATCGTCCGGCGCCCGAAGGACGATGTGAGTAATTTCCTATTAACGTGATATAAATTTCCTCAGGGATCAATACTCCAACATCATGAATCTCTCTGATGCCTGTATGGTCTTGTGTTGCCTCCTGGTTGTATGTTGTGGTTACAGACCGTAGTCAGGATGGGGGTGTAAGACGAGATGTCCAACCTTAAGAGCATCCTGAAGAGGAAGTGCTCACGTACAGAGCCGATCAATAAAAGAAAAGGTCTGCTTGGCTCATGGTGAAGCGGTTTCTCTTGTGGATTTTTCCTAAAATCTCTCCATAAATTAAATCCTCGTCAGCAAATTTACAGAGAAGCGGTGAATCAGCAGAGAGTTGTGCTTCATAATCAATCCTGAATATCTTAAATTGGATATGACTGGATAAGAAGCAGGAAGCAGGATGATTAGGTCAAAGCGTTAAAAAACTGTTCAGTCGCGTTCTGATTCATCTCACCTTCCTCCTGTTTGAACGTGTCACCTGCATGCAAATGACTCTCTTTCTTGTCTGGCCCGAGAGAGAAAGACAGAGGGGGAAACTACTTGAATTCATTGACGCCATTGTCTGCCATTAGATACAATCAATCTGGTGAGTGGGTGGGGAAGCAGGACGAGGGGCCCGCCGAGATTAAACGGAAGCCTCCCTGTAGTTGTTCCAGAAACAAAATAAATGCATTCATCTAATTAGGAGATTCAAAATATTCCACAAGAAAAAAAAAACAGAGTTGGATGAGAGCTTCTCCATTAATTTACGCTCTGCTTCAATCTGAATATCCTAATAGAGCGAACAAGATTACAGGCCACATCAAAGTCTGCAGGACTTAAAAAACAAATAAGCCAGAGTGACTGGGTGGCACAGCATATTAAGGCAAGCTGGAAATATGTAAAATAGGTGCAGAATATCAGCTGGGCTCGCATAATGACTGCTTGCAACTTGAACCGCGGTTCATGCAAGAAAAGTGGAAGAGTTTTTATAAATTTGGCTCAGGCTTTTTACAGCTTTATGGGTTTATCTCTGCAGACTGAGACTGTGGTCGCTGTTAGCATCAAGAAATGTGCATTGCAATCTGCTCCATCTCAAGGTGTGATTCTCAAAGCAAACTGTTCTAAAGATATTGAAGCATAAAAACTGTATTTTTGGCTAATTTGCACATGTTTTGATCCCCTTCCTGCAGAATAACTTTTCTTCTTTAGCCCAGTTTCCACCAAGTTTGGTACGGGTCGGATCAGTAAAGCCTGATCCTGTTTGTGTTTCCACATCCAACCATACCGTTCTTGGTAGGTGGTGTGTCAGCCAGATCAGAATCAGAATACTTTATTGATCCCCGAGGAAAAATTTCATTTCCATTACATCCCTTTTATGACATATAGAAAACAAACATGGGGAAACACAGAAATGAGATGAACCTAGGAGCTGCCAGCTACCCAGAGCCCCTTTGCAATAGATATGAAAAAATAGCATTGGGAGAAGAGAGGGGGGAAAAAGGTCAAATCCAGACTATTCCCCAGCAGGGGGCGAAGTTTGAGATCGAGTTAAAAGATGCTAAAAGCTGCGTCAGCTACGTATCGGTGTGATGGCATAGCAGCGCGACACAGTGTACCCTGCTAATAAATCCAATGAAGAAGAAAAATAAGACACAGCAAACAAAGAGCAATGATGGAAGACATCCAGCTATTTGTCTTCTTTGTCAGTGATGATTCTTTGGACCAATCAACAGACTGCTGTGTTTCTAGCTCCACCTTCTGGGGTCAGATCAGAGGCTGTTTTCCGAACCACCTACTACATACTACATGTGAATGTAGTATGTAGGAGGCACTACATACTGCCTACTCATTTTGCTTGTAGTATGTAGTATGACTGTTCTGCAGGGACGGTTTTGTAGTATACTACTCTGGTTTCTGGTTTCAGAAGCGGAGTTACAGATAATGTTTTTTTTGTTTGTTTGTTGTTGTTTTTTTGCCTCCACTATAAATGAGCAAAACAAGCTATGGGCAGATCTAGGCATTTCAGTTATTTTGTTGTAACTTGATTTCTAATCTTAGACCAAAAAATAAATTGTTTACTGAAAATAAATCTGATAGGGATTTTTTTTTTTTTACAGCTGATGTAAAAAACACTTTTATTTAATCCACGTATGGTTTAAAAAGTGAATTAGTGGTTTATCTGGGCTAATGAATTTGTAGAAGTTAACGCCTCTTTTACGACTGGAAGTGACAAAATTTACTCTTGTTTTTTCGCATCACTTCACTTATATCTCACACTTATATCTAACGTTAGTGTTGTTGTGTTGTAGTTATAATGCCGACTCATTCCAGTAGATGGCAGTAGTTCACAAAAACCTTCCATCTGCATAGACAAACAGCGTTAGCGCCGTGCATTGTGGGATACAGTATGCCAGGTAGACTGGTCCGACTGTCCTACTGATCCAGGAGAAATTTTCCTGGATCAGTAGGACATCTGGAAATTGTTAGTATACTGCAGATTTGCACATTTTCACATACTACCTATTACGTACTAAATTTCGGTCAATTTACTACTACTACTATACTGAAATTCAGTCAAAATAGTAGCCACTGCTAGTGTAGTAGGCAGTTTGGAAAACAGCCAGTATGTCTGGTACCCCAACAGAAGGGTATCAAAAAGTGGTACAGTACAGGACAGTAATTTTGGAACCTGTCCCAGTTTTAGACAAAGGAAATGCCACAAAATGCTTGCTGTACCGTGACGAACCGAACTGACCTGAGCTGAACAGAACTGAACTGCTTGGTGGAAACAGAGCTTTAGTGAATCCAGCCCTGGATATGTTCCTGTTCCTCCGAGTCAAAGTGACCTATGGCAGTAAAACACACTCTCACTTCACACAGAGTAGGAATCCACAGAAAAAAAAGGCAAACGTATTCTTTTCTCTTTTCCTTTTAACAGAACTCTTCAAAACCTCCCTGTAAAGACAGGAGGAGTGCACTGAGAGGAATGCCTCCTTTCTGCAACAGATGAAAAGTGGTCTGGAGCGGCTGTGTGATGCACATAGGAGAGTAAACAAGAAAGGCATGAGCAGTGTACCTCGGAGCTCTGGATAAACTCTTAACCTTGCAGGTGAATTGCGGCGTCTGGTGGCCTTGCAGACACACAATGTCACATGAGATTAGACTCTGTGCTCTGTCTTCTGTTAGCCTTTTTTTTTTATCCTGCCATGTTTGTATCTAGTGCTTATAGCTACCTGTCAAGGCGGTAATGGAAAAGTGCTTTGGGATAAGCAGAGAAACCTACAGAGACAGCTGTCTTCTTTACGATTGTTTTGTGGTTTTTTTAAATGAACGATGGAAGAATGGGATGATAAGGGATGTGAAGGCGTAGATAAAGTGTTTGTGGAGCTGGAAGAAATGAAAATAGAAGAAATCAAGTAGATTATTGTTGATTTATGTGTGTAAAGTGAAAATAATCTGTCTTCTTTAACATCATTTTGATCAAATAACCTCAAAAAAGAAAAAAGCATACAGTATATGTGTATGAGTCTGTTCCTCCGCTCAGAGATCAGGCTAAAAGAAGGGGTAGTGGTGTTATATGTGTGCACGATGAGCCCTCTGATGTCATGCTGCTGGTAATTTGTTCTGAAACAAGAGGGGAAATATTGCTGCGCTGTCACTGCAGTGTCAAGCCTCACACTGCAGGATGGATTTCGCTGACACGCCGTATCCTCTGGAAAAGTCACAACTCGGTGCAATTCCCAACACGGACGAAGACACACGAAGAGACTCGAGAGCGGAATAACACGATAAAGTCATTGGAATCAGCTGTGTGTGTATTTTCTGTGAGTAACCTTCCTCATTGTCTGTAAAGGAGCCAAACGGAGCCACCGTCTAGAAATCAATGAAGCCCTCCTCATAAAGGGATTGTCAAATTCAAGTCTGTGCAATTTGTTTTGTGGTAACGCTGCAGGCTCATGCATGGGATCAATAAAACGGCCTGTGGGGAGAAAAACCAGAGGAGGGGGTTCAGTGTTTATTAATTGGTACTCAGAGCCCTGAAAGTACAGCACTCAGCTGGCTGTAGGTGGTTAGAATCAGTTTAAAAGCTTATTTTACACCAAAGTGGAGCCTGATTTATTCTTCACAGGAGCGAAAAAGGAACTGTCAGTGTGTTTTGATTCTGCAATCAACTCACTGGCCCGGCAGCCTGATCTTCTCAGAGAATCAATGCTTTTTAAATCGTGTAAATCACAGATCAAACCACGGCTGTTGGCCTCTAATACAGATTAAAAGCAGGGCCTGCACAGCTGGCTTTAAAAAAGCTACTGAAAAAAACAACAACAGCAAATTCCAAAGTGTGAGGTCATGGTCAAAACCTCCTGCTAAACCTCTGGTGTTAATTCGCAAAATTTTAGAAATAAACCTCAAAGATTAGAAAGTCTTGAGCCTTTGGAAATCTGGATTTGGTGCATGCAGAACATCAAAGCTGCAGGTTGTATAAAGCATTCATGAAAACCTGGGTGAAAAAAACCCCTCAACCATCAGACCAAAACCTGAAAAAAGCACACTTTGCAGATCCTCTCTGAAGACTGTGTGGACGTGGCAGATGACTGACATCCAGCAGCTTCACACAACAATGGTGCATGAGTTAGTTAGCCCCTGACAGTGTGTTTAGTCTGCGTCAGAAGAAGAAAAGAAGACACCTGAAGAGCTGTTGTTTCAATTTGTGGGTAACAAATTGGTCTTTGTTGTCCATTTTATAGTCAGTAGTTAGCATGTACATGCAATGTTAGCTTACATGCTACTAATGTTTACAAAAGGTGGTAGGTTAAAACCAGAGGGTACCAATAAAACTCTTTCTCACAGCCCAATGACAACCAGGGTCAACTGACAACAACTATTAACATTGTCATTCATAAATGCTTTAAAGTAAAAAAAAAAAAAAAAACTATGATAATGCTAGTTACAAAAAAACTGCAAAACTGTATATTGCTAAGTCAGGAAAAATTGATGCACATAAGAGTCAATTCAAGAAGAAGATTAAAACAAAAGAAAACTGATACCCTTTATAAACAGCAGAGGGCACTACTTCTGGATAGGAGTGCTGTTTCTTTCAGGGTATAAGTGTGATTTATAGTCCTTGTTGAATTGGTCGATGTTTCAGTTTAACCGGTCACGAAAACCATGAAGCAAATTCAAAAGTGCTGCAGTTTGTCAAGCGTCCACTAGAGGCTGTCTGCAGAAAAGGAGGGAATTCTTAAAAACTACAGTGATTGTTTGACTTACGAGTTTTCTTTGTTTTGTGACGGCCCTTGCAACTGAAACTGTTCATTTGCCAAATCAATTTTCTCCATTGAAATTAATTGAAATGCTGTTAATCTGTTCTGGACTCCCAAAAAACAACACATTTTTTTAAGATAGGATGTTGTACATTAAACTTATTTTATGAAGTAATGTTCAGCATTTACCTTGGCAATCAGGTGATGTGAAGATGCTGACGGAGGTGGAGGTGAAAGGCTGAACTGAATGTGACTGAGTCTTACTGGCTGGTGTTTGCCCTTCCCTCCACACTTTCTTGTCTTTCATCTACACCTGTTTTATAAGAATCTGTCCATTGAGCTCTGTTTCATCCTCCCTTATGAAATGTTTCTAAATGAGTTAGGGAAGTGTCATTAAATAGCCCTGTCGCATGGAAACTTTTTCTGGGTCTTTTTCTTTTTAAAGGTCTGAAAGTTTTGCAAAACAACTGCATGCACAACAACGACGCTTCCTCTGCAAGCTAACAACTTAAAGCGAACAAGTGAGACTTAGGATTCTGGGGAATGTTCACGGTGGCGTTTGAGGTATGTGAAGCTGGCTCATAATCAACATTTTGGCTCTTAACTCAACGCAAAAACTAGTCTGGGAGATGGCTCATATCTTAAAAAACTTGTTATTGGGACCTTCTTGAGTTAAGGTGCTACTAGGGGCGGGCGATAAGGGCAAAGAAATAAATCTTGATTATTTTTTCCAAATTTTCTGATAACGATATTCTGACGATATTGAACAAAAATTCTGTAAAACTACCTGCCCACCAAGAGGAATCTATGGATGAACACAGCATTTCAGAACAACAGTTCTTCATACATCTCTGTAAAACATTTCCCAACAACATTCTATGGCAACTTAACAATGACAGTGTTTTCCCACCCAGCCTCCCCCCCCCGTGTAATTTCAGTTAATTTTATTTTCCATATACTGCCAGATCACAGAAAAAGTGATTAAAAGTTCCCTCTCTCATAAATCAGGTCAAAACCTAGTTTTTTTTTAACCTAACAGACAAAACAACCTTATGTCATTCGTCTAATTTATGCGACAGGATTTCATTTGTACATCCCCGCATTCACATTTTTCCTTGCGCTGTTTTGCACATGGTGAAGTTCACAGACACACCAACATGCACACGTGTTTACACACACAGACAAGCTCATTCTGTATAGCGGAGAGAGAGCTGGAAAAACCACCACAAGAAACATCTCCCAACGCCTTCTCTAGGAAGGTACAAAAATCATCCGCTGAGACAGGAAACTTCGGCATGTGTCCTCCACGTGCGACTATGTCGTGTTTTGGTTTCCACTGAGTCATGTGACTGAACCCTGTCTGCTAAGTGGCTTCCGAGGCAAGCATTCAGTGAATGAGGACTTTCAAGCACCTCTTCTTTGCCATCCATGCACCGTCTATTTATGTTGTTCAAACAGTAATACTCAATAATGTAAATTTCCACATCATTAAAGTAACAATTCGGATATATGTCGCTCACCACTACGTGCTACTGCATACAGGTGTAACTACAGTGTACTGAAAGATAGAAAAAAATTAGAGACTTATAAACAAAAAAAACAGTGACAATTACATTTAGACCTATTAAATGATTTTATATTCTGTCTGTTTAAATCCCACAGTGGAAAACCTGCTGCAGAGTGGCTTTAAGGTTTCTCCTACATTATTCATGCATTATAAATACCCCCTACCTTATGTAACATCTCACATACATTGTGCCAATTTTTCTTTTAGGTTTGTTATCACACATTTTTTGTATATGATGAAGAGAGAACACAAAGTAAAGTAGGGGGTGGTTATAAGTCCTCTTGAAGTAGCATTTGCAACTTAAATTCTCAGTTTGGGAGGGAAATAAGTCTATTAACCCACAGGCCAGTGTTTTTTTTTTGCCACCTCCTCCCCTCGTCTCTCCATTTAAAATAAAAAACCACACAATGAGAAATAGCCCCCCCCTTTTTTGTGGAAATCATTACACAATCTGAGAGAGAATAAAATATTCTTTGCCCAGTCTTGCCTCCTGTTATTGCACCATTAATAACTTTTGCTGCTGCCAACGAGACAACAGCAAGCTTGGCTGGAGAGGAGCCGACTAATGCAGTCGGTAAATTAAAACCGTGGCTGTTCCTTTTCATAAGACAGACAGATTCCTGCTGTCAGAGGTTGGGCTTTTTGGTTTTTGTTGTTTTATTATTATTCTTATTATTATTTCTTTCAGCCTCCTACCAGAGTGCATCTATTTGTGTTGCACTTTTAGACGAATTACTGCGTTTCTCATTTCCCACGGCGCAAACAAACCTCTACATCAAACTGTTGTTTCACACTGCAGAAAGTTTTCAGCAGAGGAATCCAAAAAGATTTTCTGTTTGATGTTCCCATCATGCAAACTACCCAGTACACAGTAATGTAAGGAGTTAGCATAAGAAGGGGCGGTTAATCCAGTCAATCTGTGCATTCTCATTAATGTGTCATTAAAGCTGGAATCCTTTCAACAGTTCGAACTTTGTAATTAAAAGCAAATGCCACATATAAGGCCTGCATACCATTAGTGCTGAACGTTCATACATGCAGTTTAATTATGTGGAATCTCCAGCTTCACTGTGATGTATGGTTGTTATAGAAACTGTAGCGAGGGGCTAAATAAGCCTGGCTAATAGAAAATATAACCCAAATGAAAACGGCTTATAAGGGTTTCCTGAAAATTAGCGTGCACATTCAAGAGGCAAAGGTTAGATAAAAAGTAGACGCATGAATAATGCATGAAATTCACTGCATATTCTCTCTCTTATGTGCGTCCCTTGTGTGAGAAATGAAAGTACAAGAAACACGAGGAGTAAAAGCTAAATTTCTCCGAGAGACCACAACTCCTAATCTGTGAAATTGGATGAATTTAAGTTGCCTACCAAATGGGATTAAATTGTATTGGCTGCAGTTTGCGGAGCAGGGGGGGTATGTGTGAAAGGAACGGATACGGGTGTTACCGTATTAAAGAGGCATCCATATATTTCAACCCAGGAAACACAGTGGTGAGCATCCAGTGGGAGTCAATGGGCTCAGGGAGGCCTGAAGTGCCAGCTCAAGAGCCAAAGGGCTTAACAAAGGCTGTGTGGGAGGGCTCCTGTACTCGGTGTGCTCATGAAGTGGAGCATTGTCTCAAGTTTTCCCCACCGAACGAAAACCCACACACGTGTAGTCACAAACCCACCACCCGAGAAACGCCTAATCACTGTGAAATCACCTCCTCTCCTGCACGGCGGTGAACTGTGTCATTTCGCACATGTAGACGGTAAATGTGGACTTAACCTTGCTAAGTGACAAAGGGCTTGAACGAAAGCACTTAAAAATACACTTAAAGAGCACAAAGCGGTAATTTATTCCAGGTCAGTGTTGCTGTTTGGACTGCAGAGCCTCATTCGTGTGCTGCGTTAAGAAATTATAGAGGTGGTAGCTTCAGCTCTGGAGGAAATGTGGAGATTTCCATGTGACTTCTGGCTGATTCTTGATCAGAAACTGGGTTTTAAAGCATTTCAGTAACATCTCCTACATATTCTGAGAAACTTTGAGAAATCTGAAGAACGACTTGAATGATAAAGTAATCAGTATAAATAGGAGTCTTGAATCCAAATTTCTATGGACATCCTGCATAATACAGTAGGAAAGAAAGATCTTCTAGTGGTAATAGTTTAATCAATGACTGCATAATGGATAACCACACTTCATTATTTTCTTCAATACTTTGACAAACCAAAGTTAAGTAAAATACATTCTGACATCAACACAAAGTGTTTTATTCTAAAAGTCAACTGGATGTTATAACGCATGCCGACTTTTTGTCCTTCCTAATCTACATTGTCCAGCAAAACAAGTCTTGCGAATCAGATGTGGAGGGATTCAGCTCGCCTGAAATGGATCTGAACAGAAACTAGAATTGAAATCTATGGGCTCTGGTGTTGTGATGGAGCAGAGATGCACCAGATTAAGCATTCAACTTGCTACTAGCTTCCTTTTTCTTTTTGGAATATATATATATATATATATATATATATATATATATATATATATATATATATATATATATATATATATATATATATATATATATATACATACACACACACACACATTAACACTTGAGTGATGAATTGATACTTAAGTTTCAGTTTCTTTTCTCTTTGTGTCCTCCTCTCACAGGCTCTTTTCTAAACCACCACTTCACACTACATGTGAATGTAGTAGGCACTACATACTACCTACTGCTTTTGCTTGTAGTATGACTTTTCTGCTAGGTTTGTTTTTTAGTATATCACTCTGGTTTCCAGTTTCGGAAGGCGGGGCTACAGATGATGCTGGATTTTTTTGCCTTTAATATAAATATACAAAACAAGCTATGGGCAGATCTTGGCATTCAGTAATTTTTTTAATCATATCAAACAGAATAATTATTCCTGATTTCTAATGTTACACCAAAAGTTATATCATAGACCGAAAATAAATCTAGATTTTTTTATTTTTACAGCTGATGAAAAAAACACTTCCATATAATCCATGTATGGTTAAAAAGGGTTAATTAGTTTTTGTATGGACTTTAATGAATTTGTAGAAGCAAACACCCCTTTTACAACCAGAAGTGACAAGAGGAGCATCATTTGGTGCCATGTTACATCTGAATACCATAAACTGCTAGTTGGGATGTTTTCAGAAAACAAATACAGTTCAGTGTACATACAAACGCATAACACACTGAAAAGAGAACTCCAAGCTGCAAAGCAAAAAGAGGGAGAACCCCCAAGTACAAACAGACTCCAGGCAGAGTCTTTTCAACAGATACAAGTAGCTGATTTATAGAAGGGAAAGAAATATTAAGTCATCCTCAGCTTTAGTACATGTTGTTTTTCTAAGTGTAAATGTTCTTAATTGTTGTGCCTTTAGAAAACTGATTAAATAGAGACTTTCAGTGTAGTCATATAATAAATTCAGCCAGTTAGAGAAATCTGACTGATTTTTTTTTTTACTGTAACTGAAATATATAAATATATTAGATATAAATATTGAATGATTATGGCCGATCAGCTAGTGATATTTGCAAAACTGACCCAATATTTACTGGGTATCAGCTCAATACCCAGTTTTTACTGCACACCACTATCAAACAGACTCGAAATATTTGGTTGAGATATGATGTAAGGAGTTTTATTTGTCAAAAATGGAGGGAAAATTGATCATGAAGAGGTCTGGTTATGGGGTAAATTTGGAAAACTGTTGTCTGTCACTTGATTCCAGCTATATGAGGAAATCAACACTGCCTCTGTTAGCATGACCAGCCTTGTGTCCCTCTGTTCACACAAGATTTGACACATGAATCAAGTGAGGTATTTGCGTAAATTAAACGAGTAAACATGAAATCTTCCAGTGTTCAAATGTGTAAAAACGTCAATCGTAATCACAAATTTAGTCTGGATGGTGTTCTTCCAGCTTTCCAGACAGCCCCACCATTTCACTTACTAGGAACGGCTACATCCATGGCAGTATTGATTAAATTGGAACTACCAACCTAAAAACTCAAAAGCCTCCAAAAATCTGAAACAATTTGTAACAAAAGAGCGCCATATTTTGTTGTTTTTAAAATCTGTTCATCTGTAAACACTGCGGTGATTCAGGCATTCATTCTGGGAGTACGCAGCAGCTAATCTGAGCATCATAATTTGTAACACTCCATGCTTATTAGGTGGTATCTCAGGCATTATAGGCTGAAGTAATTAACTCAAGCCCACCCAAGGGTAAAGGTGTTCATGCTACATATGAGGGCTAAGCCAGTCAAACGGGGGCTAATAATGAAATCAGATACGGTCCCTGTGGTGGGTCACGTGCTGCTCAGCCTGGTCATGCTTTGCATGAACCGTCCTGCTGTCAATTAAAAACACTGCATCCAATGGTGAAAGAGCCCACCAGTAATTAGTCCCTGCTTTCCAGGAACACAAGCAGCACAGGACGGGTCTGTGGAGTTCAATCCTGGAGCAGAAGAGTGAAAATAAAGAAATCATATTCCCCTTTGCGTGTAATTTTAACATGATTATTCTCACAATTAGCTAATGCTATTAAGAGATTCAAATCTCTGCAAATGGACTTTGTATCCCCCCTCCTCCTCCTTTTGTGTTGTGTCAAAAGGAACACTAGCATGGGCGCTGACTTCCAAAAATAATGAGATTCTCTCCTGACTTGATAATTGAAGATATAATGAGTGGAGGGAGAGAAAGGAGAAAGAGAGTGCCCCATATTTTTTGTCATCGCCCTGGGGGGTTGGTTACATACCCCCTCAGCACTGCAACCTACTTTTGCACCCCTCGCTGGAAGGGAAAAAAAAAAGGGCCCAAAATGTCCTGAGCCCAAATCCAATCTGTTTCCTGTGACACCATTGTTATTTGTGTGCCAGCTCTGAGAGCAGCTCTCCATAAATGTGCTGTTTGTCTGCGAGCTCTAATGTTGACTCTGTGTACATAAATTACTGCTCGGCAAACATGTCGACACAAAGCGGAAAAAGCAGATAAACAAGTGGTGAAACAAGGGGCAGATTAGCTGTACAGTAGATGCATTTGAAATGTCCTTATCTTTGAGCAGCTTGTGAAATGATTATTTTATGCTGGCACATGTATTCTTTAATAATACACTTGCTGATGCTGAATGGCTTTTTGTTTAGTATGAATGTTTCATCAGCTCTAGTCACACACGGCGTGTAAAAAAAGTAACGTTATTTTCTTTTTGCTGGTTTTATTTTCCTCTTCCTTGTCTTGGGGGTGGGAGGTGGAGGGGTAAAAAGAGCCTCCGTCACACTTATCGCGTCTGTATCTGCATTGTAAATTAAATTGAACGAGGGCAAGGCATTAGGATGCAAATTAAAGACCTTCAAAAAGCGTCCAAATAATGACGAGGAGAAGAAAAACAAACGGGCCGTTTAGAGAAGTATTGAAGTTTGTGCTTGGCTGCCTTCATGAGGAGCCTCATAACCATATTGTTGGGCTGCTGTCAACATGTTGATAAAACGCATCAGTCTCATTTATGAATGTTGTCTTTGGAGAGAAGGTGTTGTTTGCAAGCGAATATTGGCTCATTTGGTATAATTGTTTTGCATTTGATAGTAGAGTTGACACTTTTACTTACAGAAATCCCAAAGTATCAAAAGTAGAGTCTGTAGGATTTTCCTAAAAGTTTAATTCTACTCACTTGTCTCCTACAGGCCTCTTTACACATGTGTGTCAGTGTCTGTGTCTGCCCCAACCCTCTCCTCTGCCTGTATGTTGATGTTTTAGTTGTGGTGATATGTTTCTAGGTGGAAAGTAGATATGGTTATCTCAGCCAATCACAGCGCGCCCAGTGCACAATAAAAAGATAGTGTCTTAAATTAATGGTAGGTTATGCAATTTGTTGGAAAATACAACGTTCAAACTGGGCTCCTCCTCCTTGGCTCAGTGCCAGCAGCAGCGCACACCTACTACCTCCAACTAAAGCTACATGAACACACTTGCTAGCCCAGCGACCACTTGTAGCATTGCGGGAGAGACTCGAAAGCCGTGCACCTTACATGGCATGTTAGCACAAGCTAATTACGGGTATTTGACACATACCTGGTTAGCAGAAAGCTAACTTGCATCGCTCTTTGTCCCATGCTGCTCTCCAAGTTCCTGGAAGTGAGTGAAAGTTGAGCCAAGCTTCACCCTCATTTAGGAAAAAGCTTTATCTGTTTTACATTTCGTTTCACTTTGGTTGTGTTTTTCTTTCCCATGTTCTATGTCCACTATTGTAGCCACTCAGGTTAGCTCATTCCACTCGTTACCATCAACATGCAAAGTCACTTGCACATGGGGCATGCTGTGATTGGCTGATGTAACCCAATTACTCTCCACCAATTAACGTCCTGAAACAATCAAAGCATCAGCATACAGGCAGAGGAGGGGGTTGAGGCATACACAGACAGCAGCTGTGTTTCCATTACACCTTTTTTTTTGCAAAATAAAAGCAATATCTAAGTTTTATGATAATAGGAGCTGTACGTGAAGCAGTGGGCAAGAATGAGGAGGTGAGGGAGGTGTGTTATGACAACGTGACATGTTTTCGCAAACGGGTTTTTCCACTGCACTTTTGCAATTAACTTCAGTATCAAAACAACGTTTTTACAAAATGTTGGTGTTTCCATATTATTTTTGTATTGTGATATTTAGGTTTTGCAATGGAAACGCAGCTATTGACACACACGTATAAAGGGCCATATCAGACAATAGAGCAGGATTATTCCTGTTAAAGTAGTCATATATTTTTAGGACAATCCTGCATACCCTTCCTTTAAGCTGCATGTAAATTTACTGTGTTTGTCCTTAGCTGGTATATTTGACTCCCCATAATGATCCATGATCCTCAGTTTATTGCAAATTATTGTCTGAATCATTTTAGCGGGAACATACTCAATATTAACGAGGTAAAATTTGCATGAAGTAGATGTGAACATTAAAAAAAAAAGCATCCGACAGAGCATAGTCATAACACCAGCAAAAATCAAGGACAAGCAGAGAAGGGATGGGTACTGAGTTAGGTACTTTTGTAGGTACCAACCAAATTCTGTCAAAACTGATTCACATAAAATCGAAAGGTACCATGTTTAGGTACCTAAACACATCCTTTGACTGTGAGAGAGTGGAAGAGTCATATATTGCAGAATGAATACGTTAAATAAAAAAAAAAAGAGATTTTACTATTAAACAATATAATTTATTCCCACAAAAACACAAAAAGTACCGAAAATTGGTACCATTGAGTACCGATACCCATTGCCAGGTACCGGGTATTGGTACCGTATTGTTCCAAATGTGGAAGGTACTCATCCCTTAAACAAAGGTCTTAAAAGATGCGCGTAGGGGTGTTGTTGCAGTTAATGCTTCATCTCTCAGCCTCAAACATTTACTGCACGTCTCCCAACATTCTACCCCCCACATTCCCTGTCTCTCTTCAAAAGTCCAGTCTAATAAAGGCAGGAATACAGAGTGTGTGAGAGGTGACCTCCCTGATGCTCTGGGGGGAACTGTTCCTCAGCATCGGGGCTTCGACTGAAGATCATCTCTGGATTAAAAATGTACACCAGGCAGAGGCAAAAAGCCCTTATTAGAGAAAAGTGACAGGTTCATAGTCAGCCAAATAAGCTAGTGTTTTTTATTATTTAAAATCCTAACTGATATCTTTATGCAAATGTTATCAAACTTAAACTGTTTGTGCTACCAACAACCTTCAGAAAAAAACTTAAAGTCAAATTTTCAAAACAGCGCATACATTGGTCTAACTGGTAGATTATATCACACTTCTCATTTCTGGTGTTCAAATATAAAGATTAAAATCATGCAAATCTAATTCTTCCAGGTGCATCCTCATTGTTGTGTTTACATTTTGTAAGTGTTGATTTGTGCTCAAATATTGAGACACTTCAGCTTTAAATATTAACTCAGAGCAGCTGAGATAATAGGCTTGATGATGTAATGTTGATATATAATTAAAAATCCCAGAACAAATACCAACCCGGAGCTCATTAAGAACAATAAAGCACTTAAGATGAGCAGCTTCAAACACTTAGTGGCTGTGCGTATTCTCTCAGCAGCTTTATAACTCATATTTAAATCACTTTTTATGACAGGAAAAGAAACATTGCATCATGAGAGATCTAACGGTGGAGCAATTCAAATGAGGTTCAGGGCGTCGTTTCTTCACGTTATGATTTATTGTTTTCGAAAACTCATTCAGTGCTCATCTGAGTGTGTACATGCTGCACCTTTTGTTTACTGCAGCTATCATGTCTCTGTCAATCATGCAGGAGCGACGTTACTCGCAGGAAACACAATAAGCTGGATAGGAGCAGAGAGAGAGACCAAACATTTCTCCTCTTTCATCTGTTTTCTGTCTCTATCCATTCCTCCCGGCGTGACGGTAATTGCTGCCAGCAGGTAACACATTCAATTAAACACCTTATTCCTGGATACAAGCAAAGCTAGTTTGTTTCTTGATAGAATTTGATGTGTTTAAGGTATGCTGAAAGGCAGGATCCTGCATATTTTTCCCAAACAAATCCAATCCAAGGCTTCGCTCTTTTCTTTTTTTTTTCTCCTGTTTTTGTTTTCCCTCCACAGGAGCCGTGTGCTGCTTTAACAGTCAAGAGAAGCAATTAAAGGCTGGCAGAGGGTTAACTTACACCCCAGCGGAGCAAAATCGATGAGCGGCATCCTGCTTGAACTAATCACAGTACTGAGGGTGAAGCCCAGCCAGCAGCAGACATGAAAAGTACAGGAAGCAATGACAGGGCTAATGGTTTGGAAAACGCCGCTGATGAATAAGGAGGAAAGGTTGGGACTCTGTCTTTACCCTCTTTCATTTACCACTGGTGCATCTGATACTACTTCATCGACAGACATATATGCATCTACTGTTGCACCAGGGGCGTGCACAGACTTTTGAAGGGCAGGGGCAAAAAAAAGGCACATACAGGGCATTCTCACTTGGAAGGTGGCACTGAATTCTGATGGTTTTTATGGGAAGTTTAGTTTACATTTTGACTCCAAAGAAGGCACTTAAGCATACATTTTGGCTCCTAATAGGGCCATTTAGCACAAACTTGGACTAAATGTGCCCCTTAACGCACACTTTTGCACCAAAGGGGGCACTTTAGCGCACCTTTTAGCTCCCAAGAGAATAATCTAGTGCATGTTTTGGCTCAGAATAGGGGCAGTTAGCAGAAACTTTGACTCAATTGGGCAGCTTAGCGCACATTTGGGCTCCCAAGAGAACACTATGCACGTTTTGGCTCCCAAGAGGACACTTTAGCATGCATTTTGGCTCCCAAGAGGGCACTTTATTGTGTTATGACTCTTTAGAGGGCCATTTAGTGCAAACGTTGACTCAACTGAGCACTTTAGCACACATTTTGGCTCCCAATAAGGCCATTAAGCACAAACTTGGGCTCAACGGGGCCCATTAACACACACTTTTGCATTTAGGGGGGCACTTAAGCGCACCTTTTAGCTCCCAAGAGAATAATCAAGTGCGTGTTTTGGCTCAGAATAGGGGTAGTTATCAGAAACTTTGACTCAATTGGACAGCTTAGCGCACATTTGGGCTCCCAAGAGAACACTATGCACGTTTTGGCTACTAAAAGGACACTTTAGCATGCATATTGGCTCCCAAGAGGGCACTGTATTGTGAGCTATGACTCTTTAGAGGGCCTTTAGTGCAAACTGTAACTCAACTGAGCACTTGAGCACACATTCTGGCTCCCAAAAGGTCACTCTACACAAGTTTTAGCTCGACAGAGGGAACTTAAGTGTGCATTTATGGCTTCCTTAAGGTCTTTTTATTGTGTTTTGGTTCTTTGGAGGGCTATTTAGCACAAGCTTGGACTCAACTGGACCCGTTAGCGCACACTTTAGCTCCCAAGAGAATACTCTAGTGCATGTTATGGCTCACAATATGGGCATTTAGCACAAACTTTGACTCAATTGGGCTGCTTAGCCCACATTTTGGCTCCCGAGAGGACACTTTGGCATGCACTTTGGCTCCTAAAAGGGCACTGTACTGTGAGCTATGACTCTTTAGAGAGCCATTTAGTGCAAACTTGGACTCAGGTGAGGACTTTGGCTCCCAAAAACGCACTCTACACAAATTTTGGCTTCCTAGAGGGAACTTAAGTGTGCATTTATGGCTTCCTTAAGGTCTTTTTCTTGTGTTTTGGCTCTTTACAGGGCCATTTAGTGCTAACTTTGACTCAAGAGGGCACTTTGGCATGTTTTTCACAAGGGGCAACATCCTATAAGTAAAAATTTAGCCTATGGGGAAATGCTAAAAGTCACAGTTCTTTGAGAATCCGCTTGAGGCTGGCTGCAGAAGGACTGGAAGTCATGTTCACACCCAGCCAGACTTTTACAGCATCAAAAAGCATATTTACAGCCTTGTTCAAAAAATGGCTTGGGTCTAAAACGTTGAATTCACTATTGGCACACACTGTATAGTTGTGAATTTTTTTCTACGGGTGACGTCGTGGGTGCTTCGTCCATGTTTTATATAGTCTATGGTTTTTCAACAATGAGGTCACCGGGGGGCTGCCCTCCCTGGCCCTCTCCTGGAAAGATGTGCACATGAAATGTTGTGCATTTACAAAACCTGTGCACATTTGTCTTTGCAAATGAAAAAATACATGTTAGGCTAACTGATACTTCGAGCAATTTCAGATAAAGAATTTAGCACACACACTGTTGCAAATAAGCAGTATGCCTGTCCATGAAAGTTTGACAAAACATGTTTCCTTTAAAATTGTCCATTTTCGTTTTGAACGCACTCCAACACTAAGAGGTTGTTTACTCTAAATCTGTCCTGACAAGCCTTCACCAGGTAATGCTCAAGCATACTGTCATTGCTTTTGCGCACATTAAGCCAAACTGTCATTTAGACAAAATGACTCCATACCATTTTCTTTAATCTCTTCTGTGTAAATTACCACTCACAGTCTGTAAATTACCTTTTCCTCCCCCCCACCAACTAGCATCAGCCATCATTTTGGGAAGCAATGAGCAAGCTAATGAAACCTCTCAGCATTAACAAATAGGACCAGTGAAGAATGTTCTATTTGCAGGTCATTGTTTGATCCATAAAAGAGAGGTAGGAAAAAAAAAAAAGAGATGAAGGCGCAGGAAAAGAAGAAAAAAAAAAGTCGTGGTTTTCTATTGAAGACAGCACTCTTGGCAAAAGAGTAAACAATGCAGCTCCGCACACAGCTCGGAGACATCATGGAGCCATCGGTAGCCATGGCAACCCCATTTTCTAGGCATATCTTTAATGAAAAGGTAATGAGAGAAACATAACAGTCCCAACTTCATTACCGGAGTAAGATTCAGCAATAAAAAACTAAATCAGAGCGGCTGTCATTTACGGGCGCAGCAGCCGCAGCAGCAGGTCGGTTGTATACGCTTTAGTCTGTAAGAAAGAGAAGCTGCTGATCAGATGTCAGGCGTCTGATTTAACTCTTCATCCTGTGTCATTACGTGACCTTTGCAGCCAGATCAGGCTTAGATAAAGTCACAAATACAGCTCTGAGTACGACTTAAATTATATGATAATTTTCCATCCCTGGGGTGGAGAGCGTGGGAGGACATGGACTCTGTGGTACTCACTCCCAGTTTGAGTTTTATTCCAGCTTTTTAAACTTATGTGACTTTACACTGAACTTTTTGTGCACTTAATTTACTTAATTCCTCTGAAAGCTATCCTTAATGATAACCCTCATTTATTAGCTCTCTTTAGAAAAAGCTCATTCAGTGGTTATTGGAACACTGTGTATAGCTATACCATCAAACCTGAAAAGGCCTGCCTGTGGCAAAAATGCAAGCTTTCATTTGCGTTCTAATTTAGCAAATAAAGACTAACAAAAACTTTAAAGAGGAGGTATTGTGTTTTTTAAAGGCTTTATATTTTACTCCTGTTATCCCTGTAGAACAGTTGTTTTCAAAATGTAAGACCATGGGACTCCCTTCAAAGACCATGAGGTCACTGGGGCCCCCCATTTTATTAAAAGGAATACTACTACTAATAATAAATGAATAATCCACTCTAACACGAAACATTTGTGTATTTGTTTCAACATCCTGTCCTAATACAGTCTCCCACATTTAAGTAAAAATGGGTATGAATTAGATTAATTTAAGTCAATCCCTAAATTGTTATGGCAACACTTACTTTAAACATGTTACAAATACAGATACATCATATAGAGAGCTGCTTTTAGCATCTACACAGCTCATGTTGACCATTTAGAACAGATTTTAAAAAGCAAACAGTAGATTACATTTGCTGAAATGTGCTATAGAAATAAACTTGCCTTGCCTTGCCTTTGCCTTACGAATTCATGGTCAACAAATCGCACATTGTGGCCTTAGAGCATCCAGTCCAAGAAAAGCCCAACTTAAAATATCAGTCGTCATCACTGTGTGAAATAAAGGGGATCTAGGGGGTCTGAGACATAGACTGTATGAAACATGAACATAACCTCTGCGACGTCACCCATCTGTTCCTGAAACCGTGAAATGAAGCCACATTTGCTATGACGCCAGCTGCGAGTTTTACTTTGAGCAGCTACAGGGCACCTGGCGGTCACTTGACCTGAGCTGTGCCTCTGATTGGACAATCAAATGATCCCAATCCCAATAACTTCTAAACCACAGAGAAAGAAAAAAAAATCACTCATCGTACAGTAAATGTTGATAGTGAAATCAGTGTTCTGGACCCAAGCCGTTTTTTGAACCAGGTGGTAAAAAAAAGTCTGTTTTTTTGGCTGGGTTTTAACGTGATTTCGGTCTATCTGCAGCCAGCCTCAAGGGGCTTCCACATAGGCTTAATTTTTACTTACTGGACGTTGCCCCTTGGTCTGAGACCACTTAATTGACACAAGGGACCACATGAAAGCCTCAACTGTGTATGTATATATATATATATATATATATATATATATATATATATATATATATATATATATATATATATATACTTTTATTTGTTGAGGAGTCTTGAGAAACAATTTTTGCAATACCTCAGTTGTCCTGTAGTGTGTGGTTGTGCATTTACAACTCTCCTCTACACCCTGTCTCTGGCATGGCAGAAGTCAACGCAGATGTGTACACAAAGATGAACATATTACATACAGTGGACAGAGAGTCAGGAAAAATAACGTCACAACTAGAGAACACTGATCATCATACTTTCTGTGCTAACAGCTTGGTTAACACAATTTCTTTTTTGTGTTTTTGTTTCATCACACTTTGAAAACCACTGCTGTCAAAGCTTTACATGATTTTCAGCTAAAAAATTGAATTTTTCTCCCACTGGTGTTTTGGAAAACACTCATTATAGCCTCTGCCTGTAAAGCTACATTTAAGGCGCTGCCTCTTTAAGGCTCCCCTGCTCTGTAAACCCCCTTTCTTCTGATTGGCCAGCCCTCCGGTGGCTATTTTGGTTGCTTAGTACAACCAAAACTGTAAAAAGAAAATCATTAAGTAGAATGGAACACCTCATTCTGGATCTATCTGTGATTTCTTTCTGACATATCGACTCAAAATAAGTTAAGTTTGACACCACTTTAAAATCGTGTCTAAGTATAAATTTTAGTAAAATCCGTTGAAAGAACCACACTTCAAGTCTGTTATTCTCCTTCACATTTCCCTCTCCAGGAACAGGGTGTTGAACATTCATCAGATGCACGGCTGCCATGCAACACTTAGAGACATGCTCCATTCACAGCGTGCTCAGTGTTAGCTCTCTCCTCAGTCCCATTACATGCATATTTGACAAAGACGCTGTTACATACATGAGTAAAGAAAAAAATGAGAATTTCAAATGACCGAATCCTTTCAGATGGTTTTACATTTTTCCAACAGGCAGGGGTTTGCCTGTTTGTCAGTGAATCCTTTATTCATCTTGTTTGTTTAATTGGATTTGACCTCTGGAAGGGTTCATCCCCCATGAAAATGAGAAAGGGCCCCCTTTTATCCAGCCCTGTAGAATAAATATGCCTCTCATGTAAATCCACGTCTTACTGCAGAGCTTTACCTTGTCGTCCTATACTCATTATCACAGCAACCTTATGATCCCACCAATTTTTCAGCCGTAATGATGCTTTACATTCAGAGTCATTTTTAATCCAGACCTAGGAGATCCAGCTGCCAGCTATCAAAGTAGTCTTCAGTCGCCTTCAGCCGTGCACTCAAGCCACACAAAGTCCTTCACTAGCCAGCCTTTCTCACCTCCTCCCCCCACAGCCCTCAGACATTTTCCATGCATAATTAGGTAGAGTCCACTGAGAATAGAAGAGATGTATTTTTTACTAAGGAGAGGATTTCAAAAAGCAGATCTTAACGCTGTATCGCTGTGTTTATGAGGAGGAGCCCTGTATGAAAGCCAACACTGTGAGAGTTAGCAGTTAACATAAACAACCACCTTTAAGTGAATGCTGTAAAACTTATCTATTTTCTGGGACATGCTATAAAATTGTTATTGATGTACAGAATCAATTCATATTTAACCCTTTAAATTGGGGGACTTTGAGGTCACTCTGCAACAAATAACATTAAAAAAATACTTATTTTAGTTATTTCTTTAAGCTGATGACTTACCAATACTGACACCTCTGAAAAAATCCATCAAGTGTTCCCTTTAGTATGACATAAATAGACCTTGTAGATACAAAGATATACTCTTTTCAATTTGGGTGTATCATTTTTTTAGTAGATGGCTGAAAGGGTTAGAAAATGAAGCACACTAAATTCAAATCAAGTTAGCTAGCAAGCTGGCTAGTTAGCGAGCAAAACAGGGACACCTGATGCTAAAAAAAAAAAACATGTTGACCGACCCAACTAAGTTCTTGTAAGTGAAAAATAAACAACAGAAGTCAACAACACCTACAGCCATTCAATATCTCCCTGAAGAATGCTAATGCTAATGCTATCTGTAAAAACTGTGGCAGTGTTCTTATTTTTGATTCGCAGAACTTGCAACATTATTGCAGCTAGCTAGTCAACTAAGTCCAAAAAAGAGACTACAATGGACAATTAGCATAAACAGCCATCCATTGATTTGGAGTATGCTAATGGTATCAGATTTGTTCACTAGATGATACATACAGGACTCTTATTATTGGTTCATGGAATTTATTGATTTATTTTCTTCCTAAACAAACACCTCTCAATTCAAACCAAGCTAGCTTGTTAGCAAACCATAACTTCCAACCTCCCCAAACCTACTAGGGATGGGAATTTATAAGATTTTGCAAATACCGATGCCCTTATCTATTCTGCTTATCAATATGATTCTTTATCGATTCCCTTATCAATACCTGTTGTGAATTTTCTTGGTACAAAAAGTAGCTTTACAGGTTTTCTGTGTCAAAATCATTTAATTGAGTTTACACTGTAAGTGAATAAAATGTAATTGGTACCTGAGTCTGGATATTTCTGGGCATAATTATACAGACACAGGTACAAATTCTTCACAATGTGACGTTGATGTACTGTGTTGTAATATATTAATAATTCAAGTAGGCCATCTAGTGTCTCAAAGTGGTTATAGCAATGGTTTAAGTTGTTTGGAAGCTTTCCATAGTTATGAAGTCAGCCATGACCCTTTCATTAGCCTGTTAGCTTCTGACATTAGAAATTCTCTGTATTTTTTTTACAAAGAGTTGATGTGATATGTTTCTGTGATAAAAGTTGAAATTCTATCCTGAAGCTGAAGTTATACTGATGTATGCTAACTGCTAGCGTATCAGTGCAGTTTCCCATATACGTTAGCATCAAGCTTGCTATTTCGTTATTTTGGTAAATAAGGAGATTTATACCCTTTTGAATGTACTGAATATGAATTTCCTGAGAGAGAGTAATGTACATTTCTTTATGAAGTCAGTTCTTCAGTAAAACTTTAAGCTGAAAATCCTGATTCAGAGTTTTCTTGGGAAATGTTATCTAACTGCTAAGCTATAATAACTGCAGCAGACTAGTCGACATACGGCCTGCGGCTCCGGCACAATGTAAAGAACTGATAAGGGAATCGTTAAGCACAAGGCTAACGATATCGATGGATTGAAACATTTCTTATCGATTCTCAACAGGAACCGGTTTCGATTCCCATTCCTAAACCCATCCTAAATTGTGTCACTCACTGTTATTACAAATTTTTACATAAACTTGATTGACAGTGTTTTGCATTTTGTGTAAACAAACTTCATTCCATTGAGATGCTATTTACAATGTGCATAAGACTCCAAATCGCATTGTTGGAGGGTTATTGTGGACTGTCGTCTCCAGTGGTTATAACAAACAGACTTTGAGCACAAGCTAACAGGCTGAAAGGCTCCATGTAGTGGTATCAGAGTCCGATGAGTGATAAGTCAAGGCCAAAACAATAAGAATGGTAAGAATGATGCCCTGGGCTGCTTCCAAGATCTGCCATGAATACAGTCAAGGATAATCATGCAGAGTGACTGGACCAGTGTGTTTACAAAGGCGCATTAATGCCAAAGCCGAGACAGTCCAGGGAGGAAGAATGTACAGAGGGGTCCGTCTCTATGAATACATTCTTTCCTCATTGTCCTCTCAGACAGCAGGATCATTACTGGCTGGACACACGCGCTGGCAGCACCAGCCTTCATTATTATGCGGCCGTCGACACAGGTTTAACAAAGAGAAATTTGTCCAGCGTTTGTTTATCTGGAGGAGCAGAGTCTGGCACGGCGATGCTGGCAGCGGCAGCAGGGTGAGGTGGATAGACACTCAAGGAAGTTGGCAGGTGCTCACAACCCTCCACCACCACCTTCCACTCCCCTGCCATTGTGCCGTCCCCTTTCTACCACTATCACCACCACCATCATCTTATGATCCCTTCAGGTGCACAGCTTTTCTACCTGGAACATCAAAGAGACGGCTGAGGACAGAGTGACGTCTACGTCGCGCAGAGGTTCATCTTCAACTGTATCTGATATTACAAAGACTGAGCTGCATTATTCATGTCTAACAAGTTTAATTTTAATCAAAGGTAAAGTAATAAAACTTGAAGGTTAAAACCAAAATTCAGCCAAAAGAAGTTTAAATTCCATTCCAAAAGAAAAGACTCAGAAAAAGTAATGAGATTATATCTTTCTGTCTGATTCAGGACTTGTTCCAGTTACTTCTTATCTGCTATATTAATACACCTACAGACAAAAAGCCCCTCTGAACCAAAGAGTGTATTACTTGGCATTAGATTGTGTCTCATTTTGCCACATTAAAACGTTATTGTTGCAAAATACTAGAACGTACATTATTAAAAAATAAGTGAATACTAATTTTGTGTTAAAAATAATCAAAATATTGTTGCGTTACAAACTTTTTCATGGCAGGGGGCAGTAGTGGTTCTTCAGACTGCCACCTGCCAAAAAGCAAAGGGAATAATAAGGAGAAGCACGAGCAGCAGCAGACATGAAACACAGTGTAATATGAAGTAACAAAGTATAATGTAGGATGAAGCAACCCAACAAAACATTACACAAAATTATATAACGCATCATAAATCAACATAATGCAATGCACGCAACGCAACGCAACGCAACGCAACGCAACGCAACGCAACGCAACGCAACGCAACGCAACGCAACGCAACGCAACCTAACACATTGAAGAAAAAATGTAATGCAAAAAGACTTTGCAAAGGCAATTTCACATATCTTAATGCAACAGGAAGTTATACAACCTGAGGTCACACAACACAACTTGATGCAATGTAAAACAGCTAATATGACACAATGTAACAAAACTTGATAAAACACGACAAACACATCTCAGAGAAACACGAATGAATAAAAAAAAATGAATGAAACAAAACTTGACGAAACAATGTAACAAATCAAAACATAACAAAACAGCAAAACACAACAGAACAAAACACAACAGAACAAAACAGCGCAGCGAAACACAACGCAGTTAAACAACGTAACAAAACACAATCTTATGAAACACGTTACAAAACACAACGTTATGAAGGACAACGTAACAAAAACAACTTTGAGGAACACAACATAACGAGATAAAACACGTGATAAAACACAACGTGATAAAATACAACGTGATAAAACACAACGTAACAAAAAAACTTAACAAAACACAACATAACAAAACACAAAATAACCAAATACAGCATAACCGAACACAGGGTTTCGAAACACAGCGTTGTGAAACGCAGCCTATCAAAACACATCATATCGTTAAAACAAAGTAATTGAAAAACAATGTATCAAAACACAGCGCAACAAAACACAGCGCAACAAAACATAACGTAATGAAAACACAACGTAATGAAGTACAATGTAACAAAACACAACATAACAGAAAAACAACGTAACAAAACACAACATAAAACACAACGTATTAAAAAACACAATGTAACTAAACACAATGTTACGAAACACAACGTCATGGAAAAACGACGTAACAGAAAAACAATGTATCGAAACACAGCCTATCATTACACATTATAAGGAAAAAACAACGTCATGGAAAAAAAAGTAAAGGAAAAACGACCAAACAAAACACAACTGACAAAACACAATGTAATGAAACACAACGTAATGGAAGAACAACGTAACGGAAAAACAACGTAACGGAAAAACAACGCAACGGAAAAACAACATAACGCAACATAATTTTACCTAATACAACGTTACCTAATACAACGTTACCTAATACAACGTTACCTAATACAACGTACCGCAATACAACGTACCACAATACAACATTCCACAACATAACATAACACAACATAATGTTACACAATGCAAGATACCATGATGTATTGTTAAGTAACACAGTGTTAAGTTATCCAGTGTTATACAACACAACCTAACTCAACAGATAGTCTTATGACAGCTGTTTACTTTTGGTCAGTCTTTAATTTTGTTTTCTTGAAATCCCCCCCACATATTTCTTGTCATGCAGTATCACGTGGGTAAAATGATAAACAACAGTTATCATGTCTCTAGCAGCAGGAGGTTTGGTATCTGGGAGTTCCTGAGAGTTTTTGTCCTGCTGGACAGGCAATGATGCATGAAGAGGGAGGGACTTTTGCCTCGTCCTTGACCTTCCTATGAACCAAATAGATCAGGAGCCTGTTGCTGTGGGGATTAAAATCATGCAACATTGAGGTCGCCACAGGAGCAAAAGAGGGCCAGGATTTCCTAAATACATGTAAAAGGGATCTAAAACCAGAGATTTGTGCACGCACAGTGTCAGCTCTATCTTGCATCTAAGACTGAATACGCCTCTGTTCTGTTTCCTGTCAGGGCTGCAAAAAGGGTCAGTGTTGAGTCAGAAATGTTTCTCCTTATCTTTCTCTCTCTTTCTATCTTTCAGAGGATTTATGGTGGAGATAAGAGATGAGTGTGTGCTCTGTGTGTCTTTGAGGCATCACTGCAATCAACCAAGCCATCCCATCATACATCCAGGGAGTGCTGTGAGAGCTGCACCCTCGTCTTATTACAGACAGCAGGTGCAGATGGTTAAAGGCAGGTGCTTGGTGAAAAAAAAAGAAGAAGGAAGGAGAGAAAAAAAAAGAAACAGAACAAGCACCTGGTCCCTCTGTTGTAACAGTCTGGGGCCGCTCTCACTATGATTAGCTTTGTTTCTCCAACAGAGCGCAGCAAGGAGCAAGACCTACAACTTCATTAGGGTGGAGCACAGCACCCCCTTCTTTCTGCTTTTGTCCTACACTTGACTGCACTGAGTACGAGGAGGATGGGGTGACTGCTGAGATCAGACTGTGGAGTTATAATCTGAGGCATGTTGATGTAACAGTTGCTAATCTATCAAACAGGAGTGACGCATGTGTGTGAGTGTGAGCAGAGCCTCCACAGTAAAGGAAACCCATAACTGAGTCAATCCACAAAACATTTTGGATTTAATTTCACTTAAAGATGTTTTATGTTGCATGTATGTAAATGTGTGTGAGAGTAGTGCCCCTGCTTCTTTGCACAGGAAAACCCATAGCTGTTTGGACTAGTTGCCTTTTATACCTATGGAAAATACACATGACCCATGCCCATTAAAAGACCAGGGCCCATTAGCACGTCGAGTGATTAAACAAACAGGACCGTTAGTCCTAACCGTTTTGGAGCAGCCTGTTTGACCCTTGCATTAGCAAATAATCGGCCAGTTAAGAAATTAAAGAATGAAAGCAACTCAGGTGTAGATTATGTCATATGTTGGGGGAACCTCCTGGAAAACCCCTATCCAACAAATTCAAATTGCGCATTAACAGCAATACAGTGGTAATAGTGTGCCTGAAAACAGATCAAGAAAAACATTTTTCAATGGAAGAAATGGACTTTCATATCAAGAATATAGAATGAACAAACAGCTGTTATCAGTAAGTCAATCAGATAACACAACAGGAAAGGGAACGTTTGGCAACAGAGCTTGAACAGAGTTCAAATGTGTGGGGTTTCTAAGCACGCAGAAGAAGACCTCAAAAATAAAATAAGATATATAGAAATTGCTTTGTAGAACAAGTGCCACAGTAATGCCCCAGTAACTCCAAAAATGTCATCTCTTAATTTTTTTGTAAAGCTCCACATCATCACATTTTTCCTAAGGATTCATTCAATCCCTAAATATTTGTTGTCTTTGCTTATTACATTTTAAACCGTAACTCATAAGCAGTATTCTGTAGTCCTGCTGTTTGCGCCTGTAATGGTGGGGTCTACTTCCATCAAATCAAATGCTTTTTTGTAGGGATGTTCTGATCACGTTTTTTTGCTCCCGATCCGATTCTGATTTTTTGATTTGAGTATCTGTCGAACCAGATATTTCCCGATCTGATCTTTCAGTAATGCATTAAGAAAAAGAAAAGAAAAAAAAACTCCTACAAGTTGTCCTTTGAGTGTTTTTTATTTTTTTAAAATTAAGGTATCATTCTATCCAACATCGATATAGCTTTTTTTTTCTTCTTAGTGCAACATTGGATCAACAAAATAAAAATAAAGCTTCTCAGTGGTGCACCACAAGATTACCTTGTAAACAAACCCTAATTTGATGCAGAATAGTGCAATTACAATTGCCTCAGTTGCTGCTTTGTACTTGTCGTATTGTTGTTTATGGTATTTCCTCAGATGGCGGAATTGGTGGAATTAAATGGATAGTGTTGTATGAAGCTCTGTTCTGTCCCCCGCGCGGAACATCCGCCTTGCAAACATTGCATCTGGCTGTTGAACTGGCTTGACTTTCAAGCGTAAAAAACTTCCAAACTTTGGACATTTTCTCTGAGTCAACACACTGCTGCTAGACATAGCCTCATAGCGTTATCCTGGGCGTCCCCCTAAACGTCACTTCCGTGCAGCCTTCCTAAACAGATCTACAAGCTCACAGGGGTTGCGGGAGCGACACGTTGTGAGCTTGTAGGTCTGCTTTTTTTATGCGCATGTCACTGCTACAGATTGCAGTTTCGCCTCACACCGATGTGGGACAATAAGGTTGCAAGTTAATTGTACTCGTTTTGATGACAAATAAAGCTCTATTCTAAAATGAATGATGATGTGCTATTATACACATTTTAATTAAAAACAAGAACTAAGGCCCCAGGCTTTTTTCGATTCCCTCTCCCCTGACCTCGGATTGTTAAAAAATGATGTGATCAGCCCCGATTCCAATCACATGATTGGATAGGGACGTCCCTACTTTCTTGGGGTGTTAACCTGGCTCATGCATACCCTTTATCCTTTTTCTTTTTTCACCAGTCGCACAAGTGGTCCATTTTTCTTGCTAATGGCTGGACGTGTATTCGGATGAGCTTTGAATCCTGCAATTAATTAGTAATGGAAAAGACTTGATTGCAATTCGTCACATTTTTAATTGCATGTTTGTATTTCCATGACATGCATTAAAAACACGTTTTCAACTCTATATTAACAATTTAAATTAATTGTTAGAAGTGCATTCTCTGGTCTTGAACACGTGAAACTTTTTTTCACTCTCCAAAATTTGATGTGGTTATCTGATGACATGAGTCTGTCTATCTGCACCAGTATGCTCAGCTCAGACGTGATCAAACTCCAGGTACCTCTGCGATATTTGAATCACATTTGATATAATGTGCTTTTGGTTTTAGTGTAATAAAGGGAGCGTAGCAGGACTATGGTGTTCCAAAAGGAACAAAAACCCTTTTGAATAAATTAATGTTATTACTGATGCTGAAGATATACTTTGTTGCACATTTTATTCACTTTATGTATTAAAAGACAACATTCATGTGACAGATATTTATTTAGTTACTGTTGAAAGAAATACCAGACCATATAATCTATTTGTAATAAGAAAAAGTTTAAATTAAGTTGTCAAACTTTACTATCCACTAAAGTTGTTCCTGCATGATGAAACGCCTCTTGTTCACTCACGTGTCTATTTCTCTCAGTTCTTGGGAGGGTGTAAGATCACATCCTCTAAGTCATGATGAGTAAAGAACAGCAGAAGAACTCTCCTGATTTCACAAAGACCTCTGCAGAGGATGAAAGAAAGATCCCTAGAGGTGACCTGACACACAGCTCACTCCCACGAAGGTTTGGCTTGGATTCAATGTAGTGCTTTGACCCCCCTCGCCTAACTTTGCTTTTTGGGCTTGATAATCAGGTGTTCAGATGGAGAGAACTGCAGGAGAACTCACCAACCTCTGCCTGAAGCCCAGAGGTGGGTAGTAACAATCTACTTTTAATACATTACTCAACCTAATGTAGTTTCAAGCATCAGTGCTTTACCGCAGAATTCTTTTCTCTTTTGCCGTTTTTTCTTTTAACTGAGAAAATCTGACTAGTTTTATAAGCTTTTATGTATTTTAATGAGAATTGTAAGTTCTATTTAGGTTGTATAAAGATGAACCATCTTTTCCCACATTTCCATTATCAGCCTGAATGGATGAGACCATATCGCAGAGAAAAGATGATTAGGTAACCGTCAGTGCATATCATGTATGAGCTGTGTCGAATGCTTGATTCTGATTGGTCAAAATCCGACAGTACCTGTGATACAGTCTCTTTAAAAACAGCCCCTACCTGTGAACACTGTGGCTAAACGTTAGCGTCAGAATCAATGACAGTGAGGTGCAGATGTAAAAGCAACCTGACGTCCCAAACATCTTTTAGAAGGAATATCGGAACTCAATCCTGTCCTGCAATCCAGACAACAGCAGCACAGCAAGAAGGTCACCAGTTCAAATCCCTATGAATGCCTGGGTTCTCTCCAGGTACTACGGCTTCCTCACACAGGCCTAAAAAATGCTCGTCAGGTTAATTGGCAATTCTATAGTTGCACAGATCAGTGCTTTCTACAACCGCTGCCTCTGGAGAATATGCTGCATCTTCTGGTCTCTAACCAGGACCTGTCCAGAAAACACCAACCCTCACAGTGTGGTGCTGGAAATCAAGTAATGCTGACTCCAGTGGTTAGACATGTCTTGAGGATGGACCAGAACTGCATTTCTAGAGTAGCCCTGAGACAAACCTTACCTGGGAAAAGAAAGCAAGGCCCGCTGAAAACCACCTGGTGGGGGACTGTGGCTGCAGAGCTGAAAACTGTCCTGGGGTGAGGCAAAACATGCCGCACAAGACTGGTCCAGATGGAAGCAGATCATTGCAGCCTTATGTTGTATGTAGAGGACTAAAGTAAAGGACAGTAAAATTGCCCATAGGTGTGAGTGTGAAAGGTTGTCCGTTTCTGTGTGTCAGCCTTGTGATTGACTGGAGACCTGGCCAGGAAGTACCCTGCCTCTTGCTGGAAAACAGCAACACTGCACCTTCTCTTCACTGGCTTCCAGTGGAAACTTGAATCAGATTTAAAGCTCTTCTTCTGTCTTACAGATCAGTGACAAAAACGGTTCCTGTCTACCTGGGGTCCCTCATCCAGGTCTACACTCCTTCTCGCCCACTACGCCCTGCTTGTGACAGGCACCTGGTGCTTCCAGCCCAGAGCGGCTCCAAATCTCTAGCCAGACTTTTCTCCTCTGTTGTTCTCAAATGGTGGAATGAATTACCAAACTCTTCACAATCCGCAGAGTCCCTTTCTACTTTAAGAGATGTCTGAAGACTTATCTGTTCAGGGATCACTCAGGCCCTTAAAGGGACAATTCAGTTTTTTTGAAGTGGGGTTGTATGAGCTCTATGTGACCACTAAAGACATTAGATACAGTAGAAAGTTGTCTCCTCTCCTTCAGTAAGACAAACTGTAATCAATGGTGACGAGGAAATAGACGCTAACAGGGAATGATCGTACCAAATTCAAAGGCTATTTTCTCTGCCTACAAGAACTAAAATCAAAAAGTAATACCACAGTAAATATAAACATTTATCCGGACCTAACTAACTGGTCATGTGTCCTTTCGCGCAGCGCTAATGCGCTCCGTCCCCCCTCCTGCTTTCAGCTGTAGGGAATGTAAACAAGCTATGCCTCAGGCGCCGGTTGTAGCCTTGTGTAAGTTTGATCAAGTATCGTAACTCTTTTGTTTGTACCCTAAGGATTGTGAGGTAGCGTAGGAAATTCAAAATGAGTGACTATGACAGCGACGATGAAGTTCCATTCACTTTGGAACCAAAAGGATACCTGTATGAACCAGAGCACACAGAAGAGCTGCTACAGATGGCAACTGAAAGAAATACAGAGGAAACATCCACGGACAGTGGACATTTCTCTGTTAGCGTCTATTTCCTCGTCACCAGCGATTACAGTCTGTCTTACTGAGGGAGAGGAGACAACTTTCTACTGTATCTAATGTCCTTAGTGGTCACATAGAGCTCATACAACCCCACGTCAAAAAAACTGAACTGTCCCTTTAATCTCACCCTTCTCCTCTTTGTCCTCAGGGGTAGAATGAGGCAGAAGGTCTCTGACCCAGCTCTTGGTTAATATTTAGCACCGAATGTTGAATGCTGTTGGAGGTTGAACAGTATTGTTGATGTTGATTTTAGTTGTGGTTAGCTGTCGTTACATTGTGGATACATTATTTTCCATGAAAAAAAGCAACTTCTTCTGGCACTTGATGGCAGCACCTGCAGCAGGTTTTCCCTTCTGTCTAAATTCTTGCTTGTGTTGTTCGTCCCTTTGGACTAAATGAAGCTGTAGAATTGTACCTTTAACTCCTCCCACAAATTTAGTCTGATCCCTTACCAGATTAAAACTCCTCACAGTAGCTTTAAGTAAAAGACTTGTGTACTTATTTGATACCTACAGCTGAACTCATTTTGAAGTCACTGGTGGATCTTCCAGGACTAAGCAGAGGAAATGAGTGTTAATAGTGTGTTTGCATTGTCAGAGCTCGTAGGCCCACAGATTTACTTTATTCATGGCCTCACTTCATCTGCCAGCCAACCATTGAATAATTGAAGGAATTATCTGGCGAGGGGATCCAAAGCCCCTCAGAAATGTGTCATGCCCCTGAGCAAAGCCTGCAGAAAAGAAAAAAAAACGCAAAGAGTAAGAGGGGGCCTCTTAATTCGGAGCTGTGCAGCCGCTCAATACAAGCCAGTAATGCTCCACCTACATACGAAGTTAAAACACAGAGCCTGATGATGCCACAAATGGCAAGCTTTGACTGGCAGAATATCAATAGCTCATAACAGCAGGAGCCCATGCATGTCAGATAAATTTATGATTCTCTGCGAAATGTCGCTCTCCTATTTTCCTCTGCATGAGAATGGCTGTTTTTTAGAGTCGCTAGATTTCACCATGCAGTTTGGCTGGTGTCCCTCATACAAAGAATGTGACTGACGCAACATTAATCTCCAAACAAAGAGACTGGCACAACTACTCCGCACAATTTCAGGGCTAGGAGGTGGCAACGTCAGTCTGGATTTCTCACTGCTCCTTCACGAGCTGTTCCACTTTCTCCCAATTCTCATTTAGATCAAACAAAACGCTCCAGAAAAGGAGGTGAAACGGTGCCGTTTAAATCCGTGACACACAGGCACACAGGGGACCTCCTTCTCATTTTCCAAACAGAGAGTCATGGCGAGAACTTTTTAAATTTGTCATAATAAGGTGTGACCTACATGGGAGGGAGCCAAAAGCCCAAACTCCAGCTCGCAGCGAGACTCCTGCCTATTGAGCGATCCAAAATGTAATGCATGAACACGGAGACGGAGAGAGCTTCCCCCTCTGAAGACATAATTCTCTCATGGCTGACACGCAGCACTTCCTGCAGCATAGGTTAGAATACACACCATATCCTTCAATGTGAAAAGCATGCAGCAGTTATTTCACCAATGCACTGTGCGCTGCATTAAAAAAATGTTACAGACACCCGCCAGAGGTTGTAACGTAATATAATCTCACTGACACTGATATATGAAAAACAGTCCTCGGCTGACACTCATGAAAAATGGCAGCTGTTTGGAGAAGAACAACTCAGAGGTCTATTTTCACACTGGTCTCAGCTGGAAGGAAAACAAAACAACTATCCTGCTGTTCATGCTGCCTGGAAATGCATCTTTCATGAATGCAGGAAACTGTCACGAGTGTTTAGGAAGAAAAACACTGATTAACAAATTTGATAATTCAGCTTCTTGGAGTTTTTGGCGTAGTATTATCCGCGCAGAGCAAACATGTCAAAGATCTTTCTGCAAAGCTCCTGAGAATAGAATCTGGGGGTGAGAGTTGCCGTCATTCAGTGTGTCCGGTGTGAGCGCAGCCTGTTCTCTGTGTGGGCCGGAGGGGGGCTTGTTAAGGGCGGCAAGCATGTGAAGAGCTGAAGGCCTCACAAGACCAAGTGAGGACAACACACCAGGCTGTTCCACATGACGGCCAGGCACTACTTTGGAGTTTCAATCAGCATCATTTACTCGCTGGGCTTTAACACAATTCCCAACAAGGTAGCTGCTTAAAAAGTGACTCATTTCATTATTTCCACCTGTCACATGTCTGTACTCATTGATTTATTTAAAGCTATTTAAAGCTGCTGTGTGGAGTTTTGGCCAAGTAATGAGTAACAGGCTCCTGCAGAAACAGCTTTTTTTTCTGACTGAAAATACTCAAAGTGAGGGATGCCATGGCAGCAAAAAAAATAAAATAAAAAAAAATGTCGGAAAAAAGTTACCTCTGCAGTTCACCTCCTCTTACCTTAGCTATGTGTCAAATCTTGAGTTCTAGGGCATCTCAGCTGCCACTGCAACAAAAACAGAGGCATGTTTGATCAGGTGACAATTAAAAATGCTCACTTGATGGCATCGTGTATATTACAGGATCAAGAAAGCATTCAAAGAAACATTCAGATTCCTTTACGTTAACTTTTTCAGGTACGTGGACTAACATCAGCTTCATTAGCTTAGCAAAACAAAAGAAACTGCCCCCTTGTTTAAACACAATAACAATAATAAAGACTAAAAATGTCCCTTTAAATAGAATGTTGATACTTGGCTAAAAACAAACATATAGAAATATGTAAAATACTGTCAAACTAGTTAGTTCACAGTAGGGGGCAGTAGTGGGTTTTTACAGTGTCTATCACCTGCCATCATACAGAGGACAGGTGAAAAAGAATCAGCAGTAGTAAAAGTAAAAACAGGTCATTGTTTGTTAGTTGGCTAGCTAACCACCACTGCAGTGCACTGGTACCATGCTAAGCCCCGCCCACAAAAAAGGCACTGTTTACTTAAACGGTCTACAGACACTGTACATATTTTAAACTTTAACAGTGAAGACCAGTGAGTATTTTTCCAGGATAAAGACTCCATTTCCCATGAGTACTTGCGCCTACTGTCGTGAAGGCGTGTCTCTTTCCAAGGTGTAAGTTTGTTTGGAAAAAGAAAGGAAAGCAGATCTTCCTTTTGACACTGCATTTCTTTGTCCAAGAGAACTTTTTCCCAAGATGCAAAGTAACAAGGCCATGTATTTATTAACAATTACGAAGCACTGTTCGAAACATGACCAATGACAAACTTTGTAAACTCAGCTTGTACTGTAGTTTAGTAGTCGGCTATTTTAGTGTTCCTCACAGTCCGGTGCTCTAAGACATGTCTGTAATGTGTAACGTTAGTGAATCCTGGTTATGTCCTTCCAGTCATCTACCAAGCAGAGCTAACGTAACCTCACTCTTCATTTTATGATAGACTCTCAAGTTTGAACAGACCACTGCAGAATAACTGCTGACTGTGGGTTGGAGTGAACATTAGCAAGAACAGTTTTACCCATGTTTTAACCTGTGCTCTATCACTCTCCTGTTCAGTTTTCGTCTACTCTTCTGTCTTTTTTCTTTTAAACAGTCCGGCCCCAGTGTCCCCTATTACCACAAAATTAATCACAGAAATCATTTTAAGCGGAAACAAACACAGATCTCTCTTCTTGCTGCTAAACTCTGTCAGCAGCTGAACCTTTATGTTATCAATCTCTGCGCATTTCCTACTTATATTCTATTTCCTTCCATATTTCTTGTGGTTGCACAGTCTGTACATATTTCTCTTTTAAGTTCCTCTTGTGGAACAAATGAAGGATTATTTTTTCTTTTGCCGAAAATTAGCTTAGATGTCTGATGTCAAACTTTTCATTTTGTCAGAATGGCCAAGTATAGACAATGCAGTTTTGTGGTTTACTCTTGATGAGCTTGTTTTATTTGCAATATGATGTAAATTTGATTTGATTTAGGCAGAAAACATCTTTTAAAGGGTCAGAAAATGATATTAAAAAAAAAAAAAAAAAAAAAAAAAAAAGACAGGCAGGTTAAATGTTGATTATTGGGGTTATTTTTCATGTTTGTTTCAACAGACTGAGCTTTTGTCTTTAAATGACCCTGTTACATACAAGTGTCAATCAGACAAAACTGAGACTGAAAGTTAAAACCTTACACCACACAAACACACACTCACACAAAGTGTGACACCCTCCCCCCCCTGGTTAAGTAAGACACTGCTCACATCCAAGCATCATTCCCCCCCTTGAGTTAAACCCCATCTGTTCCTCTGGTAGACAAGAGAGATAGAGAGACAGAGAGGGGGGGTGCTGAGGTGAGGAGAAAATTGGAGGATCTGGATCTGGAGAGAACTGAACAAGGAAGAAAAGAGGGGAACCCCTCATACTCAACCACTTCACAAATTCCTTCTCTGGTGCTTGTGACTTTACAGGTCATCTGATGAGCAGGTGTGTGTGTGGGGCTCAGAGGGAATAAAGGGGCTCATTACATGTTGGTAATTTTGTTGACAGGTGGTAACAGCAGCATGCAGTATTCAAGGTGGGACTTGTTGTCATTAGTCCAAAATAAGACAGATTGTGTCGCTGCTGCAGGAGACGTGTAGAAAATAAGAGAAAGGATTAACCTGGAACTTTCATACATTAAAGTATTCCTGTAGACTGAAAAATCCACACTGTCATATACTGCCAAGCTGCCAAGAGTCAAAACACCTCAAGAAGTGAAGGACAAAGTGTGCTTTTTGTGCTCTGACCCCTTCAAAGTCAAGTAAACAAAACCGGCGTAGAACTTAGAAAACGGCACGTACGTTCCCTTTCACTCAAATCTGAAGGAGCCGGGTCCTGGCTGTCACTTCTGTGTGGCCATGCGTGGGACAGCCTCCAAGGCCTCCCCCCTCCCCTCCACTCCCCTTGACCTGCAGCTGCCACTCAGACTGACATCAGCAGAAAGCCCCTTGTTTTGTCTCTGGAACTGCTCCGTCCTGGGGCAGAGGTCAAGGTTCAGGGTCTGACGGGCTGGTGGGAGAATTTCCCCCGACTGCTGATGGGAACAAATTAAAGACGCGGGAGCTTTTATTAGTTTCATTTCTGGTGTGACAAAGCCATCATCCTCCACGCCCCCTCGTTTTGTTTACCAGGTATTTAGTCCTTCTACCTAAAGGCTGCATTATGCATGAGGCTACACAACGCTTAATTACACTTGCATGATTTAGATCCCTTATTCAAATTAGTCGATGTGATACATGGACTATTCTCAAGAGAACATGTGTAATTACTGTACTATTTTCATTTGGCATAGTGACTCCTGCTTACATGTGTAACTAAGGAGGGGGAAAAGTCATAAATGTGCTGTCTGAAATGGTGTTTTCACTGCAGACACAGTTTGTATCACAAAAAAACACACCGTCTCTCCTTCCTGGCAGAATAATGAGAGCATGAAAGCCCGGGTTTGTGAATTCCAAATCCTATTTACCTCTCCTTGACATTAAAGATGCTTCGAGAGGAGCACTTTGCTGGGAAAGTATTTGATGATAAGAGCTTTTTAAAATATTGATTTGAATGTGAAATTGAGAGGCAGTTGTGAAGGCATCAGTCAGTGTTTTTCTCTTTTAATCCAAACTTTCTTTACGTGAGGGCAAGGAGACGAAGATGAGGACAGGGACACGGTATCTGTGTGCATTTGAGTGCTTAGCGAGGTGAGCGACTGCCTGATTCATGAACCACTGTAAACAAGCCGCAGCCTTGTTAACAACGCCACTCAGAGCTAATGCGCACAACAACTTTTAACTCAAAATCCGCTTTTCAGGAGAGGCTGAATTCTTTGCGCTTGTTACCGCAGAATAAATGCTGATCTGCACTCTACCCCCGAGGTGGCTGGTGAATGCTTTGGCAGGAGCAACAAATTCCCTTTCAAACACAGACTGTGGAGTGTGTAGACCCAGGTAAATGCATTACCATAACCTGTCATTGACGGGAAAACACACTCACATACATGTCAGCATTTCCACAGTGGGTCCTTGACAAGATGGGAGACATTCAGCATGTGGAGACTGGAGTCTGCTGCTTCTTTCTCTGCTCTCAAAATACACCTGACGCATCAACAAACACAGTGAGGTGTCACACAAACACACAGATACTCCAGGTTCTGAATCACAGATTTCTCTGGAACTCTGTCACATGCAAAACAACTGCTTTATCTAAAGTGAGATACATTTAAAGCTGTTAAAAATGTGAAATCTCCCTTTAAATATCCTAAATTTAATAAATAAAGGAATAAATATAGCATAAAAAGTTAAACTGAACATATGAGAGTCTGCACAGCAGCTCAAGGAGATTTCTAATTAACTTCTGTGAGTGGAGGTCGCCCTCTACTGGCCATTAATGAAAGTTCAGCTCAAACCACTCAAGAGATGCATCATATTTATGCATTTATATTTTATACCACAGCTACTTCAGACTTCACAGTGGGTTCCCTATAGGTGCTTCTCTGTGATGAAAACAGAGTGCTGCTCTGTGGTTACATGGACATGAAAGAACTTTGAAGAAAACACGAGGCGCAGGACAATGTGAATAACAACAGATGAGTAACATCTCCAATCTTTGACCTCCTGTTTTCCTCTCTACCAGCTCCTCCTCATTACTGCTGTTTCCTGAAAAAGATAATTGAATAATTTAATTTTCTGTTTATGAGACATAGATGTAAAGAACACTGAAGGAGTCCGCCCAATTAGGATGATCCTTTGCCAATCAGTGATATGAGGTGTGACTTAAAGAGAGGTATTCTGCTTCTACCCATGTTTTCAACATTGATTTAAGGTAACAATGCTGGATGTTCAGACTAAACGTGCACATTTTCAAAGCCCTACACATTCATAGTTTGTACAAATTTCATGAGACTAACTGAAATGATGAGGTCATCACATCAGGATCTCCTTACTGGTCACATTAAATTTAGTACCAATCAGACACTGTTTGCATTTCCACAGCCAACCCTGCCCTTCTTGGCACGTGATATGTAAGCCAGATGCCGATAGCTGCATCAGCTACATGACATAGTGACGGCATAGCGACACAGTGAAACACAACACAGTAAACAAAGAGCAACAATGGAGGACATTCAGGAATCGGCAGGGTTATGTGTTGCTCTTTATTGCTGTGTCGCACAGGGAAAGATGATTCTTTCGACCAATCAAGGGACTGCAGTGTTTCTAGCTCCACCTGTGGGGCACTCCAACAGAAAGGTCCCAAAAAGTGGGATTGTATCGGTCAGTAATTTGGGGACCTGTTTCGGTTTTAGTCAAAACAGGACTTTAGGGCCTTCTGCTTCTAACAAGCCTATAGAGGGCTGACCAATCAGAGGACAGGGGGTTTGTGGAGCAGGGAGCCTTAAAGAGACACTTGTGTGAGGAAATAGGATTTTTTTTTGTATGTTGTAGACAATTTGAACCTACTACTGGTTGGGATGGGAACCAAATTGGTACTTTTATAGGTACCAACCGAATTCTGCCAAAAGTACTGAGTACCGATTCACAAAAAATTAAAAGGTACGTGGTGCATGCTGCACATGAACACAGCATTATAAGCTTATATAGTGAAAAAAATGTTAAAATTGAAAAAAATTACATTTTATTATTATTACATGAATTGATTTTTTTTAACCACATAACCACAAAAAAGTACCAAAAATCGGTACTGTTGTGTACAGATACCGATTGCCAGGCACCAGACTTTGGTACCGTATCATTTCAAATGTGACAGGTACCCATCCCTAACCATGTGGGTACCAAAGGAACAGTATAAGGCCTAAAAAATAAGCAAAATATCCCCTCTTTAAACACAAAGAGATGCATTTTAGGAAGTGTAGGATCTCATATTTTGGAACCTGCTTCCTTGTTTTGGGGACTAATCTTTTGGGTACCTTTTCAGACTGCTACAGCTGCTGCGTGAAATTTATTTCTAAAGCCTGAATGTTGTACTTAAATAAAACAAGGCTACAGGAAAAATGGATTTGATTTTCAGTTGATGGTTTGTTGTGAAGAAGGGGTGAGGAGGCATCAAAAGGAAACAGTAAGAAAGGAATGGGATGCAGGAGGCTGTTTGATCTGCGCGAGTGCTCTCCACAACTACTGATCAAAAAGAAAAAAAAACAACTTTACAAAGTAATAAAACCTTTTCCTTATGAGGTTTCACTCGGCTTGCTCCGTCTACAACAGCAGTAAGAGGCCATCATGTAAAGGATTTCCTCTCTACTGTGTGAATATCATGACATAAAAATGAAAAAGTAAAACAACTCAACTCAAGCTGAACAGCTGCTCAGCACCCTCCCCATGAGGCGACGCTCACAGAAAGAAATCCATTTATTCAATCACGGTGGAAATCCTTGAACTGTTTACAGTAAATCTTCTCTTTCCGTGAGCAGACTGAACGGGATTTTATCCCTGAACCTGCCGTTAATTCAACCCCAGAGATTCGAGCCGTGACAATAAAGATCTCTTTGAAAGCCTGAGCCTAACACACGATACATTCAAACGCAACATTACTGTATCTACAAATGCAGCAGTTTATTGAGCTAATCCCACGGCGCGCACAAAGACACACTCCTGTGTGACACTCAGTGGAAATGACACTCAGTGATTCATTCCTATGTTTTCCCACACTGCTCCCAGACAAGAAATGAGGCAACAGCAGTGCAACTTCTTCTGGTGTCTTGGCAGAGTTTGGGAGATTTTTTGTGTCATAAGAAATGTGCTGCAGGAGTCTGAATCCCATTCTCCTGTTTCTGAAGTGCCTCCCATGTGGATTCCTGTGCCATGACACAGGTTTGTGCATCTCTCAGGGGCTGCTTCTTCCATCAGCATGACTGATCTCATTTATCCCAGTCGCATCCAAAGAGGCCCGCGGTGCAGAGAGGAGGGAGCTTCAATGGATCACTGTTCACTGTTAGATCACTGAGCTGTGCGGAGCTGCAGCCGGGGACTGGCGTGTGTGAATAACAGTTTGTACTTTGGATTTCTCTGTGTGAGGAACTCTGGGGTGAAGGAGATGCATGAGGCTTCATAATGGGATAAACAAACAGATCATAAGCTGAGAGTGCTCTAAATCATCCCATGTACTGGGTTTATTATTAGGCTATCAATTATTCCTGCTGAGATGTCAACGAGACACGGTAAGGTGCTGCAGAAATAAACATTAGACTCAAACAACAGGGACAACAGAGTGAATCACAGACTGTTGGGTGGTTAGCCGGCTTAGGGGGATGATATGAACGATGCAATTATTTCAAATTTATGAATGTCAAGGTGAAGATGAACAAAGAGTTATCATTCTCTCTCTTATGAATTTTTATCTCATTGTTTTACTTTCATCTCATCACTATGGCCATTTCACAGCTTTTAACTGAAAATTAATAATTATGCTTTTTTTGACAACTTCCGCTCCCACTAGCTGCAACTTTTTATCACATATTTTTGACTGTTTTCACATATTACAACTTTTAATTTCAAAATTAGGGTCAACTTTTTGATTATTTAACCCTCACAGTCCCAAGCACTTTCAGGACTTTATTTTGCTTCCATCACTGTCATCTCAGTCCTGCACCTCTATATATATCATGTCTTCATGCAGAGTAACAAAATTTAAAAGCTATAAATCATTAAAAAGAAAGACAAACTTGAATTGAGTTTTCATGATCTGATCCCTTTAAAAAATAGAAAAAAACAAGGAATTAGCGTGTACAAAACATTTTCGGGTACCCTAAAGCTTCAGGAAAGATAGGAAAAATCCTCAAATTTTAATTTTTGATTTTTTTTCACCAACTGTGGACACAATTTCCCCTGCAATATAAAGTCCTACACCTCTATGTGTTCAGGACAAACATAGCTAAAGCAAGATGTAACTCAATAATATCTTCTGAACAGTATAACATAATGTATTTAGTCTTTTTAAACTATTTTACAGCCAATGCTGTCACAACTATTTACAGAATTTGCAATCTAAAGTGCAGAGGCATCATGCTAGTCTGCAAAGCAGCTTCTGATAACAATCAGACAGAGTGCTGAGTGACTCTGAGCAGAAATTTGACACCTGCAGGGCAAAGCCATGGGAAAATTCAAAGGATTTCAGACATGACAATCAAAGTGAAGTTGACCAAACTCTCCCGTCTTCTTCTGTTTAGACCATAGACTGTAAATAGAGCATTTTTAATTTATGTATTTTTTTTTTTTACAGTCTATGGTTAAGACGTGTTGCTAACATCACTCATGATGCAATCAGGTACCCTTGGAAAACTTGAGAATCTGACAAAAACACTGTTTTTTCAGCTTTTGGATTAGACAAACAGTTTGTAAATACCAGTCATTGAAGAATAAGTGGTTTTGGATCCTGTCGGCAGGTTTGGGATCCTGAGGGTAAAAAATTTTCGTTAAATTTTCTAATTAAACTTGAATGTCATTATGTTATATAATAATTGTCATGTGTTAATACTTTACATTTTATAACTCATGTTTTAACTTTTCAATAAATAATTATAACTTACTGGAACTTCCACATCATTTTTGCAATTTTTACCTTGTAAATGTAAATTTGTATCTCAGAAGGATGGATTTTATGACTCCTTTTTATGACTTATTTGAGTTGACCTATACCATCTTGTAACTTTGTACTTCTATCCCATAATATGTTGCCCACTCTTTATCATAATTCCAACTTTTTGTCCTATCATTTCTACATTATTAGTAGTATTTTAAGTTCTTTTCTGGCTTTTTATGCCTTTAATTAGAGAGGATAGAACAAGGGATAAAGCAGGAAATGTACCATGCAGGAAACAGGCCACAGGCTGGGCCACCTGCTCAAGAGCGAACGTCATGAGGCGCGACCTAGACCGCTAGGCCATCTGCACCCCATTATTTCAACCCTTTATTTGTTTATTACTTAAACTTTTTCTACTATACAGGCTGAGTCTTGTATTATTATTACTCTTTTTACTGGCAGAAATGGGCTTCCATAAAAATATATTCAATTATGTCAGAAAGGATCAATAAATGACATTCGTGTGCATATACAAATACATTCTTCATGCTACTCCTCCATCAGTTAGTACCTAGAGTAATAACTGCATTTAGATAAGTCTGGTTCTGCCTGTAGGAGAGACACTGTGCCCAGGGTGCACTGTTAAATTCACATTCAGTCCATATCATAGAGAACCTACAACACTTTAAAGAGTCAAAAAAAAGGGCCTTTCAGTTAATAATTAATTCACCACTTTCTACGCCTCACCAATGAAATGTTGATGTTCAGCTCCTTTTCTTTCAACCTTGCTACACAAAAGTAATTAAATAGGCCTGTTTCTCAGAAACAGGAGCTCATTTTGTAAACTCAACATCTCATGACATCCGTCTCTGTTCCTCTTCTTGCCGTGACATTTTGTTCCTTTGCTTGTAATTGATTTCTACTTCAATTTATTAATATAGCCTACAGAGCGCCTGGAGCACTACGCTAGTTATCAGCAGCCCACCAGGAGCTTAATCTTCTGCAGATGAGCTGAATTAATACGAGTGCTGGAGTAACATATCGATTACAGGATCGATGGCTGTTTCTTTGCAGCATGATTGCTATGAAATAGAACAGCATTAAGTAATAAGTCGAGGCCGCTTTTCAGTCATTTTGCTTCAATTTAAATTTCAATCGGCTGTTTTTTGATTGATAGAGTGTAAATCTTCAACCATAGGAAGGAATATGAAAGACAAGGATCCACCTCTGGGATGAAACTTGCTCTGTTTCCATCAAAACCACCTCTACAGTTCATGTCACTGATGGAGGAACCAGGAGCAGATTTTCTAAAAGGAGTCGTATCATCGTGTTTTCCAGGTCAAACCATATTTTTCCTACCTATTGGAAACTATTAGTTTAAGTTTCTGCGGGTGGCTAAGATGGAAGTGGTTGTTCCGAACATTAAATCCAGATGGGTTTTTCATTTATATGAGTCCTTGGGACCTGGCACACTGGTATCTGCACTCCCATCGTTGTTACAAGGGGAAAAGTGGATATGGCAATGATTAAATATCCTTTTCAGCAACTTAAATCACAAAAAAGAAACAATCCCTTATATGTGAACTGCAACAGAGCAAAATTTAAGATAGTAAACACGTTATCTTATGTTTTAAACTATTAGTATTATTTTTTACCTATTATAAAACCTGTTTTTCGATCAATAGTGATGAAGTTGAAGATGAATTAGTCTGACTTTAAGCATTGTTTCTATCTCCAGGTTAATTTCCAAGGATTTTTTGGTAAGTATTGCAATATTATAGTCATATTTTAAAATAAATCTTATAAATTATGAGTTTTATATTTTTTTTTGTCCTTTATGTAATCTTATTGATTTAATCCTGAGGTAAAACTTGGGGGGACAGCCCTATTGCAACGCAGCATGATCAGATGCAACATGCAATAATTTGCAAACGTTAATGATTCAGTAATTCATACAGTCATACAGTCATTCAATTCCAAAGAGAATAAGCAGAAGTTTTAACCATTGCATTTTGGTTTGTTTTTACTGTGATGAAATTATGTAAATTATTTTGGTCAGTAAATTAAATTCATAGAGCTTTGGAACTACGGTAAAATTACTGAGAAAATAACACATTTCTTTTTTAAAAATAATAATAAAAAAGGCTATTTAATGAGAGCTTTAACAAACACAACCAGCATGTGTGTTTAAACCTGTACATGTTCGTACTTCGACCTCAAAACAATAATTTTACCTGCGTATTCGTCCTGAGAAACTCACAACATCCGGGTCTTTGTTGGCTCGCTTCCATTCCTTCGTAGCCTTCAGTCAAACTTCTGTCACGTGACCACCATTGCCAGTCCCGTGCGTAGTAGTTATTTTCTCTCGGTTACCACTAGAACTAGCGTAAACTATCACGTAGGGAGCTGTGTAATCCATAGACACCTGTCGCTTTGTGTGTGACTCGCGCTTCATCTAACTGACATGTATCGCTAACAGCTAGCTATGTTCCTCTGGTGTCGGTCAACTTCTTCTACAGATGAGAAAATGACAACACCCGTTTGCGTTTTCCCACACTGGTGTCATTAGCGCCGCCGCATGGAGTCATTGAGTAGTGACGCAGTTTGTCAAATTGGAGCTTTTCAGAGTGCCTTATTTGGTCGACTAATAGCAATAATTAGCCCCTACGTATTGTTACTTTTTAATCACACTGGTCAGGATGTGGACACTTATTTTTAAACCACCAGAAACTGAAATATCTGGATTATTTATGAGTCTGAGTTAGTTCCCTTCCCATTTCTCCTACTGTCTGAAAATGGCAAAAGAGAACATGTCGTGCAAGCTGATGAAGTAAAAATAATCACTGGCTTTTATTTTAGTTTTTTATTTTTCATTTTTTTATTTCAAGCATTTTTTGGACATTGCACTTACATTTATACCCATAAGTAAAAATAAATGTCTGAATTAAGACATAGCAGACATTCTATAATAAGATTTCTCTCTCTCATGCTTTAAATATCTTCAACATGTAAGATCCTTTAGGATTTCTTTCTTGCCAGTGCTCATTTGGCACCTCTCAGTGGGAGACAGACAGCCGATATATTAATAGAACTTCCTGTTTACAATAAAAGCCAACAGATATACAAAAGTTTTTGTCTTTGAGATCTTAACATATACATCAACATTACAAAAGAAAAGTATATAATAAGGGTCTGAACAGGTATGTGATACCTGTGAACAGGTGGGGTGTTATGAGTCTCTTCTTTAGCCCCCTCAGCGTGTCAGTCTGAGTGCCGTGGGATGAACATTGCAGATGTCGAACCAGTTTTGATCCACCTCCTTGTGTGGCAGCAGGCCATTCCGTGGCAGAGAGGGCCGGCGCCAGCGATTTCGGCTGCCCACCACCTGCCAGAAGCGTGTGCCCTTGAGTAGAAAGACGGCATTGTGGGTGTAAGAGAAGTAGGCAGCGTCAATGTTGCCATCTGGATGGTCTCCGCTCTCCACTGCAGGGAAAACATCTCTGATGTTTCTGGGGAAGCCTGTTGCCAAGCTGTTGGCTTCCACGTTGAATGCGTACACCTGTTTGAACAGATAATTGTTTGGCCTCTTGTGTGGAAATCAATTTAATTACGACACAAACAAATCACAGAGGACGTGAAGCAGGTTTGTTTGCTTGAATTCAAAGCTGAGAAAGAAGTGAATCAGATCAGGTTTTCTTCTCTCTGACACTGCTTAGTGTGTATCAACTTGTGCTGTGTTACTTTTAGACCAGGGCCAGATCCAAAACCTGAAACAAATTATTATGATGCAAATTGTTCAAATCAATCAAATCAGTTTGGATCTAAAAGTCATCTAGCATGAGGCCAACCTGATGTATCTTCTTAAAAAAGAGGAAACAGGTGATCTGCTTACGAGGGTGTTTTTGAAGAAGTAGATATAGGAGTCCCTCCTGTCGTAGAAAGCTGTGTCGATGGGACCAAACACTCCAGGGAATCCTTCAGAGATCGACCTGGGGTAGCGGTTACCTTCAGGGTCCTGTCTGAACACCTGATCGTTCTCATTGTCATACCTCCAGAACTGGGTTCCTGTGCACAAAACACATTCATATACCACACATTAAGAGCTATTCTGTGAAGATGTGGTGAAATTCATCTCCTTTTTACCTTTAAAGAAGTAAACAGCATCTCTCCTCCTGGACCACACATGCACGAAGGCATCCACTCCATCCTTTGGGATTCCACGCCAGCCGATCTGCAGTGCCACTGGGTCCCCAAAGCGAGTTCTGTTGTTCCTGTTCTCATACAGCCAGTACCAGCCGCCCCGCATGAAGTAAGTGTTGAAGCGAATGACAGTGTCCCCATGAGGCGTCCTCTCCTTTCTGACCCAGTCAAACACTGTGTTGAATCGACCTTTACAGCCCCCTGAGATGAAAAGATGAAATTAGTCCAGTTTGTTGCTCTAAGAGTGTAAATAAACTGGTCTCTACATCCAGTAGATGGCGCTGTTACCATAAAGATGCTGTATGGCCTTCCTGTCCATCCAGTCCACCTCAAAGCTGGACTCCTGAGGCAGATAGCTGGGCTGCATTATGGACCCAGGTCTGTAAATGTGAGGGAGACCTAAAACGTGTCCGATCTCATGCACTGCCACCTGGGAATTCAAGGAAATGAGAAAAAGAAATGTCAGCTTGAATGAGATGTAGCTTCTGTTATTTGTTCCAGCTGTACTCTGATTCTCTGCTTACTTTGAGAAGGCTGATCCCACTGCCAGCATTTGAACCAGTGAAGTGTTCATCATCATCAAAGTGGATATCACCCAGAAACCAGGCGTGGGCGAACTCCTGACCAGTGCCATCAAACCTCTGGTTGCAGCCCAGATGTCGCCCTTTGTGGAATTTAGAGGATAATTTAATTATTTAATAATTTTTCACTTGTTGCTAAGCGCTGCCCTGTTGGCTATGGCTGCCTTTGCTGCAGCTCTCTCTTTTTTGTCCATTTCGTGTAATTTTTTCGTCTCTTTTACATCATCTTTGTATTTATATTTTGAAGTGGATCATTACTTTGTATGGTTCATTTGTTGGTCATGGACACCAAACTTTTTGTGGCTTCAGCGATATTTTTACTACTTTTGCTCCTGTGTTTGTCTGGAGATCCTACATGTATCCATGGCCGCATTGTTTACATGTGAACTCAGCTGTTAGCAGCCTGTAGCATGTCAATGCTAACTGGTGTAAGGCCTGATGTTTCCCCACAAGGTGAGGAGAAGGAGGTGAGGAAGGCGTGCTGGTTCTCAGGTGTGAACTAAGAAGTGATGACATGGACCTGTCCTTTCATCCATCGTTATTGAGAACGTAAGATCTATCTCCAATAAGATGGACAAGTTAGTTGTGCTAACCCAGCAACAGAGAGAATACCAGAGGGCAGAGTGGCATCATGCTTTTCACAGACATGGCTAACGGAGCTAACATCAGACACCAACGCCATGTTGGAAGAGCTTCACCTGCTGTGAGCAGACAGGATCCAGGAGACAGAGACTGAAAAGACTGCTGAAGAAGCTCAGTCCTGGACCCTGTGGAGGTGGACTGAACTGGACGATGATGGACAAGCTGTCATCATCTATTTTCTTATGGCCCTTTTTGCACTTTCTATACACTTTCTTATTTTTGTTTTCTTGATTGCTGCTGTGACTTCAATTTTGTTGTACTTGTTACAATGACAATAAAGTTCTATTGTATTCTTTTATACTAGTACAGATATTGGTCAGACCTACCTGTGCCAAAGCCCAGCCGTATATCCACGTCCTCCAATGGCGAGCGTGTATCCTCCACAAACTCCAGTGGACACACCTCGCTCCACATCCTGAAGGCCAGTCTAAAGATGTACCTCTGGTCTTCAATGGACAGCTGACTGCTGTAGCCCTCTCCTATCAGCCTCCACTTCAACACCCTCTTAGAGAACGCCATGTAACCCGTTTCACTCACATCTCTCTTTTGCCTGTTTTTGGACACCAAAGCTGCGAGGTGGCGTTTCCTGCGTTGCACTGCTTTGCTTTGATCTGAGCTCAGGGTGGTGTTTGTGGTTTGAGTCTGCATGTTGGTATCATTTGTAGAAGTCTGATTTGAAACGTCATCAAATGTAGAATCATGTGTGAAATTACTGCTGGTGTCGTTTGAGATCAAGGTGAAAAGACTTTCCGTGTCGTTTGAACTGAAAATGTCATCTTCAAAGGAGTTTCCAGATTCAAAAGCATCATCACTTGTTGTATTACTCGCCGTCTCCTCAAAAGTGTCCTCAATCTCTGAGTCACTGTTCTTCTGCTCAGTCTCCCTGTCTGGGACTCCACACCTTGGTTTGTTCATGGCCTCTTTCGTGGCCTCATCAAACACCCCTGTAACCGGCAGACCTGACACCTTCTGAAACTCCTCGAGTGCTGAAACAAACGCTTGGCTCTCAGTGAAACTGTTGTGATCTTCTTCATCACCAGGATGAGAGTCTCTTGAGCGATGCACTGAGGTTCCTTCCTGGATCTGAGTATGAAAGTCGTCTATGAAGTCTTCCGTTGAAGAGGTGAAGGAGTCCTCGAATTGGATCTCCTCCCAGTTCACCGGTTTAATGAACCCATATCTAGAGAGAAATAACTACAACATGAGGAAAAGGTTATTTTCTACGCTTCCAATCACCAAACTGTCAATGTGAGAGTGCTGAGATTTTACCTCTGCTGAGAATTTATCTGTGATGGCTTCAGCTCGGTGAGAGTCGTCGCTATGCACGTCAGAGTGATCCCTCCTGTGGAAAATTCTCTCTGCATCAGCTGAGCTGATGCTCGTCCAGAAAAGCAAAACTATCAGCTGGATTAAAGTCAGCATCGTGGTGTTGGGTGGTGGCTCAGGTGAGACAATGGCGAAGGAGACGCCACTGAGCAGCTTTATAGTCCACCGCTGAGCTTCTCCACACCCACCTAAAGGTGCGACACTCAGGAGGTGTCCCACTTTCTCCACCCTTGTGTGAAAAGTAAACCAGTATCCACTGTTTCTGACTGAGTAGATGTGTGATACACGCTTCATTGGTTTTAAACTCACTTGTTGTTAGATTGCAGATAGAGGGGGAAGCTTTTTGCTTTCATGTGGAGGGTAACAGCTAAGAATTGCCTACACCTGCTTTGGATGGGACACACAGAGATACACACGCTTTGTTGGTGCCAGAGTTTATTCTCAAAAACAAATCTTACACCTTCAACTTGAGCAAACTGAGCATAAATTGAATTAAATTAAAGCTCCTGTGAGGATTTTTTTGCTGATACAAAACAGATTTAAATTGATACTGATGCCTCTTTTTGACTTTAAAAAAGCAACAAAAACCACAAGCATAAAGATTTAATCATTTTACTTGCTGTTTTTGTCCTGTCTAGAGTTGCTGCTGCAGGGTAGCCATCAGACAAAGCGATACACCAAAAGGTGCACAAACTGGCCTTCTTTTATTTGATTCTTTAAAGAGAACAGGATGAGATTTTGGTTGTTAAAACACTCCTCCAACAGGTGTATAGGACTGAATCAGGGAAAAAATAAAAGGTACATCTTTGTCCTCAGGGGGTGCCAAAATCTATGCAAACCAAAAGTTTCTCACAGGAGCTTTAAGTCACATTTTTAAGCTTTTCTGGCTTTTAAAGTGCAAATTAGCATATTTACATGCAAAATAAGTTAAAGAGGTGAAAGAGATTTAAGAACCCGCAGGTTGTTCCTGTAGAGCTTTGGCTATTGCTGCAGCAAGGTGCTCGGGTGTTGGTTTTTCTGCAGTGCAGCTCACACACAGGCCTTCAGCCGTCATTGCATCTCTTGTAGTAGGTCCTATGGCTCCAAACTAGAAATAAAAGAAGCAGAATTGGCAGTCAGAGGCACTGTTAAGTAGTGCGTGTACACTGTTAGTATGAGTCAGCTGTACCTTTATCTGAGTCAGCTGTTCACCTGACAGCCTCCGCACCACTTCCAGGCAGAACTTCACCCCTGAAGGGCTGAAGAAAGCGATGCTGGCTGGTGTGCCCTGCAAATACAAAGAGAGATTATTCATTTCTACACTAAAAAAATGTTCCTGAAAGTGTACTCAGACTCAATGGTTTAACCTGCTCTGTGAAAAAGTTCTTCAGATTTTTCTCCAGATCTGGATGTTCAGCAGTTTGATAGACAGTCAGCGTCTCCAGGGGCACTCCTGGAGACAAAAGAAACAGATCCCCACAGTGATAAAGGTAACACAATTATTATTTTATAATTAGCGTAACCCCAGAGGGACTTTTATCACCTTGAGCTTTTACCGTGAGGCACAGAGGGGAACAGGCTTACCGTTTTCTCTTAATGCCGTAGGCAACACTTCTCTTTTGATTGAGCCACAGGGGAAAAAGAGTGGGGGGATATTTGTGTCCTCTCCTGTGATGAGAATTAAATATAAGGTCAGATTAGTTATTAAAACCATCATAAATCTTCTGTTTAAGTCAACTGTGAAAATGTGGAGCTTTATTATCACATCATACGTTCAATGATGACACGTGATAGGACGTCTGCTGTCCCAGTGTCCTCGCCCAAAGGGTTTAGACCCAGATTTTGTACTGCAGGAAAAAAAGAAAAGAAGTTGGAACAATTTCGTAACAGAATATAAATATCTCTGAGAAAATGCATTAATATGTTAAGATATGTTTAATTAATAAATGCACGGCTAATAAATATGGCAACAAAAGGATTCAGGAGTTAGAGCACAGGTCACACAGGTGCTGCACCTGCTCGTCTTTTTCTGCACAGCAAATATTTGCCACAACTCACACCAAACTGTCACCTGTGCTCAGCCTGTTTCAAAAACACTATGGGCTGTAACAGCACCTCACACTCTTCTGTCAGCACCTGGTGCCTGCCACACTTTACAACAATCAGCTTCGACATAAGGGGAGTTCATGGTGAGCATAAGACAAATCAAATGACTCACCAAGTGCAGCTGTTGCCTTCCCAACTACATAGACGGACTTTGTGTTCCACTTGTCTTTCACAGAGTTGTTCCATTCTGAATTAGGTGTAAGACACAGTTAAATGATTTCATTTTATAGAAAGAATTGATATAAATTCAGAAATTCCTCACCTTCCCTTCTTTCTTCAGCTTCCAAACACATTCTCACAGCTTCCACTGCTCTTGGACTTGTAAAGATCAGACCTCCATGTTTTTCTGGCTGAAAAAGCTGGAACAAAAAGTCATTTTAAAGAAGATATTTGGCACAAAAAGCATAAATATGCACTTAAATCAAAATCAGTACTTGATTTATCTTTATGTATGACATTTACCTTATCTGACAAGGTGTTTAATGAGACAAACTTAAATGACAACACTGGAATAAGGGTTGCTTTGTGCCCATGTGAAGCCAGCTCCTGTGCAAGGAAATAAGAATTGACATGAAATATTCTCTGTAAGAATCAAACTTAAGATATTGTTTGCCTTTGAGGATTCACAGCCTTTGAGGATTCACATACAAGTGTGAAAAAAGTGCATCTACCTTAATGTAGGGATCAGGTCCTGACTCCCCCTCTCTTGGCTCCTTCAGAAGCAGCACATGCATTTTGACCAGGACCTTACAACACTGGATCGTGGAAATAAATATACTTAAACACCAGAGTACGGATCTGGGTGGGATATAAATGTTGCTCTCATAAATCTAGCCACATAATAACTCCAAAAACACTCAGCAAAGGGTGTGAAAGCAGAGCAATTCAAGCTACACCCTAAAACTCCCAAACGGTTGCATGCTGATAACATTACTGTTGAGTCACGTCTACTGAGCTGTAAACAAGGAGGAAATTAAAAAGCAAAGATTCAGCTTATCCCACTTCATGAATGCATGAAAAGCGTGGTTCGTGGTTGTGTTATTGTTTACATTAGCACGACACACTCATTGATAGCTTAGCTACAGTAAAGGTCGCTTTTATGACACCAAACCGTAATGCTTTCTAATAAGGAGCGTTTTATCTCTAACACTCGGATGGCGCAGTGACATAACTGACAAAGCTTTCTTGATAGAAACGTAATATTTCATGGAATTCATGTACCTTGAGTTGTTTCTTCCGTTTGGAGCATGACGTTTACAGACACATTCAAGAAATGGGGAGACATTACGCCATTGAATGTCCACCGAGTCTATTGACTAATATTTTCATTGATATATAATATTCGTATTCATCAAATTATACTTTAATTGAGGAAAAAGGAGATGATATCGATCTCTAAACGTAACAAATGCGTTAAAGAATAGTTTCAAAAAATGTAAACCCCTCTTTCGAAAATGGTTCATTCCATTTACCCCGAGCAACCTCTATGCGAGCAATCAGCTACCATTGGGGCTCCTTGCATCGCTGCGATAACCGAAGAGCCGTCTACATTTAGAGCCAAAATGGCCAATATTACCCAGTCTATGGTTGTGTCCGAAATCACTCACTCATTCCCTACTCACTATATAGTGCACTATATAGTGAATATGGAGTGATTTCGGACACAGCATATTGAGCTAAACACGGAATCCCGGGAGCTCAGAACTTTTCCATGATTAGCCCCCTCCACTTTTCCCAGCAACAACAAATTATTTGAAAAACAGAAGAGACACATTGACACAAATTAATTTTTCTAGCCATATGATGGCGACGAGTCAGTCAAAAAAGCCTATAGAAGAAAACATAACACATCAAAACTCACAAAGTGTATAAAGTCTATTAATTTACTCTATATAAAAAGGAATAAATATTAAGAGACTGCAGTCTCTTAATATTTATTCCTTTTTATTTAGCCATGGCTACTGACTCCACTGTTTAATATTTCTGTAGCCTATGTCATTACAATGGTGTACCACAGTGCTTCTAAGGAAAGAAAAACACCTAGAGGAAGCGCATGTGTCACAAAAAATACTTCAGGAAATGACCTATAAAAAAATTAATTAGATGCCAAAATATTTAGATAATATTATGCTTTATTGCTTTTTGGCTTAATGAATGCGACAAAATACTATAGACTGAAACAATTCAATCACGTTATTGATCCTTTTTTTTCAATTAGTACCAAGTTTTGAGATAAAACTTAAGTATCTCCAGTTATAATAAAGAGATTACGAACACTCGTATTGTATCAAATACAAATGTGGGAGACCAAACACTAGGTGGAGCTCCTTAATACAAAAAGCTAGTAAATTACTTTTTGACGCCGCATGCTGCTGTTTGACAGCCGCCACGGCAGAGGGTGCTGTGGTCTTTGGCAGAGTTCAAAATGACCTCTGCCCTTGTAATCCGTCACTTCCCTGACAAGCCTCACGCTTTCCCTCTGTGACCTCAGACTGTCGTTGAATCAATGTACGCTATCTAGCATTAGACATAAAGGTGCTCATCTAGAATTCCTTTATACACATTCTGCTGCTAATTTTCTTAACCACCTCCTTTTTGTCCACGCGCACAGCACAGAGACAAGAGGTTTAGCGAGGAGACATGGCTACAATCGAAGAGCTGTCCCCTGCTGCGGGCCCGGTGTCCACCCAGCCTCCTGCAGACGAGATTGACGACGATGAAGATGAAGATGTAAGTTGCCAGGTTTAGTGGAGAACCCTCGAACCAGCTTGAAAAACAAACTTCAAACCAATTGTCACGCTTTGTTTCCATATGTCAGCTGTAAGGCTAATCAAGGCTGGCTAACACTGCTAGCATAAGGCTAACTAAGCAGCGAGCTCGACAGCTGCCTGTTGTGACTCCTCCATCTGTCACCCTATACCTCTTGATTGAATATTCCCAGGTTTGTTGTTCAAATGTCAGGAGTTGTGTTTTGTCTCTTTTTAGCTTGACGAGACGCTGTTGGAGAGATTGTGGGGCCTGACAGAAATGTTTCCTGACACGGTTCGCACAGCTGCAGAGGTATCAGCACAATGCTCTGTGTCAATGGCGAAGAAATTTTACAGGTATGTGCCCTTAAGTTTGCTCACTGATATAAAGTATTGTAGTAACATGTGTCATTGTACAATAACACAACAAATTGGTTTTGATAGGGGTTAAATTGCAACCTGGCCTTTCCCAGAGCTAGACTGAAGATTTTATGACTGCACATTGTAAATTAGTGAAAGATTCTTAGCCAGAAACTAACCAGGTTGTTTACTTGTTCCAGTTTTTCCCGCTCCGCTCTCTGGGTGGGTACTACCTCCTTCATGATCTTAGTGCTACCTGTCGTGTTTGAAACAGAAAGACTACAGCTGGAGCAACAGCAGCTACAACAACAGAGACAGGTGAGTGTCCATCTGAAAGAGAAGTCATATAAGATGCATCCTGACAAACTGTCATATTGATAATGTAAGTTTTGACTTTTTGTTGTGGGTAAGAAGGGCGGATTAACCTCACTTTAGGATGAAGTCAGTATGAACACTATGGTATCATCCACGAAAAACATGTTCGTCCATCCATCCATCAATCAATAATTCTTTCCTCTCCAGATTTTGTTGGGGCCCAACACTGGAATGTCTGGGGGAATGCCAGGCATGATGCCTCCTGCTCCTGGCAAGATGTGAGAGACCGTAGGGAGCCAGCATGAACCCACAATCCAGTGCTCCAGATACAGCATGACTGGCCACAAAGAGAGACAGAGAGACCTTGGAGAAGAACGTTGAACTGCAGTTAAATGGGAAAAAGAAGAAACAGCCATATGTCAGTGACAAAAAAAAAGTTTGCCCTCTGCTGCACATTGGATTAACTTTGGGATTGGAAAAGGATGATGTGGTGATACTTCTCCCTCACTGTCTCTCTTTACTCAAACATCATGCAAAGACTTTTTCCCTGGAGCAATGCTTCTATTTTCTTTTCTTTTTTAAAAAATATATCAACATAATTAATGTGTTCCTTAGAGGATAGCAGGTACAGGAGGGTAAGATGAATGGGGAAAAATTAAGGTTACAAATTTATCTGTTAGAGGTCTGGTAAAGTATGTTGGTTTTGTCTTTCATTTGTTTGATGGTAATGCATTTTATACAGATTATTATATGAAAGAATGCCTGAAAGACAGGTTTAATGCATTGTAGAGGATACCATAGATAGAATTTGATCAAGTTGGAAAGGCTGATTAGGTCTCATCATCTGAATGACAGCCTTTGTAGTGCATTGTGCAATTCTGTCTTTCATACCATAACAGTCCCTCATTGTACTGTAGACAAATACTTGCAATGCCTCTTACTTCATGCAACACTTACCAGTTCTATTATATTTCACTGCTTTTACACAATGGACTAGTCATTTAGAGGTTATTTTTCTACCTTTCCATCGGTAGCATTGGGAATGCAATACGGCTTTATTGTTTAAAAAAGACACATCATATGTTTTAGGGAAAATTATGGCTGTGGTGGATGATTAAGTTCTGATGCTAAATGACATGTCCAGTCTTAAGAGAATGTTACTGTGACCACATAAAATCTTTTGTCCATGTTAAGTAAGCAAAACCATGTCTCTGTTCTGTGTCCAACATAACTGCTGCAATTAAAACACCATGTCAGTTACACAGCTAAGTGTTTACTTCCTCTGTTGTCTGTGATCTTCCATAAATTAACTGCAGTAAATGACACAAAAAGATAACATTGCTATAAAACATGAACAAGTAGACGTAAAACACACCTTGACATTTTTGTATCTCTTTGTAGCAATCACAACATTTGACTTGTCATAGCACAGGTGTCATAAAATGGTTAAGTATTGTGATTTCCCCGGTGAAAGGACCACTATATGTAAATGTCGCTGTACCAAGATTAATGTTAGTGCTCGAATCTACTTTATTTGTATCTCTGCAGGGACAAAAAGGTAATTTTCATTACTTTAACACACAACTATGTGAAGTGCACATGGCTTTGCAGGACCTCACCGTTAAATTTAAGCCATATTATCTACAGAGCACTTATTGATACAACATTGCAGTGAAGTCCTACTAAATACCCTTCTTATGCTAATGACCCCTGCTGCAATTAGTGATCTTACCCCTTGTTTTGTAGTCCAAGGGGTTGAAGAGAAAACGTTGGCGCCCCCTATCGATAAAGTGACATCTCTGATTCAAATAAGTTGTCTGCTGAGAGAAATTTCATCCAACCCTTTGTTTTTTAACAAATGAATCACTTAACATGCATATTTAATGTGGGAATGAAAGGAAGTGGACTGATCTTTTCACCTTTTGAATAGCAACTTAGATAGGCATCAATAATTACAATACATGAAATGTAAAGTACTGCATAAACATGTATTGTGTTCGACACTCCATGAGCCTTTTAACCGTAAACTGTCGGTATGATAAATGCTGACTGCACTTGAACGCATCAAAATTGACGAATTCCCGCCACTCCTAGCGCGCGAGCTAATTGCTCAAACTCAAACTAAACTGCGTAGTTTTAATTAAATTGGCTTTATTCATTCATTTTCAGTTGAGCTTAAGACAGCCTTATTGTTTAGCTTCAGTTTTTTAATAAGTAGTCTTATTCAGGTTGATATTGTCCGCCTGGAACAGCACAATATAGTAATGTGAATACACTAGCTTAATAGATAACTTGCATCTAGCCAGCTGAGCTAATTTTGACTCTACTAAACCTTTTCCCTGTTGTGAAATACAACCTGTAAGTTTATATTATTGTTAAAGTTTTTCCAACATCTCACTGAAAATGAAAGCATTAGAGGACCAGGTTGTTGAAGAAAGTGCTGGTTTTCAGGATGATGAGGTAAGATACACTTTACTGTACCTCTTAATAACATCCAAATGATTAAACAATGGCAATAAATAAGCTAACATTGCAATTAAAATAATGATTTAGGGATTAAGTATCAAATTGTTACTCAATTGCCTTATCTAGTTGGTTTTATTTTATGTTTTTTTTTTAAACCTAACAGGAGTCCTTCTTCCAAGACATTGACCTCCTACAGAAACACGGGATTGTGAGTAAACTGCTCTGCTCTAACATGTACCAAGTGTCCATCAGATCAATTTGAGCATCTCTCTAACCTGTGATCACAGAATGTGGCAGACATCAAAAAACTCAAGTCAGTGGGGATCTGCACTGTTAAGGGGATCCAGATGACTACTCGCAAGGCACTGTGCAACATCAAGGGCTTGTCTGAGGCAAAAGTGGAAAAAATCAAGGAGGCTGCTGGAAAAATGCTGGTAAATGGCATTTTGTGTTCTTAAAAAGATGTAACAGGGTTTGTTTGTTTTTCTTGTGATTTAAATCCTTTTGCTAAAAGTACAATTTAACAACAACTTTTCTTGCCACTTACAGAATGTTGGATTTCAGACTGCCTTTGAGTACAGCGCAAGGAGGAAGCAGGTTTTCCACATCACAACTGGGAGCCAAGAGTTTGAGTTAAGATCCATACCATATGATCTTAACAGATGATTCCATAGATTAGCAGCTTGGTGAAGAATCTGTTAAACTATTGAATTTGTTTGTGAATTGTTTTGCAGTAAACTTTTGGGTGGAGGCATAGAAAGTATGGCCATCACAGAGGCCTTTGGAGGTGAGATGTTTTACCTTTGTCAAGTTTAATCTAACTACCTCTTTGAGATACTACCTAACAGTGTTTTAACTTCATCCAACAGAGTTCCGCACTGGGAAAACGCAGCTGTCACACACACTCTGCGGTGAGTGAGTTACCTTTCAACTAGGCCTGTCACGATAATCAATAAATCAAATAACCGAACGATAAATAAAAACGTCCTCGGTAAGTTTGCCAGCCTCGATAAACTGACATGTGCATGCATGTTTGTTTTCCTCCTCTCTTTCGACCAAAGAGGCTGAATGAGAAGATGGCTCACTATGTCTATCTTTCCTAACATCAGAGCGCATAGGTTCTATAGCGGATTTAGCAGATTTATAGCGGAGTGAGCATCTGTAAAAAATGTGATCTTTGGGGTGAAGACAGGGCTGCTCGCGTTTACACACGGAGAGAGCTGAAGCGAGCGTCCTGAGGGGTAAGGAGGAAACACGCTAATATGAGTGATGGCACGAAAGAAACGGTTCTACGCCTGCCACAGTCCCAGTGTGGGAATATTTTGTTTTTTATCAGAATGAAAAAAGTGTAAGCTCATGAACACCAACGAGCTGATATGTCGCATTTGTTTGAAAATAGTGGCGACGAAGAAGAAGAAGGGGAGGTGCAGCAGAGCCTGTTGTTTGACAATCCGCTCTTACTGAGGCTTTTGGTCGGCAAAGTAAATAGAAATAAAAGCGCCAAATGGTGGGCGCTCAAAGACAGCTACATTGCCAAAAAAATGCAGCCCTTCAATACGGTTGAAAGCCAGAAATGTTAAAAATGTTTGACAGACAGTACGGATTGACTGGGAAAAAGTGCATGTTACGAACAGTTCAGGAACTGTATAAACTCCCTTTTATTTAGGCTATAGTTTTTATTATGGTTTTTTTTTTTTTTTTGAGTTTAGTTTTTTCTTTAGAGACAGGGTCTATGTTTTATTGTTTTTGATTAGTATTAATTATTTTCATTGACATGTATTTTTTTTCTAAAAGAGAGTCCATTTTATTTTCATTGTATTTTTTTTTCTCTTTCTTGTTTGTTAAATTTATTATATTTTTTGTTTAATTTATTTTATTTAAAAGATCCTGACCTTTTTATTACAGTTAAATACTCTTAAGAAATTAAAGTTTCTTGCTTTTGATATGGTGTACTCACTTTATTATCCCATTTATCATAATTACATCAATGAAAAAATGGAAAAAAAATCAAAATAATATCGACAATAATTGTTGTTTATCGGCAATAATATTTTGGAAAATTATCGCCTAGCAAAATTTGTTATCGTGACAGGCCTACTTTCAACACGACTGCTCTGATATGACTAACAATGAAATGCCATTCAAGTGTGCTTCTACAGTAGGTTCTTAAGTGATTTGATGCTGTTTGTGCAGTGACTGCTCAGCTGCCAGGAGAGGACGGCTACTCAGGAGGGAAAATCATCTTCATTGACACAGAGAACACTTTGTATCCTCACAATGTTAGGAGGAATCCAGTTTTGAATCTTGTTATGCAAGATAATTTTTAGTGGATGTACAGAGACTGTTTTCTATTTCAGCGGTTTTATCTTGTTAATGCTTCCTTGACTCACACATGCTTGTTCCAGCCGTCCAGACAGACTGAGAGACATCGCCGACAGGTTTAACGTGGACCACGATGCTGTGCTCGATAACGTGCTGTATGCCCGGGCTTACACCAGTATGAACAGCTGCATGAGAATCTGAAAAATGACTCACTAGAGGTCAAAATATCGTGTTATGATGAGGTTCTAATTTGCTGATCCTTTAGGTGAACATCAGATGGAGCTTTTGGACTTTGTAGCAGCTAAATTCCACGAGGAAGGAGGAGTGTTTAAGCTGCTGGTGAATAAAAGTAACTTTGTTGTTTTAGCTGTTGGAGAGCAAAGTGGTGGTAGTTTTCCTAACCTATCAGCTTCTCTCGTATCCTCCTTCATGTTACTAGATTATCGACTCCATCATGGCTCTGTTCAGAGTGGACTTCTCTGGTCGAGGCGAGCTGGCTGAGCGTCAGCAGAAACTGGCTCAGATGCTCTCCAGGCTGCAGAAGATCTCAGAAGGTCTGAACTGGAGTTATATAAACTTGAAGGCCACAAACATCCATTTATCTGCTCTTATGTGAACACATAATGTACGATAATAATGTAGGGACTTCTGTGTGTGACTTCTCAGAGTACAATGTAGCTGTGTTTCTCACCAACCAAATGACAGCAGATCCTGGAGCAGGAATGACGTAAGAGCTTTAAAATTCTCACGTTCTAATGTAGGAAAAAGAACTACCAAATATCTACAGTTTTGTGTTATTTCTGCTCTGTTTTAAGGTTTCAAGCAGATCCTAAGAAGCCGATTGGTGGTCATATTCTTGCCCATGCCTCCACTACTCGGATCAGCTTGAGGAAGGGCCGAGGAGAGATGAGAATAGCGAAGATATTTGACAGGTACCATTCATGAGAAGACCAGCTGAGTATGACAGTTTTAGTTTTGCTTCCTGTTGCTGGGCTGTACCATCAAACAAGCACCAATCAAGTTGTGCATACCATCATTTTCAGTTCCCAAATAAATTGAGAGTACTAACTACCATGTTACTAAGAGTCCCTCAGGTGACCAGGCTTTCTCTCATTTCTGTCACCCTGTAGTCCTGACATGCCGGAGAACGAGGCCACTTTTGCCATCTCTGCTGGAGGCGTCACTGATGCCAAAGAGTGAAGGATAAAGGAAGAGTTACGAATGCTTTCACAGTTCATAGTTCCTGACTATTTAAGATAATTTAAAACTAAATTATTTATTGACGTTTGTAACTTGATCTCTTTAAGTTTGAGAGTACTAAATGTTTTCATGTATCTATCGTTCCCATTCATCCATTAGTTGTAGTTTTGTGGTGGTTTTCAGTGTTTCTGAAAAAAAAAAAAAACGAATAAAAAATCGCCTAATAATATTAGCTTGTTACCTGTTATTTATAGTATCTGCCTGTGATATGGAAATTCATCAAAGTATCCACAGGTTCATTTAAAATTTCTGAATTTATCCATCCAAATAACTCTTAAGATTGAGATTTATTCACACAAATTCTAAGTATTGGATTCTTACAAGACAAAATCTAATGTTTAGTGTGGACTTGAAATGCAGAAAATGTAACATGCTCATGAACAATCTTAGATTTTGAATATTTTTCTCATAACCACTTAAATTAATGAAAATTACACCTTTATTCAGGTGCTTAAAAACTAATAAAAGGTAATCCCATCAAGACCAAAGACTACAAAATCATTTTCAATGCAGACTCCGGGAATGGCTGTATTTACTGTCTTTATTTACTAAAAAAAAAAATCACCTCAGAACTTTTGTAAACAACATTTCACTCCCCACCCAGGAAAAACGAAACACGTTTTCTGGACCGTACAGTCGTGGGTTTATGAAGCTGAAGTTAGTGTCACGTTCGTCGCGTACGATTCTGATGTTGGTGCTGGGAATTAAGTAATAAGTGCATTTTAATTAATGGATTGGGAATGTTACTGTTCTGACATTGTGTTTAAGGAGGTTGTAGAGTCTGTTGGATAATCTGGGCCAGATTTAAAAAGCATTGTGTCATTATTTGGTGGAGCAGATCACATTAAAAGAAGCAGACAAACTCCGTAATCCTTTATTAAACCAACTTCAACAGAATCAGAAAAAAATGCATAATAAGGCCTGGAATTCATACAGTTGAGTGGGTTGGCACAGGAAGTTGTAAACAAAAGGTGAAATAAGACTGACCTAAAGAAAGCCAAAATGCAGTGTTACTGTAGGCAGCTAAGAAGAGAAGAGTTCAGGTAAATCTACAGGATTTCAAAATTTCAGAACACTGGGGCCAAGTTGTGCTGAAGTTACTGACATCTCTAATGTGAAATTGGTTAATACTACATGACACTACAGGGCCATTAGCCAAGTTTTTTTTATTATTCTGGTTCCAATGTAGTGTAAAAGGTATATATATATATATATATACTGAACACCTCAAAAACAAAGGAAATGATTGTGGATTTCCGAAAGTCTGGGCTCTGCCATCAGCCAGTTAACATCCATGGGGTGGACGTGGAGGTGGTGTTAACCTACAAATATCTTGGTGTACATCTGGACAACAAGTTGGACTGGTCCCTTAATACAGATGCACTCTTTAAGAAGGGGCAGAGCCGTCTCTTTTTCTTAAGGAAGCTCAGATCAATTGATGTCTGTGGAAAGCTGCTGCAGATGTTTTATCAGTCCGTGGTAGCCAGTGCTTTGTTTTATGGTGCAGTCTGCTGGGGAAACAGTTTAAAGCAGAAGGACAAGAGGCGACTGGAAAAACTGGTGAAGAGAGCTAGCTCTGTGGTTGGATCCAGTTTGGACTCACTGGAGGCTGTGGTGGAAAGGTATACACAGAAGAAAGTGGAGGCCATCATCCGTCACTCTGATCACCCACTTCACAACATCATAGTCCAGAGGATCAGCAGCAGGGGACGCCTTACCTCTGTGCGCTGCAGGACCGAGAGGTTCCGAAGATCATTCCTCCCTGCAGCCATCAGAGTGTACAATTCTTTGCTTGGAAGAGTGCCCAAACAACTTGAATTTCCCTCCGGGGATTAATAAAGTCTGACTTATCTTATCTTATATATATATATATATATATATATATATATATATATATATATATATATATATATATATATATATATATATACAAGAGTCCTTTCTTGAATTGTTTAGAATTAAAATTTTACAATATAAAATAATGTGTGAAAGAGAGTCCTTGGACTCTAGTCCAGATTTACTTGTCTATGGTTTTGTGTCTATTCTTTTACAGCTGAGCAGATTTTAATTTAATTTTATTATTATTTTTTTATTCCAATAACGTACAAAAGGAGTGCTGGATGGAGCATTTTATAAAAAAAAGAATAATAAATAAATCCTCTATGAATATAAAAGAACAATACAACAAATAGGTTGAATTAAGGGTAAATAAAATACATTTGAAAAACAAATAAAATAAAATAAAGCAAGAGAAGGTGCCAGTGAAATCGGTGGTGAATTCTTTACAGTAATTGTTTACTTTTTGTGTTTTTGGTCCTTTCATTACTTTGATTGATTTTAAATACATTTTATGTTCATTTAGAAAATAAAAAAGTAGGGGGAGATCTCGAGTCCTGTTTTATGATTAAAAATATGGAAAGGCATACCTTTTTCATAACCTTCACCGTAGCAACCGAATCGGAAGCTATGAATGAGACGCTAACTTCACCATCGTCTGTGGTGTGGGCACGCCGTGCGTTGGCTCGTTGCTGGCCTCTGGCGGTCTTAGCAGGACGTACAACGGCTGTACGACACTTCTCGTCGGCTACGGGATCCATATGCTTCTGAAAGCAAGGCTTAACAAAGCAATGGGAACTTCGTCAAACGTGCTGCCAAGAGCCTAAAACCCACCAGCAACTAAACGATTTAGTGGAACCTTAGATATTTCCCAGCCTACCAGTTGTGGACAGCGTGTCAACTGTGAAAAGGAGCGATGGACTCGACAGACACAGCCCCGGATTCGTGGGAGCTAGAGGAGGATGCCGAGGCCCCGGCTGCCGCGGCGGGGCTCCCTACCGCGTTTGCCGCCCTTAATGTCAACGCCAAGCCGTTTGTCCCCAACGTCAACGCCCCGGTGTTTGTACCGAGCTTCCTCCAAGCCGACACCGTGGAAATGCCGGCTTCAGATGGTAAGTGAAAGCCAGGCAGCTGGCCAGAAGTTAGCTTCACTTGCTAGCATGCTTGCTAATCCAGCTAAGTTAGCCTTCCTGGCTTCAACTCGCTGAGTCCAGCCAGAGCCACAGTTATCTCGTTTCACTAACTAATCAACAAGTCGGCTTTTGTGTGATAATGTGTTTTGCGAGTGTAATAGCTGATTAGTGCTGCATTTAGCGTCAGTTTGACACAAACCGTGACCTTTCTTATCTAATAAATATTTATGAAAGTTTGACATGCGTTGTTTTCTCTCCTCAAAGGTGCCCCTGATGCAGTAGCCAGCATGGAGGTGGCAGAAACAGCCGGTATGCATCCGCTCTGTAGTCCAGTCACCGCATGGAAATGTTGTTTAATGACTAATCTGGATGTCGTACAAATCCTCCCACCAGACAGATGTGGTCACAGAACAAAGAGTAAACATTCAACTCTTAAGTTCGAGTTTCATGCAGATTCAGAAAGCAGTGATGCTCTCGTTTGGAGCCTTGTAGGTTCACTTACTGAGCCATATTTGGAATGCTGGCATCGGCAAACCCATGTGCACTGGCCTACGTAAAATATGATGCAACTACACTTGTCCACGCCTGAAATAGACATCACTGTGGCACACATTGATGTGTGTCAGGGCCTCAGTTTGCTTTGTGTCAGAGCTATTTGAAGTATTTGGTCAGCTTTGACTGACTGGCTGTTTGATTTCAGATTATTTCATCTCCCAGTTTAATTGGGGTGAAGTTAACCTTCAGTAACTGATAGTGGATTTTTATTTATTTAGATTGGGTGAAAAATGCATACAGGTTTAGCAGAGAGGGGGTAACAGTTGAACAGATTAACAGATGCAGTATGAGATAAGCAATGTCTGAAAGGTGAGATAACTGTTTCTTTAACCACAGACATGCCTGTACTTATACTTATCTCTTTAAATGGTCAAGAAATTATGTTTACAGCTTGATGTCACAGTTGACACAGCCTTTCTGGTTTGCCAGTAGCAGTATCCTGATGGTAACTTTTAAGCAACTACTGTTGAAAAGAGTATAAGCATTGTGAATGTCTACTGAGCTGTGTAATTCATAGTTACAGAAGTGGGAAGCTTAGTTTTGTGTTGCCATGGGAAGGCACTTTTTTTTCTGCAGGGTACACCAGGTTTCAGTGTAATCTTGTTAGAGGTTTTTGTTTGAACTGCACTTGCTGTCTTTGCAGAACACTGCATTGATTGTGTTTCTAACAAGGGAACAGGACTAATTAATGATAATTAATGATGAACTACAGACCACACACAGATTATCTGTGAGGGCGAATGAATTTTAAGAGCCGGAGCTTTCCCCAGAGTTCTTTATGTAACACTTTACGCTCATGGATGTAAGAAATGGTTTTAATGGTAGTTTGTACACCTGGTTATATAAATGCAAGAACAAATCTCCTGTTGTCACACAGTTGATTTAGATATTATTTGAATGCGAGATAAAGTATTACAAGTAGGGATGTTCTGATTGCTAGCATCGAATCAGGGCTGATTTTTGGCATTTTTAATTTACTGGTGATTGGCATTCAAGCCAATCTTCTCACCTGATCATTCACATTAGCCATTGATGCCGTTGAGCAAAAATTACTGCAGAGCGCTAATGCGTCAGTATAACCAAGCACTCTGACTTCACCAAACCTCGTAAGGTTGATGAGAGTAGGGATAGGAATTGAAAACCGCTTCCTGATGAGAGTCGATAAGAAATGTTTCAATCCATTGATATCGTTAGCCTTTGTGCTTGACGATTCCCTTATCAATTCTTAACATTGTGCTTGAGCTGCCGGGCCTTACGTCGACTAGTCTGCTGCAGCTATTTTAGCTTAGCAGTTAGATAACGTTTCCCAAGAAAACTCTGATTCAGGATTTTTCGCTTGAAGTTTTACTGAAGAACTGACTTCATAGAGAAATATACATTACTCTCTCTCAGGAGATTCATATTCAGTACATTCAAAATGGTAAAAATCACCTTATTTACCAAAATAACAAAATAGCGCAAGCTTGACGCTAATGTATATGGGAAACTGCATTGATATGCTAGCAGTTAGCATACATCAGTATAACTTCAGCTTCAGAATAAAATTTCAACTTTCATCACAGAAACATATCACATCAACTCTTCGTAAAAAATACGGAGAATTTCAAATGTCAAAAGCTAACAGGCTAACGAAAGGGTCATGGCTGACTTCATAAATACGGAAAGCTTCCAAACAACTTAAACAATTGCTATAACCACTTTGAGACACTAGATGGCCCCCTTGAGTTATTAATATATTAAAACACAGTATATTAACATCACACCTTGTGCAATTTTTACCTGTGTCTGTGTAATTATGCCCAGAAATATCCAGACTCAGGGACCAATTAAACTTTATTCACTTACAGTATAAACTCAATTAAATTTTGTTGACACAGAAAACCTATAAAGCTACTTTTTGTACCAAGAAAATTCAAAACAGGAATTGATAAGGGAATCAATAAAAAGTCAGATTGATTAGCAGAATCATTAAGGGCATCTGTATTGACAAAATCTTATCAATTCCCATCCCTAGATGAGTGAATAGTAAATCATGGCGTATGCTGATTCCCTAACTGTCGATTTTCAGATTCATGTCTTTTGAAGTTGCAATTTGATTTGTGGCAAGAGAAACATTTCACTGAAAGATGAAAAGCATGATAGTCAAATTAGTGTAATATCTACATTTGTGGTGCTGCACTCTTGCAGAAGAGTTGCATTCAGGGCAGCCTGGGATTTTAGTGTGTTGTATTATATGCACACAAGTTCAGGAGAGTTTGTAAAATGAGATGACTTTAACACCAATACTAGTTGGACTGAGTTAAATTGAAATAATACGCTGTTTTGACTATTATTATATTGCAGCTTATTATTGTTAAAACACAAATCAAAAAGCTGTGTAGCTTCATTTTCTTACCTCTTTTGAAAAAGTTAATCACAGCAAATCCAAGTATCTGATCAGGACCCTGTATCAGCAGATACTTAAAGGATAAGTCTGGTTAATACAGTTTTTACATTGTTTATAGAATGAAGTAGAACAAAATACTCACCCAGAAGGCTTTCCTGATCCAAGCAGTCCTTCGGGAGATATTTAGATCCAAAATCGTGCAGCGGACGTCCATAAAATGGGATCCATCGGGGCATAGACAGCACCGCTCCTAAAACTGCATTTACCGTCCAAAAACTCATGTTTTTCACCAATATTCCATCATGGTCCGCTCTGGGTTATTGCTCTGCTGCAGTCTGTGTCACTCCAGACAGCGCTGTGTGGCTGTAATGACCTCTGATCTGACGAAGACTTTGTTTACGTTTGCCTCCAAAGAAAGGAGTCAGCTCTCCAGAAAGTACTGCGCATGCAGGGAGGGGCAAACGTAAACAAAGTCGTCGTCAGATCAGAGGTCATTACAGCCACACAGCGCTGTCTGGAGTGACACAGACTGCAGCAGAGGACTAACCTGGAGCGGACCATGATGGAATATTGGTGAAAAACATGAGTTTTTGGACGATTAATGCAGTTTTAGGAGCGGCGCTGTCTATGCCCCGATGGATCCCATTATACGGACGTCCGCTGCACGATTTTGGATCTAAATATCTCCCGAAGCACTGCTTGGATCAGGAAAGCCTTCTGGGTGAATATTTTGTTCTACTTCATTCTATAAACAATATAAAAGCTCCATAAACCGAACTTATCCTTTGAAAATGAAAAATAGGGCTGAGGGGCAAAAAAAATGTTGATTTGAGACATCCCTGATTGCAAGTGTGGCATAAAAAAAATCAATACAGTGGGACTATTTCAGAAATAAGCCTCTGTTACCTTTATCAAAATAACATAAGTTTGTTGAAACATTACCAAAAAAATGCCACACAGTGAAATGAAAATGTATGGAATGAATATTTAACAATTAGACAGAAAGTTCTGTTTTTAACTCAAAAAGGTCAGTACTGGTGTTGGAGCATCTTTAAAAGACAAAAGTCGACCTTTGGATTTAAGATTTCTTGGGCAGCTGTCAGGACAACAAAATGATTCATTTCCCCTTTGAAGTTTTCTGATTTTGAGATCATAAATTTATCTTGTAAATGTGTAAATAATACGGCTGTGATGATGTGTTTCCCTCCCGATTCTTTTATAATTTTTGGGATGCCATTGGTTTTGAATTGCGGTTCTTCGATAGTTCTGATTTTTGTGATTTTTAGTTTGCTTCCTTAACCAGACCATGTGAAGCAGTTAAATGATGTTGATGATGTCTACAGACTATATCAGGAGCCATAATATCCCCTCAAAAATGCAAAAATATACCTGTGAGTCAGTTTTTAAGATTTATTTAGGGGATCTAAAATCTTTATTTTCTTCCTACTCAGCTTATAAACTAAGACTAGAATGAAGGAAAAAAATTGAACAAAAAAATCAAGATACTACGATAGATCGTTTTTTTTCTCCCACCCCTTTTAAATAATGGTAAAGATTGGTAGATAAAAATACACAGTTGCTTACCCTGAATGGACATTTACCCGTGTAACTGAGACAATGTGTGCGATTGCAGCTCCCGTAGAGAACGGAGGCACAGAGGCAGACATGACCACAGAGGAGGAGACGTGGGAGCAGAAGGAGGAGCCAGGGGGAGGCGGTGGAGGCGGAGGAGAAGGGAACCTGGAGTCAGGTGGAGCTTGCCAGGAGGGGGGTGCTGCAAGGAAGGAGGACGAGGAGATGATGGAGGAGGAAGAGGAGGAGATTCCCATTCCTAAAGTGGTGCCGGCACAACCTGATGCCCCCAAGAAAGAACACGTGAACGTGGTCTTCATCGGTCACGTTGGTAGGTTTCATTCACGTTAGAGAGTGTGTGGTTTTATCAAAGGCTGAGTTAAGTGTGTGATTCACTTCTGAATGTTTATGCTCGTCTTTGTAGATGCTGGAAAATCAACTATTGGAGGACAGATCATGTGAGTCATCAACTTTGAATCCTCTGTGTGTAACTGATGACAGGGCTTAAAGGCTGCTCATGAAATTCTAAGATCACGACAACACAAATTACTTTTAATTCGCATAAATGGGCCGTTGTAGATGTTAATTGAGATTCATTTAAATATCCCTGGTTTTGCTTTTTCTTTGTTTTTGCCTATCTAGGTATCTAACTGGAATGGTGGACAAGAGGACCCTGGAGAAGTATGAAAGAGAAGCAAAGGAAAAGAACAGGGAGACATGGTGAGATTCTGTCAGCAACAATCTAATAATTTGTAAATGTTTTTATAATAACAGGCTTGTTTGCGAATCATGTGCAGGACTGTTAGAGAGCTTTCATCAGGCTTTTATAAAACATAAATTAATAAACACACATGACTGCATCAGGTACCTGTCGTGGGCTCTGGACACAAACCAGGAGGAGAGAGACAAAGGAAAAACAGTGGAGGTCGGCAGAGCTTACTTTGAGACTGAGAAGAAACACTTCACCATCCTGGACGCCCCCGGACACAAGAGCTTTGTCCCAAACATGATTGGTGGAGCGTCACAAGCCGACCTGGCAGTGCTGGTGAGTTGGACAGCGACACATGACGCCTGTTGAGTTGACATGAATTAAACTTCAAGCACACTGACGCTCATCTTATTCTGCTCCCTCTCGTTGTGTTTCATCAGGTGATCTCAGCAAGAAAGGGTGAGTTTGAAACCGGCTTCGAGAAAGGTGGACAGACAAGGGAGCATGCAATGCTGGCTAAAACAGCCGGAGTCAAGCATCTCATTGTCCTGATCAACAAGATGGATGATCCCACTGTCAACTGGAGCCTAGAGAGGTAAATGTGACTTTTAAAAAACAGATAGAATGTGTTTCTGTTATCTCTTAAAGCTATAATAAAACTTTCCCTAACAAAGACGGGACACATAGCCACTGAATGAGCTTCACTGATTATGACCTTCTATTTTAGTCCTCCAGCATCCTTACTTCACCTTCTTTAATCCATGAAATCTAATGTAGGTATGAAGAGTGTAAGGAAAAGCTGGTGCCCTTCCTGAAGAAAGTGGGCTTCAACCCTAAGAAGGACATCCACTTTATGCCTTGCTCTGGACTTACTGGTGCCAACCTCAAGGACCCTGTACCTGAGTGCCCCTGGTACACGTAAGTTGGCTTTGCTGGATGGGTTTCCATGACACCACTTTGTTATAGGTTTTCAGGTCTACTTGGCAAATTATGCACACATTTATCATGCTCTGAGAGATTTTTACACAATTAAACTTTTTAATAACCATGAGTCACAAAAGTATTTAAATTGAGCTAAAGATCTCCTCAGCCACCACCCTGTGGACGAGGTGGTCAAGTATATCCACACGTTTTTATGGCCACTGATTGTTGTTCAAAATGTCAAACAGCCAAATCACACCAGATCCGTCTCCAGCACTGGATCTGACTGTGTGTTGACTCAAACTGGCTCACCTTCCTTTGGTTCCAGGAGTGTGTCAGATCCACCAGGTCAAAGCCCTCAGGATCAGATGTGCAAGACTTCTATTTTTAGTGGAGCAACAAAGCAATTTGCACATAGCTTAACAAGAAGTCGGGCACTGAAACAACATAAATACACCTGGCTGACTTTCAAAATAAAATACACCAGATTGTAATTCACTTAACAACTACTTCAGACTGTCATACTCAACAGAACCAGGCCCAATAAAGACAACATGAACTGGACAGCAGCAGGGCCCTGTTCTACGAAGCAGGATTACTGCCTAGCGAGGTAGCTTTGAGGATAGGTTCCGGATTCCCCGTTCAACGACACAGGATCACTCCTCAGTGAGGCGGGTCTCCATGGCAACATACGCTGAATGGCTAACCTGCTCCAGGGCAGGTTAGGTTCCAGATTGAACTCGTGGACTATAAAAACCCCGCTCACTGACCAATGAGCCCTCACGAAAAAATGGCTTGTCCGTTCTTAGAGGATCCCGTGGACATTGGAGCGCGCATTGTCCGAGGAGCACTCCTCGCGAGAGTTTTCAGGGACCGCACCGACCCACTCTCTTTTTCGGATGACCATCTTTATGAAAGTTACCGGTTTTCCAGGGAGGGGTTGGTAGTACATGACACTTTCTACAGTTAGTTAAAGGGAATGAAGAACTCTCATTGCCGTAATAAGATCTTCAATGCCAACACTTCTGTTCCATGACAATATTTTATTGCCCGTCTTAAAATTGTGACAGGAATTCATGTAGGGCTCATGTGGGCTACATATCACACAAAAAATGTAAACACGATAGGAATGAACAAATGAATAAAAAAAATGAATAAGAAATAAATTAGGTATGTTGCATGTTACAGTAAAAGTACATGGTGAACAGTGCTATTTCAGGATGATAATGGCACAAAAGATTATTTTTGCACTTCACTTACGCATATAGACTGTCAGCAATTTTCTGCCAGCACTCTTCCGTGCTTTAGCGGTGCTGCTTTTAACGTTAATTACATGTTTCACCTCGTCATACTTCCTCATGATCACCTCCTGCTCCTCCTGTGTGAAGTATGCGCTCCTTCTCTCTCCGACCTGCTCTGACGCTCCAGACTGCTCCATGTTCGCGATTTGCCAGATGCAGCGGGCTCCGCCTTATATGTGTGCACGCGCTCATTGCCAAGCTGGATCCACTTATGAGGTTGATAACCAGCGTTGTCAAACCGTGTAGTGAGACCGCCGGCTACCGCGCTCAGTTCAGCGAGGTAGCTCCAAGGCTATCTCGCTAGGCTGAACTTGCTTTGTATAACAGGGCCCTGGTGTGACAGACGACAGATCTTATGTTTTTTGCCTGGTTATGTGAAATCTTGCGAGGTGAAGTACGATCCTCTGAAGCCAGGAGGAGGAGCCAGTAATATTACTTTTAGGATACCTACTGTTTAAAACCTTTCTAGGTTCAATGCCCACCTTGTTTCCACTTCGGCCTCCAGCGACAATATGCTTCAAAACTCTGCATCAGAAACAGATGGGTGACATCACAGAGACTAAGTCTATTAAACAGTCTATGGTATTCACAGAGCCAGTTTTCGTTCCTTTCTGGTGGCTTCAGGGAAAGCAAATCTATCATTGTTTAGTTCAGAAATAATGTCATCCCAGCTAAAAGTCTTGACCATAATCAACGGTTTGAATAAGAATCAGAGCAAGAAGAAATGCTAACTTCAGTCAATTTAAAAATTGAGATCTGGCTCTGTTTTTAATTTGACTGTACTCATATTGCTGTCTTCAAGTCACCTGGCTTCTCACTGCGCTTTTACACTACACGTCAGATTCATCCATCCACACATGCTTTAAGAGAATGGGATTGGAAAAAAACAGCCTTCTGGTTGCAAAACGACAACTCAACCTGAGCCACAGCTGCCCTGCAAATTACTGTCACTACTTTACGATAATGCTAATTTTCTTTTACAATTTGGCTCAGATCTCATCAAAAATGATCCAAGAAGTGGGTCTGATTCATCGTAGTGCCCTTCTAGGTATTTGCTTTTTTTCGCATCTGAGACCCGTTGCCACTCAGTGAGGTGTTTTTTTTTTTTTTTTGTTAGATAAATCTTCAAACACCACATGTGTCTTTCTTCTCGATATATTCAGAAAGAATAAAGAAATGATGACCGTGGAAGGAGAAGCTCATGATGATGTCTTCATGTTGTACACGCCTGAGACTTTACTGAGAGGACAGCATGTAGTGACTTTGTTATGTTGTGTATTTGATTTGTGGATTTTACGTTGATTTGAAAGATTTTAAAGCATCTAGTATTAACTCAAAGTGAATGAGGCCTCCCTAGTTGGCTTTTCTCTTCTCTGTTATGGAGTTATTCAAGACATTAGAGGTATCTTCCAGGATGTTGATAAAACACTTGTGATGATGTGATTAAAATGGATCTTTCTGGTTGTTTTCAGGGGCTTGCCATTTATTCCCCATCTGGACAGTTTGCCAAACTTCACCAGATCCAGCGACGGACCCGTCAGACTACCTATCGTAGATAAGTACAAGGTGAGCAGCTGGAGGCCGTTGATTCATCTCTTTTCTGCTGAGAGAGAACAGAACCCAGTGGCAGAACGTCTACTTCGCTCCTCAGTTCTTGGCAGATGAGTGGGCGAAATATGTCTTTTGGTTTTTTTATGCTCGCTACGCCAAAAACTGTTTTCCTCCTGCTTCAGTTTGTCATTCTCCCTTCTCTTTGGTGATTTTCCAAAAGCACAGCAGCACGCTTAGACACACTGCAGCCTCTGAATAATCACTCCTCTTTAAGATAATTCAGCATCTTGGCACTCGCTGCTGTTGAGCTGTTGGAGGCAGTTCAACCCATAATGTAAGTGTTGGTGGAATCAACTTATTTTGGAGCTCAATCGGTGTCTTTGCAGAAATCTTCAGCTCTCTCCTTTCTTCACACGCTGTCTTCCTCCTCATCCTCTTATCTTTAAGTTGTTTAAATACCTCTTTCTCCTGTGATTGCGTAAGAGCTTTGTGTAGTGGTTCTGTGATTAAGTAGTCCCAACTGGTGTTCTCCAGATGTAAGGGGATTATGGGTCATTGAACTGGGTGCTGCATGCTAATGGCTCAGCCAAGACTGCAGATCTGAACCGCACTGTGCAGTACACACTGTAAATGTCAACACAATAACCACCCTTTTATTTTTACACTCACTGTCATGCATAGGTACTTCATTTAATTTCATGCCAGCAGAGAGAAATTATCTGAATCTCCACAAAATAATAAGGATACTCTGATAATTTCTGTGTTGTAACAATGCATTTTTGGAATAGATCTCATACTGTTCGACAGATCAGTCGGAGATGAAATACTGATTCTTTTTTTTTTTTTTTTTTTTTACTTTTTATTTTCAAGTCTTTTTCATTTTACAACAACAGAAAATGGCAAACAAATTAGAACAATACATAAGAAAACAAATAAAAAGAAAAGTGAGTGTGGGGGGATACTGTCATCTCATTTGTCCTCACAGGGGTCTCTGTCAGACTGTAGTACTTCATTTTGTCTCTTTTTTTCTCTTGTATTGAAATACTGATTCTTGGTGCAGACACCTACCAACCACTGTAGCAGCGTCCATGCCCGTAGATGCTGCCAGTTAGGCACCTGGAGGTACCAGAAAAGTGATTCTATTATTAGGGGAACATTTCATGTCCATGGGATATACTTATCAATTTTACGAAGTATTTATTTTAAGCAATGACCAATATTACAGTGGGTCATTTGGGTGATATTTCACTTTTATTTAATACAGGAAGTGAACAGAATCCATAATTTATTTAGCTAAAAAGGCAAATCATGTTTTGGAATTTGCAATTTTTGTGCTGTCTGATTTCTCAAAATTCAAGTTTACTCTTCAAAATTAACACTAGAATAATACATGTTTGGGTTTAGTATTTTCAGTATCATTTGTTTAAAATAATCATTTAAATATGACAAAGCTGTTTTAAAAACTATTTTCATAATTTATACGGAAAAAATAATTAATTTTGTGTGTGCCTGAGAACTCTGCGTCAACCGTGTTACCCATTGAAAAAAGGCCTAAAGATCAGCAAAGGTTTGCTCCAAAGTCACATGATTTAAATCAATTGAAGTCACATCCTTGTTAGTGGGAACCTCGAAGAAAGTGTTGCATATTTTAGCTCCTCTTAATCAATATTTTATCAGAATGATTGTCTGTACATGGGGCGCATTAATTGTTCATCAACTGTGTTACCAACATTTTCTGCTGTTCTCACTATAAATTTGGAAAAAAGAAAACTGAAGAAATGGCACAGAAATACGAGATGATTGAGGTCAGACGCTGCCATGTTCAAGGTCTGCAGTTAGCACAAGGGGAAAAAAATGTCAACCGTGTTACCCATCAAAAAATGTAGTGTTGTAGAGACATGTTTGGCCCGTTAACCATGCTACATTTAATTCTTTGAAATTTTGGCTTAACTGTTGATATAGGGACTTTTCTAGGGAGCAAAGTCTTGCATAGAAATGTTGAATAACTCTAAATTCAGTATAATTAAGTACATTCCAGGTGTATCATTTGCAATCAAATAGAATAGGAAACAAAAAATCCCATATTTTCTTTCACTTTTTATAAACCTGAAATGTTCCCCTTAATTGTAGAATCACTTGGAATCTCAAAACAAGAATCAGTAAAAACAGCAGAATAAGCTGTTTGGCATAGGCAGAATATGTTTGGCAAAATTTTCAGTATGTGGCAACCCACACACAGTGTTTCCCAACCCACAAATGCATGATCCTTACAAATGTAGCATCATAGAAAAAGGAAATAAACAGACTCCCAGTGGTATACAATTTATTGCGAAGAAGTATTGATACAACAAAGCAACATATACTAATTTCTTTACATTTTGTGCTAAGTAGCCTTTTAAATAAGCTCTACTTTTGAGAAATAAGCTGCCATTGGATAAAAATTAGGGTTAACACAGGCTTAAATGCTTCTTAGAATTTTCATTGACCATGAGAGCACATTTAATGCTTCTTAAAACACTTTGACATTAACTGTAGTTTGACTCCTCACATCACTGATGGAATAGTACATGACTAAAGCAGTATGCTTAAGCTTTATTCCCAAAGCTAGAAGAAGAAGTTGGAGTATGAACCTCCCTTTCTCTCCCTGTCTGCTAGCGCTAGCAGCCAGGGTGTTACACAGAAGCCTCAGTCTTCGCCAAAAGGTCACTGCTCACATTGATGGGTATTCATTCATTTATCATTGTGGTCACCTTTCACATGAGAGCCCTTTCCCCCTCCAGTTTAACACCTTTGCCAGAGTTAGCTTAGCTTAACTGCTGTAGATCAAATTTACAGTTTATATTTACGCTGGGGTCACCAGAGAGGCGTCCGTTTTCTCTTTGAAATTGGAGTATTTGCTAAAATAACAGACTATTCCTTGAAACTCTGTAGCTTCATATTTAAAAACACACAATGTAGTGTGTTTGAAGCACAAAGGGCTGATTTACAACACTGAAGCTTCAGACAACATCATGTAAAAACTTACTCTGTGTTCACAAGCTGCTTCTATGACTAAATCTCTTGACTAAAAAAACATCAATGGAGGTAGGACGGAGATTCACAGAGAAAAGATTGATGAACAATTAATATGATGATAAATCCCTGATCAACCTGTTGATCTTTTCCTATATGAAGGTCGTGAGTTGCATGCTTCAAATGTCACTGATGATGTGTTTGTGCCTGCAGGACATGGGGACGGTTATTCTTGGGAAGCTGGAGTCTGGATGCATCAGTAAAGCCCAGCAGCTGGTCATGATGCCAAACAGGGTGAGGACGGCTGAACCCTGGAACATCAGAGCCTCATTGTTGTGTGAAATGTACTGTTTAGAAAATCGCTGTGTTGAAACAGAAACGTGGTTTAATAGCTTTCTTCTTGTGTTACAGCACACAGTGGAGGTATTGAGCCTACTGAGCGATGATGTGGAGACAGACGATGCCGGTCCTGGGGAGAATCTGAAGTTGAGGCTGAAGGGCATCGAGGAGGAAGAAATCCTCCCTGGTTTTATCCTTTGCAGTCCTGACAACCTCTGCCACTCTGGTCGCACCTTTGACGCACAGGTAACGACAAGATACTGTGCGTCAAAGGCACAGACAGTGGATAATGATCCGTGGTATTTGGTGCTTTTTTTTTTTGCTTTAAAACGGTATACACTGCGAGATGAATGGACTGGTTTTGGCTGTGATAACCCCCTTTCCAACAAAAGCCAGCAAAGACTCCATCATCAGATAGTTCTGAATAATATCTTGCTTGATACTCTGTCGTGTGAGGTGTATTAAGAATGACTTTCCTTCCCCTGATCTGCTTGGATTGTTCTCAGCGCTCAGCCAATTGTCTCGCAGAACAGATCCCTTGCCAATCTGGAAGCAAGCTGACTTAAAAGAGGAAGCACAACTGATGCATTGATGGCAACAATAGTAAATACAAAGCATCAAATTAAAGACAGACTCAAAAATATAGAATCCATGTGTTAATCTGTGGCAACAAGCCAGGGTTCTCCAACTCCTACCCTGGAGGGCCCTGGAGGGCCGAGAGGCTGCAGGTTTTCTTTCCAACCAAAAACTCCACCTGCTGATTTCACTGATTACCTCACCTTCAAGTAGAGAGCAGGGACAAATCAGTGAAATCAGCTGGTGGAGATTTGGGTTGGAAAGAAAACCTGCAGCCTCTCGGCCCTCCAGGGTAGGAGTTGGAGATCCCTGAAATAAGCGGACAAGGAGAGGAGTTGTACAGAACTTGTTGTACCAGCAGGCCTGTGGTTTGCCGTGTTTGTTTACTCCAAAGTCCACTTTGACCACAAGAGATTTTGCAACATTTCCCGTTTTGAGATTTGGAAGTTGGGGAGTGATCATGCTAACAGCACACTACACACAACAAAATTAAGATCCAAAGATCTTTTAAGTTTGTGCCAGGATTTCTAAGGACTGTCGTGTGCAGAAAGATCTTCAGTAATGTCAGTTCTCTGTCTGTATTTTCATATTGAAGTATTACAGCAGGGGTCTCAAACCCGTGCCATAGAGGGCCAAGAGGCTGTAGGTTTTCTTTCCACCCAAAAACTCCACCTGCTGATTTCACTGATTAGTTCCTGCTCTCTTCATGAAAGTGGGGTAATCAGTGAAATCAGCTGGTGGAGTTTTTGGGTGGAAAGAAAACCTACAGCCTCTTGGCCAGGCATGGGCAAACTACAGCCCGGAGGCCACATGCGGCCCGTGAAACGTTTTAATCCGTGTTTTTCTGTAATTCCGTTTTTCCGTTTTGGTTTTAAAACAAAAAAACAAGTCCATTTTTTTTCGTTTTTGTGATTTTGTTTTGAAACAGAGTAACGAAAGAACGAACCATACACGGATTAAAAATCCCATGATAATTCAATTCTCTCATATTCTAATTTTAATTTCTTAACAAAATCAAGACAGCGAAAAAAAGACTGTTACTTGTTTTCTGATTTTTGATTTGAAAACGAGAAATTGAATAACAAGTCGTTATCCGTTTTCCGATTTTGGATTTTAAAACTGATATGGAATAAACGAATGATACCCTGATAGTTGCCAAAACACTCCATCCATCTGCTCCTGGTCCGACCCCTTTGTCAAAAGAACACATTGTGGCCCACGAATCCAAAAGTTTGCCCACCCCTGCTCTTTGCCCTCTATGGCACGAGTCTGAGATACCTGTATTCCAGGTAAGAATGTTATGTGAAGCTGCAATCCAAATACCAGCTCCCACCCCATTAACCTAGGCTGTGCTTTTTTTTATACTGTGATTAAATATAATTTCACATTAACTTACTTGACATGCTGATTGTATCTGCTTCTTTTCCTCAGATCGTCATTATTGAGCACAAATCAATCATTTGTCCTGGTTACAATGCAGTCCTTCATATCCACACCTGCATCGAAGAAGTGCAGATCACAGTAAGTTACTCCTGAGACAACTCAAGTTCGTTTTTTTTATATATTCTTTAAGCTCTGTTAGCAGTTTTGATTTGACATCACTTTCCTGCATCCTGTCTCTAGGCCTTAATCTGTCTGGTGGACAAGAAGACAGGGGACAAAAGTAAAACAAGACCACGCTTTGTGAAGCAGGATCAGGTGTGCATCGCCAGGCTTCGGGCAGCAGGAGTCATATGCTTAGAGACCTTCAAGGATTTCCCACAGATGGGACGATTTACGCTGCGAGACGAAGGTGGGAACACTGATGTGTTTGTAAAGTGTGCTTTTTATGTTTTTAAGGGCAGCTAATCAATCTGCATAGATTCCTAACAGCAACAGCTGCAGCAGAGATTCAAAACATTTCACTTCTTGGCCTTTGTGCATCTGTAGTAATCACAATTTTCTTCCTTACTCTCATTTTTGCGCTCTTTCATCAGGCAAAACCATTGCCATTGGCAAAGTGCTGAAGCTGGTGCCAGAAAAGGACTAAATGCAACTGTGGCAGCATGCATGGAGTTCTTCCAGACGTTACCAGAGGAGAAGCGCTGCTAGAGCCGACCCCAACAGCTACTCTCTCTTTACACACAACTATGCTGAGGAGAAGATCAACAAAGACGAGAATAAAATTGCATCAAATGAAGGAATCAAGACTGAATCAGTTTTTATGATGAACAACATGTAATGAGAGACCAAGTCCAGTGTGTCAGCTTTCTCATATTGAGAGCTCAGCTATGCCACTAATGTAGCTACATGTCCCCCTTCTGTACTCCCATGGCTAACTGCACTGTCGGCTGGCCACGCCATTTGTTTTCTGAATGGAGATGGATGCAGTGTTGAGAGATTTGGGGGAGGGAAAGAAAAATGTCATGCTAAAGACCAGTTTAAGCCTGTAATACTGATTTGCAATGTTCATCTCCCTTTTTAAGAGTGGGATTAAGAATCCAGTGAACATTTTATTTGGTTTTAAGGATTGCTGTACCAAAATTTTTAGTTTGGTCTCTCGCCACAAGAGCTGGTTGAATTGGATTGAGCTCACATACTTCTCTGATAAACCATGGTAAACACACTCACAAACAGACACACACAGCTGTTACGTAATATAAATGAAAATAAATGATCAAGCTGCAACAGAGAGGTGTGTTTGTTTCTCTTTCATAAGCACAGATGAATCTTAATCAGCCATAACAAACAATATTATGGTAGGTGTACTGATAAATGGGTTATTGAGAGATACGTTTCTAGTGGTTCTTTGTGATGTTTTGGCTGAAGTCCAGTCCAAAAAAAACTCTCACTCAAATATTACAAAGAGGAATTTGATATTAATCTTTTAACTTTATTTCAGCTAACCGTTATCTCTGGACTGTTCCTAGCGTCTCGTACAAATAAAGTTTCTTTTGTATCGTGTGCGTGTGACGCAGCTCACTATGTATACTGCGCATGCGTCGCTTCTGGAAACACGTGAAGCAGGCAGCATGGCGGAGAAAACGGAACTTGCATTAGACCGGGCACAGGTAAAACAATCTATTTGGTGCAAATTAGTGTAACTACTTATGCTTGAATGCCTTTAATTTATCATTAACATGACTTTTGTTATTTCAAACATTATTAAGAGTAGAAGGTCAGCGTTAAGTGGATAGTTTGCTCTGTTTAGCATCGATGCTATTTCAAAGTTGACTACAGTGCACGAGGGTTTGCATATTTGAAGATTTCAATCGCTGGTTCTACAAAACTCGTATAACTCTGGATTAATGTGTTTGACAGGTCAAGAAGGCGGTTCAAGCCCTCCAAGCTTTCTTGAAAACCAAATCCACCCCTGACTCCCTGTTCCTGGATGACACCCAGCCGATCAGCCTGCTCTTCACTCTATGGAAGGTCCCTAAAGTGGCACAGACCATCCGCATGTGAGTACATCGGGCGTAAGCATTGATCTGATTTGTGGCATAATCTGTAATATTTTCCTGAAGGTTATTTACTTGCTTTATTAAACTGACTTAATTGATTGTATTAGTCTTCACACCCAGACCCTTACCCCATGGCCAGCACTTGTACAGCTTTTAGGAAACATGTCAGCAATGTTGCTTCAAAAAGGCAGCAAACTAACCATTAGGATATTTTGTGTGTTGTGACATACATAGCACCTCTAAGCAACCCTGTCGATTCTGTTAAGTGTTTGATTTGGGCAACAGTTGGTGCTATAAAGATTCAATGTAAATCCAGATGGACCTCCTCTATCTATGGAGCCCGTCTCTACAACTTTGATACACTAATACTAACACACTTACATTTTGGTTTTACTGATGTTTGCAGCTTACAGATTCATGTGGTAATTTTGTTGTTGTAACATATTTGGTCCATATTGTAGCACGGCACGTGTCGCCCACTCTGGCATGATGGTAGATGAAGTGACTCCTAAAGGTTATTATTTAACTGACTTAATTGATGGTATTTGTCCTCACCCCCAGACCCTTACCCCATGGCCAGCGGACTGACACAGACGAGGTTTGTCTCTTCACAAGAGATGAGCCCAACATGACATCAGAGCAGACACAAAGATTTTATAAGAAACTTCTGGAGGTGAAGGAAGTTAAAAACGTCACAGAGGTAACTCAACACAATTAATTTGTGTGGCTGATGAACTTATAAAGCACTGAATCGCAGCTCAGTGGAAATAGAGATCCCAATTAATCCATTTATGTTTAACCCTGTTTCTGTTGCAGATAATTCCATACAAGGTCTTGAAGACTGAGTACAAACCATATGAGGCTAAACGTCGTCTGCTGGGGAACTTTGACATGTTCATTTCAGACGACCGCATCCGTCGTTTGCTGCCATCACACATTGGGAAGCATTTCTATGAGAGAAAGAAGTAAGAACCTGCCTTGAGCATCATCATCATCAATCAGTTTGCAACAAAGACGAGACGAGATCAGTTTGGCTAACCTAGCTACAGTCAAGTAGGATAACACAGATGTCACCATCTCTTCTTCATCAGGGAGCCCCTGTGTGTCAACCTGCAGAGCAAGCATCTGGCCAGAGACATCCAGAGAGTGATTCAGGGCACCAATTTAAAGGTTAACAACAAGGGCTGCTGCTGGTGAGATCAACTCTCCTGTCCCCTGTGTTCCAAATAACAAAACCTGTTACGGTCTCATTCAGCTGTCTGTAAACAAACACTTTTACAGCTTTTAGGAAACATGTCAGCAATGTTGCTTCAAAAAGGCAGCAAACTAACCATTAGGATGTTTTTGTGTGTTGTGACATGCATAGCACCTCTAAGCAACCCTGTCGATTCTGTTAAGTGTTTGATTTGGGCAACAGTTGGTGCTATAAAGATTCAATGTAAATCCAGATGGACCTCCTCTACCTGTGGAGCCTGTCTCTACAACCTTGATACACAAATACTAACACACTTACATTTTGGTTTCACTGATGTTTGCAGCTTTCAGATTCATGTGGAATTTTCGTCTTTGTAACATATTTGGTCCATATTGTAGCACAGCACGTGTCGCCCACTCTGGCATGACGGTAGATGAAGTGACAGAAAACATTGAGGCTACTGTCCAAACAGTTGTGGCTAAAATGCGTATGGTGAGTGCAGATTACTTGAAATCTTTACTCTTAGACAGTTAATGTTGTTAGTTCTGCCCTTTGCTATCAGCTTTCTTTGTCCTTTTAAGGCTTGAAAGTCTATTTTAACTTGTTTTAATTCAGACTGTCAAGAAAATGTAGTTAACTGTGCCCCATGTGTATTCTGTTTGCATTTCAACTACAGAAAGGACCAGTCATAAAGCTTATCCATTTAAAGAGTCAGTCATCAGTGGCTCTGCCCATCTACACCTCAGATCTGAGCCACTATGAAATGCTGCACTCGAAAGCGAAAAGTCCCAAGACCCCCAAGAAAAAGGTGAGGACAGATGCACATCTTGCCTGAGTTACAGGCAAACACGGGCAAAAAAAGTGATCTAGCAATTTATTTTAATTTTTTTTATTCCAGGGAGCAAAAAAACAGAAAAAGAACAAAACAGAAGACAAACAGCAAACAGATGTGACCACAGAGGGTGAGAAAAAGGTGGAGGAAGAGGACGAGGAAGAAATCCCACAGCTGGTACCCATAGCTACTCCCAGCAAGAAGCCCAAACTCGAGGTCAGTTATACTCCAAGCAGCTCGAAATACACATTGAAACTGATTAAAATATTGATGTCATTTTTAAATTAAAAATGTGTATATCTCTTGCAGACACCATCAAAAAAGAAGCAGAAGCAGCTGGAGAAAGCACCCAAATCTGCTGCTGCAAAGAAAGGAAAGAAATCACCGAGCAAAGTGACAGGTGGAAAGGCAGGAAAGACAAAAAGAAAAGTGCCTAAAGTGAAATGATGCGAATGACACCCTCTAAATGGACAATTTACACTTCACACAGTTCAGACTGTTCAAAGAATGCTTCATATACCCAGTCTGGTTTTGTCTCCTTTTTGTGTAAGAATTAAAAAAATCATAAAACCTTTTATTTCAACATTTTTTGTCTCTTATTGTCTTTCTGTTTTCTGTAAAACACATTCCTTTAAGTTAGAGACTGTTCGTAGATGAGATTGTGCTGTATCTTTGTATGAGTAACGTTAGCTGATGATGAACATGCAGGATCTTGAAGGTTGTCAGACTTCAGGGGTTGCAGACTTTTCATATCCTCACTGTCATACTTAGCTCTTAGTATGTATCAGATCAGAAAGATGCTTGAAATTGTCACTTGGTATGTGGCGTTGTATACGCCCTTTGTGTAACTTTTTGGATGGAAGGTGAACATTTTAGAAAAAAAATGTTGCTTAACCTTGAGCTTTAACCTTTTAAACCCCCAGTTTCTGGAGCCATGTCCACACGTAGCCGGGTATTTTCAAAAACGAGTACCCCATAATGGGCAGTGTTTTCCTGACGTAAAACCCATGCCAGCCAATCAGAATGAGCCCCTGTCATTGAACTGTGACGTTTGAGAACCGAAATCTCCGTTTACCGGCGTCTACACGAAACCACGAAACTGTAGTTTTCCAAAATCTTCACTTTGGCCGGAGTTTTCAGAAAACAGCGTTTTTCGTGACGTAAAGCTGCGGTTTCGCGTGGACGACAGGCGTAAAAGTATAAAAATATATGCTGTTTCCCAAATACCCGGCTACGTGTGGAAATGGCCTAAGATTATAAATTCTAGACAGACATTTCTCAAATATATGGATACACTTAGTTATTAGCAGTATAGGAATCACACTGGATATCTGGAAAATCTATAAATGAATGTTTAAATACATAAGTCAATGATTTATAATTGGTTTAGCATTGTCAAGCATTTTTTTAGACTTTCCTGCCAATAAAATTTAACATCTTTTCAAAAACCATGACCACATTGCTGAACAAAATATTAATAGAATGTGTTTTCATGCACCTTTAGTGTTCTGTTACCACCTGAACTACTCTAACCTTGAGAGCTGCTTGCTGTCAGAGCTGAGCATGTGTATCAAATGACAAGCCTTTTGTCAACGAGATAATGCCAAGGCTAGTACTCCACAGCTTAAGCTACTTCCATACAATAATGCTACATGGTCAGAGCTACATTCCCTATGAGGCTTTGCTCCTGAATGATACATTCTGCCTATTTTATGAAGAATGTAATAATAAATGACACACAGGAAACATGAACAGTCCTACATATTGATACAGTGTGTTCTGGAGGAATGAGATGAGCACAAAGTGGCCAGCCAATCAGAGGTGATGTTTTCAACAGGTGGGCTGGGTCTGTGTATTCATCTTACCTCTGTGTGTGGTGGGTTATATAGAATTACAGTGTGATCACAGGTTACCAAGCAGGAAGATGGATCATCACATACATTCTTTTATTTTTATGCTCAAACTCCTTCGAACTTCTGCTGTGAGTCGGTTAAATTAATGTGAAGAGGGAGGAGAGGAGCAGACAGGACAAGGGGAGAAAGCTGCGTATCTATAGATGTTCAGTACCTGACATTTTATTATTAATGAGGTAAAGACTCAGAAGGGAGACACGAAGGGATTACAGGTGTTTTTCTGTGGAGCCACTATGGGATCAGCTGGGGAATCCTCACCTGTAGAGGACTCTGGGAGTCAGAACCCGTGTAAGGACTGTCTCACAGAGATCCGTGGTCTGACCTACCTCCACAAGCCGATCATTGTGATGGTGATGGGATCTGCGATGTGTTCTGCAGGTGGGTTCCTCTTCCTGCTGCAGTCGTCGGGGGTGACTGAATCATCCCGCTCGGTGGCCTCAGCCTGCCTGTCTATAGGGCTGCTGTTTGTGGTGATGGGGCTGGTGTGGATCCCAGTTCTGAAGGAAAAGCAGAGGAGGAAACGGTACAGCCAGGGTATTTAAATAGAGGATGGAAATGATTCATTAGATTTATTCTTACATCAAATCAAACCAAAGGTACAACACATAGCCTCCACATACATCCACTTTTGAGCAAGCACTTGGCAACAATGGCTGATACACTGTTCCTTTGACATCTGATGGATTTTAAAGGCCTAAAAACAGGATAGAGAAACAAAAGTGAGAAATGGGAATAACGGACCAGGAGGTTTACACTTAAAGTTCCTTTTCTGGCACATCCAGTCACACAGCTGGGCGGTGTCTCATTGATTACAACTCTGTACTTTGACCCATGCCACTGCTGGTCGTTTCATGTGTTTCACTCTGTCAGTGAGGAGTACTCCTAACTTCTGCAGCTGCCAGCACATTGACTCGTTTCCTCATCTGGATTCACTTTGGGAATAGACATGTCAACATCTGTGCAGGTAGAGACAGTGAGGGAGATAAGCTATGGAGGAGTTGGTCGCTGTAAGTGTTCATTCTGGTTCGCAGTGGCCCACGACATACTTGGCGTCCTCATCATGATGGTGGGGGTGTTTGGAGGGCTGGTGATCCATGACTTGTTCATCTATGCGGGGGCTATCATCATCTTCCTCAGCCTGATCTGGTGGGTGTTCTGGTACTCGGGTAACATTGACGTGCCACCTGAGGACCTGGAGGACGACGTGGGGATGATGAAGTTGAAGAACAAGGGACTCAGCAAGGTGGTGAGGCGTGTGTCCGGGCGTCTCTCAAACAGGATCAGGAATTCTTTCCGAAAAAGTGGCAGCAACAGACCAGGAGGAGAAGTTTCCCTCTCTACTGTTTATGACAGCACCATCGCCTCTTCCTCAAAAGAAATCTACAGAGAGACCCTGTCAATATGAGCTCACACAACAACACAGACTGCATGCTTGAACAAAAGACACTGAACTTTGAGCTTCATATCTGCTCCCTCCACTAGAACATTTATTCATTTGGAATGGATTCTGTGTTAGCTTTGCTAACACGCTCCAGAAATGATTAGCCGACACTACGGACTGTTTGAGATAAGATCAACTAGATGTTATCTTCATGATAACATGTAAACTTTGCTCATAATAACTCAGTGTTTCACGTGTTTAAACCACAGTATCAAAAGAATTCATGTCTCCACTGCTCATGTTCGGTAGAGTGAAAGAAAATGTAGAGTATGAGTGGAAAATGACAGAGTTGTTAATAAGATTTCATCTGAATAGCATGTAACAAGCTAATTTATAGCCGACTGAGGCTTAATTTTTATTTATTTATTTTTAAATTTGTTTTATTTTAACTGAACAATGTCTAAACTTTCCAAGAAATATAAAGGAAAACATTAAACTAATTCTAATGTAGTTTGTTGTGTGTTTCAGTATATGTTGTAAATTGTGCTAGTGATGTTGAAGTAGAAATAAAACCTAATCTATACATAGAAATGTCTGCCTGTTTGGTAATTTGAACTTTTTGGTTTTAAATTAAAACAAAACAAAAAGTTGTTTTTCAAGAATGAAATCATGACTGTGTGTTTATGCATTTTGACCACATTTGTGTTATGCATTATGATTGGCTGATGGATATTTGTATTGTCACTAATAATGCTCCAATGTGACATTTTCAGATAGCATTCTCACAACATTTACTTATTGATGTCCTAAGAGTTTTACTTCCTCTACTAAAGATTTAACACATTTCTTTGTCTTCAGGGTAGGAAAGGGTATAAGTATTTTGAGAGTTTAATGTACTGCAATGCATTGCAAGCAGCAGTCTTTGCATCTTGGCTCATGTTGAGATGCAGAACAGCTGCAGAGTTTGTTGTTTCTGTGCCGTTTTTAGATGATGAAGAAAAAATGAAATCCCTATGAGTTTCTTTGTTAAGCTCTTATAGTTATTATATAATAATCTAAATCCAGGCCTCCATGTCTGATACCATTCACTAATGGATGAACATGACCACATCAAAACTCACCTCTAGAATTTTATTTACAAAGACAAGAGAAATACAAAGAGTCACTAATGGGTTTCTGCTCTTGAGGAATTCTGGTCACTCATTTTCGAAAACTTTTCCTGATTGTTTGAACAAAAAAGTTGCTCCATGCCCATTTAAAGCACTTCTTGGCACTACCCAGGTCACTCTTACCCTGTCGGAGTCTGAGGCTGACTGATTTGCTTTTGTCACTTTGCTTGCTAGGCGTCTAATTTCACTGAGATGGAAGAGTGCAAGCCCTCCCACATTTACACACTGGGTTTGTGATGTTCTTTATTTCTTGAAATTAGAAAAACTAAAGCACTCACTTAGAGGCTCCTCAAAGAATTTTTATGAGATTTTGAGCCCCTTTCTGAATTAAATTAAAGAAAAGATTTGGTTGTCTGCTGTCCTATAATCAGTGTGAATTATTATTTTATATTCATGTCTATCCATCCACCATACTATATCCTATGAATTATTATGCATCGGAAGACCCTGCTTGTATTTATTATTATTACAGTGCTGATATTACTATTGTTATTATTTTCATTTTATTTGGTCTGCTCATGTTTTTTTCTTCCATGTTGTTGAAGCTTATTTTTTGTTTATTTAAGTTTTGATTTTCCTTTTGTTATTTTTATTATCATCCTTTCTTTTCCCTTTACGTTATATATTTTGCTGTACAGAGTTTTTTTTTTTTTTTTTTTACTTTTTCTGTATACCTGTTATTTAAAAAGCTTCTACTAGACAAAGTTATTTTTAAAAAAGAGTCACTGAGGGGCGCCCTGATAGAGATCTTCATCATGTCTCAGTACCTAAATTCTTGGTATTCTATGAGCTGGGATATAAATAGTGTTTGACATAAGTACGATAAAAGATTACTACTTCAGATACAAATCTTAGGAAAGGAATATTTCACATGATCGGTTCCAAGTCATGTTATATGTATATGTATATATATTGAGACTAATTCATATGGTGCAAAACAGTGCTGCAGCAATGACAACAAAACAGACATGGTATATACTGACCTTTGCACAATGAATAACTTTGGCCACTCATCAAAAATGTGCTTTTGGAGGCACCCTCTAGGGTTCACTCTGCACCAATTTGCATCTCTCAAGTCTTCATCAGAGCTGTAGGGAAATTCTTACAGTTGGTAATTTTGAATATGTGATTAAATTAGGGGATAGATGCTGCTTGTGCTAAAAAATAAACAACTCAAGGAAATATGTGTGTATGAAATTTAACTTGAATTTTCCTTTAGGTTTGAAATCAATTGGCCTTTAGTAAAATATGTACATATCATTTTGGTAATTTTGGTGAGGTCATTTTTAACATGATTTGCTTTATTTCGAATTGGGTGTGAAACTGCACCATCTAGTGGTCTACAGAGTGACACATTTGACATTTCTCATGTGAAAGCTGGTGAAATATCCTTTGGCAAGTGTGTCAAGTTAATAGCTTGCAGAAACTGAAGCCACACCTGAAACTTTTAAATACTGATTGCATCTGACAAGCAGGTTATACAAGTGTTTTCAATTAACTTGCAAAATGAAAAAAAGTACTGTAAATGTTCCACTGTTGTTGGATGAATTTCATTTCGTCATATTCAGTCAGAGAGTTTCAACCAAATAAATCCACTTCCTTTTACCTCCACTTCTGACAATCAGAAGTCAGTTAAACAGATATTATTATCCAAACCATAAACTTTGATGACAAAGCTGTAAGTACCTACGTTTTAAATGGGCTTGTCTACATCTTTAATTTTCCTCTTCTCTCTTTCGTTCTAACATACAAAAAAAAAACAAAAAAAAAAACAAAACAGATTGACTAATATATTGTTATCAGAATAATTTTGATTGCAGATATGAGAACTGTTATCCTGTAAGATCTCTCAACACAGAAGTAAGATCAGGAGCAAGAGCAGCAGAGTACATGCAATACTTATAAATGTTTTCAGTTTGTATTTTGTATTTACGAAGTTAATGACTGACATCTGAAGTTTTATCAGAATATATATAGTCAGAGAGAAAAATAAATACTGAAAGTCAATTCTCACTCATTGCTGGCGTGAAATATAAACTGACTAAAATACTAGCCATTACCTTTGCCTCAGTTTCTGGAGATTTAACGGCTAACACTTGTAGGCCTGTAGTCAATCTATATCTAGAATTTATCCTATATATGGTCCCAATGCGAAGTGTTATGTTCGTTTTCACAATCTCTTTTTATTGCCTTGAGGGTGCGCAATTAGCCGCGAGGTTTCATGAACTTGACCACTGTTTCTTCATTACAACTACAACACCGGCTACGGCAAGCGAGGAGGGTCTGAATTGATTAAAGCTTTCCGGTTTACCACTGTCAACACTTGGCTCTAGCGCTGCTGCTGAGCAACGACGATGTCGGAGCAGGAGTCTCTGAGGCTCTCCAGTGCCAGAAACCGTGGAGGCGTACAGAGGGTGGAGGGCAAACTGCGAGCCAGCGTAGAAAAAGGGGATTACTATGAAGCACACCAGATGTACAGGACTTTATTTTTTAGGTAAGACCTCGATTTACGTTCGTAAGTGCAGATGTAATTGTCATATGGCTTTGGGGCCTGCCTGTTCCAGATCCTTCTGCTGTCAACCTTGCTTTTATGCCTGTCCTTTTATGATTGGGTGAATCTCACCGTAGACCCACCCACTCATGTGGGTCCGCGTGTTTGTTTGGACAGCTCAACTGTCAATCTTCTACAGTCACAAAATGGGACTGGTAACCACAGCCAGTGTGCTAGCTTCGTGTTAAGCAATACAACTAAATTTGATCAAAGCCGACTTAAGCTTAACTACAAATAAAAGAGGGACAGTCACACTGTATTTAAGATCATGACAAAGATATTTCACCCAATGGTTAAGAAATAAATACGGTGTATGTACGATATAACTTAGTTCAAGCGTTGTTGAAGGTGCCCAGCTGTGTTAGCATTCATACAGATAGCCACATACTGCATCGCTGCAGTCTGAAATATTGTGGATCGACGTGCTTAATTACATCATATATGTAATCACAAAACAAGGCTTGTGATTCTTGCGTGACCCGCTTCCAGATTGGAGAATCTGAGACACTTATTTCCAGGGGTGTTTACGTCAACGTACGTGTGTACATTTCATTGACATACACTCTGATGTTTGTCCTGTTTCAAGACATTGAAGCAGCGTGGATGCTGTTTTGTCTGATAAATGGAAAACTTTTCTGCCTTGAGCTTAGTTTGCTAAAGAAATTGATTGTTTTGAATCCATTTCAGCTGGAGCCAAAGCCCTAGTCAAAATCAAAGAGTTGTGTTCACCATCCTACTTCCTTCACTGGCTTCCTCTGAGTTGTAACGTTCATTACCACCCTCCCACAAGTGTTGTAACACACTTTGTACCTTGTGTTTAAATCTAGAGTCATATCTTGTGAAAAACTGAAAATCATGCAACGTATCTTGCTGCCCCAGAAAGAAATAGTAGTTTGCAGTGCAAACAAAGCCTGTGTCAGTCTTGGTAAGCAGGTAATATCACATCATGTCATGTCTAATGTTGACACTCCTGTCATCCATCAGGTACATGTCACAGGCAAAACATGCTGAGGCCAGGGAGCTGATGTACAATGGTGCTCTACTCTTCTTTAGCTATAATCAGGTAGGTCTGAAAAATCAAGATTTATGCCTTTTAAGGTTTGTTAATACAAGACATAGGTATGTAATGTGGAGTGTAAATGTACTTGTGTTAATATTTTTTATACAGATCTGAGAAACTTTAAGTCTGTTGTGTTTATTTCGCTAGCAAAACAGTGCAGCAGACCTGTCCATGCTGGTTCTGGAGGTGTTGGAGAAATCTGAGACAAAAGTTGAAGATGATATATTAGGTGAGTGACATATTTATGTTTTTAAGAGACACCAGTTTATGCACAGTAGATCGTGTGTTGATCTCTGTGTGCACAACCAATACAGATGAGATCTGCCTTCATACTGTTCTGATCTGACCTTTTAGGACTTCTCCCCTTCAAAGAGTCGCATACTTTAGGATTAAATTGTTAACAAAAAAGAATCATTCTGTGGTGTTAATGGTACCGTGTGTGTCTGTACATGTGTGTTGAGCAGAAAGCCTGGCAAAGTTGTTCAGCCGGATGGACCAGAACTCCCCAGAGAGAGTAGCATTTGTGTCCAGAGCACTGAAATGGTCCACAGGAGGATCCAGCAAGTTGGGCCACCCTAAACTACACCAACTGCTGGCTGTCACCTTGTGGAAAGGTAATCTATTCATCACTGAGTTCATGAGAGGCAGAGGACAATAAATACTGTCGCACATTGAGATACGTATATGATTTTACAATGTAAACAGTTAAGGGGGTGTATCACACTATTGTTAAGACTGCATGCTTCATGAAAGTGTTCAGTCTCTCAGATAACCTCAGATTTGACATGCACCAATGGGTCAGCTGGTTGATCTGGTTGACCGATTTCCTTAATTTTGGGGGATCGGTGATTGGCCCATCCTTACATATGAAACTGATCTCATATTTTTCCGGGAAGGTCTGACAGCCAGCTATTGTTGCTTTTTGCTCTGAGATCTAAAACTCAGGACACTTTATTGGTTGTTTAATTAGAAAATAAAAACATAAAGACTTTATTGTTTCACAGGAATTGTTCGAGGATTTTCAATAAAATAAGATTGGAACTTTGAAGGTATATGCTGTCAGTTCTAAAAAATAAAAAAATAAAAATTGGTATCAGCCCAAATTGGTACCTCAGATGTTCTAGTTTCAGCATCAACTGTAAAAATGTCTCCATAAAACAGAACTTACTTAAGTTTAAACCCAATATCAGTTTCTTTAGGTCAGTTAGGTCATTAGAATTGCCCACAAGAAGTTAGAAATGTCAGAGTAATCATAGAAACTACAAAGAAGTGCAAATAAATAATATTAAATACAAGTTATATTAAACTAACAAAAATTAGTTACCTAAGAAGCTCAGGTTAGTTAGATGAGCTTTGTACCAAAGCAGTGGTGTCACTTAATCAGGGTAAAATCAGGGTCAGCCTGAACCGTGTGGTTGGAAATATCCTGATGCATCTTAATCTCCATACTGCATTTTCAAACACACAATTCTGTTCTAAAACACACACTTCTGAACTTACACTCACTATTTTGAGTGCACAAGTGTGTGTACACTGTCAGTATGGAAAAACATAGTGCATTTTGATCTCTCTGCTGGCGCACTCGAAACGTTTAAAAAAGTTGAGTGAGTGAATAGGAATACCAAAGTTGACAGAACAAATTGTTATGGTAGAGAACTATGAAAGATATTAGAATATTTTTTGAAAAATGAACGTTTCTGCAAATATGGCTGCTGCACAAAAGAATTATAATCAAGTTTAATTAAAAATGTATTTAGTACTATTTTGACTACTTGATGCCTGTTTATTTGTCAAGCCATCTTCTTATGCAAGACATCTTAAATTATAACTTTATTAATAACCTGACTCGAGCTGTGTCAGGCCAGTCTTTGCTTGATAAACAGATGAAGGAGGGAGCATTTTACAGCTGCTTTAAATCCTAAACTTACAGAGCAGGTCTGTGTGCAGCATGCATTGTTCGCTGCTGATGTCACCAGGTTAGAGAGTGATACCTGTCTGTTACAGAAAACAGCCCAACATACCTCACAGACTCATGGATCCCACTTGACTTTATTTATTTATTTAAAATATCATTGTTTTTTTTTTTGGTCCAGAGCAAAACTACAGTGAGTCTCGTTACCATTTCCTGCATTCATCTGATGGGGAGGGCTGTGCACAGATGCTGGTAGAGTATTCGGCCTCTCGAGGCTTCCGCAGCGAGGTCGACATGTTTGTGGCGCAGGCCGTCCTACAGTAAGTATTGTCACTGTCATTTTTTGAACACAAGTATTACTTTCTTTCTAATATCTTTACCCTTTAAATCACCAGCTATGCTCTGCTGAGCCTCTTCTAATGTGTAAATAAGTGCAGTGGCAGTTTTTTAAGGTTTAATATATGCTGTATAAATATTTGATTGGATTTGAAGTGTAACTGGTGCAGTTTCTGTATGTAGTGCCTGCTCTGATAATGTAGCCTCCTCCTCCAGCCTGTTAGCCTGCTGTCCTATCAGTTTTCTGTCTGCACAGCAACTTTTCATCGTCTCTAATGTTTGTTTGGTTATTTCCTCCCTCTTTCCTCTCATCATGTGGCTCACACTATCTGTCTTGTTTCTTTCTCATCCTCTCTATCCTCCGGCTCTTTTCTATTTCTGTCCCTCCCTCCTGCAAAACCTCCACCCTCCAGGTTTCTCTGCTTAAAGAACAAAAACAGCGCTTCCGTGGTGTTCAGCACATACACAGAGAAACACCCGTCCATAGAGAAGGGCCCTCCCTTCGTCCAGCCTCTACTTAACTTTATCTGGTTTCTGCTGCTGGCAGTGGATGGGTGAGAAAAATTTTACTCTCAAATTTGTTCCAGCCTCATCTTATAAAATTCTCCGTGAGTAATCAGGCTGTTTCTTTGTGATTTCCTCAGGGGTAAATTAACAGTTTTCACAGTGTTATGTGAGCAATATCAACCTTCCCTGAAGAGGGATCCCATGTATAATGAGGTGAGTGCAAACGCTCAGAGGTTTCTTTCCATCAGTTATTTATTACCTCTGGTCATGTGACTGCAGCTGCATTACACTGGATGCACCATGTACGATATCCTTACATTATTCAATAAACTAAAGTTAAAACAGCAGGTTGGCCTAATTTTAACTCATTGGCTGCCAGATGATTCAGAGCAGAGATTAGACATGCGCTGATCGATTGGTGCCGAATTCCAAATTTTGGGGGATTGGTGATCGGCCCATCTTTATATGAAACTGATCTTATATATCTCTGGGAAGGCCTGACAGTCAGTCATTGTTGCTTTTTGCTCTGTGACCTAAAACTCAGGACACTTTATTGGTTGTTTTAGTTAAAGCATAAAGATTATATTGTTTCACAGGTATTTTTCAATGATTTTCAATCACATAAGATTGCAACATTGAAGGTATATGCTGTCAGTTATAAAAATTAAAAATTGGCAGGTCTGTTTTTTTTTTTAAGGTCAGTGATTGGCCAGAAAATTTTGATCAGTGCACCACAATTTCGAACAGTCTTTCAAGACCCACAGAATATTTTGTTCTGTGACTTTGTTACACCGGAACTACAACAAAGGAATAGACTCTCTTTTTCCAACCTTGAGCAATTTTTTAGCAATCAGCAGAAGAACATAGGCTGGTTTACATGTTTTTGACCAAAAAAACTGAGAAAAAAACATCTGTTCGCATGATCACGACACTCTTTCTGTCTGATCCACCTCGACACACACTCTATTTGAGTGTAAGATGCTTGAACTTCTCCGACTTACGTTTTGCCATTGTCTTGCTGTCATCTGGTATTTTCTTTTCATAATCTATATTGATCTCATTCAAAGAGAGCACTGCTGCCACCTACAGGGGTCAGTTCATCAGTAGGGATGCACCGATCCAGCTTTTTTGGTCCAGATACTGATATCTGGGCTTTGGGTATCAACCACTATGGATCCTGATCAGATACCAGTGTTAAATAATAACCTGCATGCTCTACTGTGGGGTAAAACTGGTAATGTTTTGAGCAAAAGACAAAAATGAGAACATATGGAATTACTGAAGTTAATATTTATTCAAACTACAAGTGTTAAATGTTTAACAGCAGTTACAGAAATGACTATTTGGTTGTAAAATTTTATACCTTTCATACTAAATCATAGTTTAGCCTTAGTGTCAGGTTTGGACCGATCATTTCCCACCTTTACCCGATCCAGCTTTTAGGGGCTTGATCGGCGCTGATAACCGATACCAGGATTGGATCGGTGCATCCCTATTCATCCGTACACTAGTTTACAAGCCTGATATTGATGGACAAGCTACGCCAGACCGTCCCCCACCTGCCTTGTTGAGAAACATAATTGACGTCTATAGACATCATTAGCACTAGACGGTTGTAATCAAATTGACTTCTATCCACGTCACAGCAGCCAATGAGTTAAAAATCTTTTTATCAAGGTCATTGAATCTAAATGCAGACATTGCAGCAGTTTCATTTAGAGCCCAACCGATATGGGATTTTTGGGGCCGATGCCGATACCGATACTGGGGGCAAAAAAAAGCCGATATCTGATTTATCGGCCGATATCCGATATATCGACCAATATCTGATCTATCTGCTGATATATATAATAAATTAATTGATATACACAGGATATATACTGTATATGAACACAAATTATAATACCCATTTGATTCAAGACAGAGACAGAACTATTGAATTAAAACAAGGAACTTAAATTATAAAACTGTCAACATAAGAACTGTAGTTTAAACCAATGATAAATAAGAACGAGCTGTAAACACAATAATAAATAAAGAAGTCAATGTAAACACAGTTAGTCAAAAAAAAAATCAAATTGTAAACACACAATGAGCAACTTACACAACATTAAAATGTTGTTAGATAATGGTGGATGGAGGGGCCAGGCACTCAGGCAGCGTGCTGCCCAACACACAGGAACAGGAGCGACAGAATCTCAGCAGAGCAAACATTTTTATAATCGGCTACATTTTGGCTGATGTTGATTAATCGGTGACAGGCATAATCGGCCCTAAGTCGGGCTCTAGTCTCATTCACTCTCATGCTTTTCTTTCTGTTTCCCTCACACACCCTCCCGGTTCTCTTGCAGTATCTGGACAGAATAGGACAGCTTTTCTTTGGCGTTCCGCCGAAACAGTCTCCATCATACGGTGGACTGCTAGGTGAGTGGGAAAAGACTTTGACACTAGATACAGTGAAGTATCGAGAAGCATCAGAGTTTGGTTATTTCAACATTTTTGCTTAAAGAAGATTTCCATATTCAATAAGTATGTTTCCCAAAATTCTTGTTTGAAATGCTAAAAGTAGCATCACAAAATGTAAGAATATTGATCTGTGTGTCTGATTCTCCAGGGAACCTCCTGAACAGCCTGATGGGTTCGGGGGAGGACGACGAGGCTGAAGAAGCCCAGGAGGACAGCAGCCCGATAGAGCTGGACTGAGCCTGCCACAGCCTGACAAAGAGAACAAATGAACACAAAAAAAAAAGAAAAAAAGAGGAAGATCACTTTGCCTCCGTCCTTTACCTCCACAACCAGGGTGGGGCGAGGGGCCGGCCTGTTTTCAGAGGCGTGCTGATTCCAAAAAAACCCTCCCTCCCTCTCATCCAGTCAAAAATCAAAGCAAGTATGAGGCCACAAAACCCCTCTGTTCAGCACTGCCGGGACTGACTGCGCCAAACTGCAAACTCTCTTTGTTAACCCATTGTAAGATTGTATTTTATTTTAATCATTATTTTTGTTAGTTTGGGACTCTTGCTCTTTGTTTAGGGTGTATGCATTTTAAACACAAGGTGCCCTCTCCCTGTGAAAGCCTGCTCCAGAGGAGGGAGCAGTTTGAGAGTCCAGAGGAGGGGGCAGCACCACATACAAACACCCCTCTCTATAATATGGTTTATTACTTCATTATAGAGAGGGTTCAGTCAACTCACTACGTTTATCCAAGTGTTTTTGTTTGCCAGGCAGCAACAAGGAGCTGCTTGTTTCAGCAGCTTTAAGTTCCTTTACAGACCTCTTCTTTGAATAGCAAATCAAATATTTTCTTGTCGTCAAGGCAACTTTTTTTATTTAATGCTCTCATTTGTCCTCAAACTGAGCGGACAAAACCAGAACAGAAGTGTACGTCGAAATCTGAGGTGAATATCATCCAAATGAACTCAGTGTGTCCTTCAGGTTCATCTACTGCAGACATCATCTGTCTGGCTACATTCAGCTCCATTGTGCACTTGCTGAACTTACATCTCAGAGAGGAATTTTTGTTTTTGCATTCTATTGTTACAGCTGCCAAGTCACAAGTAATAATTTGCAGTGAGGAGTTTAAAGCGCTTATTATTTGGATTTCACTGGATGTGGATTGCTGTCTGCGTGTCACTGTGAAAAAATAAAAAGTCAAATGTTGAGGTTCCCTTCGAAGTTTGTGAAGAGACACTGTGAAAACCCGTCTGTCGAAATCAGTCTTGCTTTTCATGTTATGAAGTGTTAACATCGAAACTTAAAAATCCTGCGTCACTTTTCACTCCTGTTGATCAGTTCCTCTTGGAGATGAATCAATAAGCAAGCATCAGTTCAGCCAGTGCTCAATCAGAGGCGTGAATCACACGACGGCTCCTGTTAATCAGGGTTAACACCATTGGCCCACAGAGAACATGCACAATCGTACAAATGCTCAATCCTTTGGATTCTCCTTTCAGATGTTTCAGTCGACTTGTTTTTTGTCCTCGCAGTGACGTGATCAGGTTTGACAGTCTCTTGTTACTTTTATTTTCAGACTAAGCTCCAATAAATTTGAAACTGTGCAACAAATAGAAATTAAATTCTAGGAAGGTAGAGGTCTTCTAGCGTAACTTAATTATTAATAACTTCTATGTCATTATCCGTTAAGAACAATGGATCACTACATGGATTATACTTAATGAGGAGAAATGTGAAGCTGAAAACTGAGTAGTGAAACTGGTTATTGAGATCGTAATAACTACTTGTTTTGTAAACTAGATGTTCTGACTGCATATAAGTTTTTCAGTAACCCAGCTTGAACTGTTTCCACCTGGACAGACTTTTAAAACAAGAGGAGCTACTGTGGTCTGAAAGTGAAAATCCAGGCGATGCAGACTGTTACTTTTACAATCATGTTAACAAAACCACAAAAGTCTTATTATTCACTCTGTTGAGTCATCATGATTTAACTTGAATCCAAAAAAACAACCTTTTTTGCTCTCCTGAAGGTCAGAAAGTAGTGGTCTCCTTTACCTGGCAGTGAAAAGGTGTGTGACCAAAGGCCCGTCCGTGTCAGACAACATCATCATAGCTGCTTGTTTTTTGATATTTTTCCTTTGAGAACTAAACAAGAGTGTTTGCCTTTACGATGACTCACTAATTGATTAAATAAACTACAACTGAGAAGAGTTTGAGAATGTCTTGAAACAAATCTTGTCCTGTCTTTTTTGTTGTTGCATTGGATGTGCACTCACTGAGCACTTAGTCGGGTACGCCTGTTCAACTGCTCGTTGCTGCAAATCAGCCAATCACATGAAAGCAATTTATACATGTAGGCACCGTGAAGACAAGCTGCTGAATTCAAATAGAGCATCAGAACGAGAAAGAAAAGTGATTTAAGTGACTCATCTGTGGACTCACAGAGCTGAAATTATCTCAGACTGGTTTCTTCAACATGACAATGAGTTCCCTGTACTCAAATGTCCTCCACAGTCCCCAGATCTCAATCCAATAGAGCACCTTTGGGATGTGGAGGAACGGGAGATTCTCATCATGGATGTTCAGCCGACAATTATACAGCAACTGTGTGATGCTATCATGTCAATATGGAGCAAACTCTCAGAGGAATGTTTCCAGCAGCATGTTAAATCTATGTCACAAAGAACCAAGGCGGTTCCGATGGCAAAAGGGGGTCAAACCTGGTATGAGCTAGAAGTCCTTTATGAAGTGGCCAGTGAGTGTGTGTGTGGAGTACAAGGGAAGAAACAGAAATGTTTATTTTCAATGCCAAATTAACAAACACAAAAATAACCTCCTGAAACCCAAGATTTGTCTGATGTGCATTTTTTTATTTCTCCTTGCTATTTTTCGGCTAAGTGAGACCTCATGATTATTTAGACTAAAGTTGGTCTTTTTACAGGAAGTTATTGGTTCTTATAGTCAAGTTATCAGTAGTGTTATTATGCATAAATACAATGGTTTCATTCAGAAAATGGGTGTCAGAAATGTTGTAAAATGACATGGGCAGTAGGGATAGGTACTGAATTAGGTACTTTTATAGGAACTGACCGAGTTCTGTCAAAAGTACCAGGTACCGATTCATGTAAAACCAATAGGTACCATGTTTAGGTACCTTAGTACATCCTTGTGACTGTGAGGGAGTGGAAGAGTAGGCAATTATCCATTCTGGACATGTACACAGCATTGTAAGATTATATACTGAAGAATGAATTATAAAAAAACATATTTTATTAGAATAGAAAGGAATTGAGTAGAATAGCATAGAACTTTATTGTCATTGTAATAAGTACAATGAAATTCACAAAAGTCACAGCAGCAATCAAGAAAACAAAAGTAAGAAAGTGTATAGAAAGTGCAAAAAGGTCCACAAGAAAATAGATGATGACAGTTTGTCCATCATTCTCCAGTTCAGCCAGCCTCCACCTCCACAGGGTCCAGGACTGAGCTTCTTCAGTCATGCTCCATCTCTGTCTCCTGTATCCTGTCTGCTCACAGCAGGTGAAGTTCCTCCAACATGGCATTGGTGTCTGATGTTAGCTCCGTTAGCCATATCTGTGAATAGCATGATGCTACTTTGCCTTGCGGTATTCCCTCTGTTGCTGGGTTAGCACACTTAGTTTGTTCATCTTATTTGTGATAGATCCTACGTTCCCAATAACGATGGATGGACAGACAGGTCCATGTCGACACTTCTTAGCTCACACCTGAGAACCAGCACATCGTCCTCACCTCCTTCTCCTCACCTTGTGGGGAACATCAGGCCTTGCACCAGTTAGCATTGACATGCTACAGGCTGCTAACAGCTGAGTTTACATGTAAACAATGCAGCCAAATACTAAATACTAAACAAACTGATATTTTTAACCACATAAACATAAAAAAGTACCAAAAATTGGTACAGTTGAATACTGGTACCAATCGTCAGGTATCAAGCATCGGTACCGTATCGCTTCAAATGTGAAAGATACCTTCCCCTAATGGGCAGTGTCCCTAAATGGGGCAAAGAACGCAGAGTTTAAAAAGCGAAAATGAATCATGAGTCTGAGAGGCAGAAATGTAATGTCCACACACGTGTATGCAGGGTCTTTTAATAATGCTTGAATAAAGGCAGGAGGAAAACCTGGGTACTCAACTTGAAAAGAAAAGTTTAAATGCCTTTTTTTTCTAGCACATTCTACTTGATGAACATAAATAAAAGAGGTTTGTTCCTACATGTTAAGAAAGGCTGGATGCTGGAATGTGTAAGAGTAAACCTTTTCATACCTTCCTCTTCAGTAATAACACTCATTCAACAAACACTCCATGACCTATACTGTAGGGACTCTCAGAGTGAGAAATCAAACCCATGATGAGCTTTTCATACAAAGCAGCATGTTTATTTCTGTTATCAAAGCATGTAAAAACACTCTGATAAATTCTGCTGAAGGTTTGCTTGATAGTCAGATACACTGTACAACACAGCACAATGTGGAATGTTAGTTCACTGCTTAATACATGTATCAGAAACGCAAGAGCAACTTCTATCAGCAGCAGTTAGTGACAGACAAATGTATAAGCAAAGTCATTCAGGTTATTGTTGTTTTAGTTTTTCACTCTGAATCATGGATCATACACTGAAATATCATAACTTATTTTTACTTAAAGGGGGGTATTGTGCTTTCTCATATTGTAAACATGGAGAGATCATCATTAGATCTTCACAAGACTTGTGAAAATGATGAGGTTATCACAATGAACCACTGAGAGGTTAGGCCTCAAACACCATAGCCTGCCTACAGTCCTGCTCTGACCAATCAGAAGGGTGGGAATTTCAAGCAGGGAGCCTTAAAGAGACAGCAGCTAAAAAAAGGTTCAAACAGTGGCTGAAATAAGGGTTTTCTAAAACACCAGTGTAAGAAATAGGGTTATTTTTTAAGCTGTAAATTATGTTAGCCTACTACAGTGGTACAAGAGGGATAGTATAAAGCCTAAAGGAAAGCACAATACCCCCTCTTAAGTGGCTCTAAATGCTGACACTAAAAAGGGGCAATGAACACACCATTTGAGTTTAACTGTTTGCTGTTTTAAGGCGTTGAAATGTGATGAAGAAAACACTTTTGGCACTTCACTTGTGTAGCTTCACTCTATTTCAAATTGAGCCTTGTCTACTAACACCGCTCTAATGTTCAATATGTGTCACTACACAGATGGATACACTAAGGCGTTTCTTCCTCTTCTCTGTACCAATCATCTTTTTTATTTACAACAAACAGAGTGATGTTCACGTGCGGGACTGTAGCACCAGCCTTTGGACTGTGTCTGTCAGATGCGTCATGTCGGGCTGCTGAGCCTGGTGTTTGATGTACTCAAGAGTTCGAACCTGCAGCAGAGAGAAGAGACAGGAAGTCACTCAGGCTCAGTTTCTTTTTTTTTTTTTTTTAACTAAGGATGAGACTGTGTATGTTTCTGTGTGATCTCACTGAGACACGCGTCTCGCAGTATCCGTGTTTGTGGCTGAGGTTCCACAGGTTGACGGACAGCTGGCTCAGCTTGTTGTTCCTAAGATCACCGTGAGCCAGCAGAACACTGAACAGGGAGAAGGCCAGCGCGCTTTGACGCCGAGTGCTTGGCTGTAAGGGGACAACATTTCAGCGTCATGTTACTCACAACACAACTTAGACTGTTTCTATTTATTTTTTTGGTTATGACCAAAAACATTTTTTGGTTGCTTGTACCTGTGCTTTTATTGAAGAAATTAAAAATAAAAGAAGCAAACAAGCATTTCTTTCTCACCTCATCACGGCCGAGGGTCTTCAGGTGATCCAGGATTTGTCCAATCAGAGTCTCGCACAGCTTGTTGATCTCTGACAGAAACTTGGGATCACCTCCATAAAGTGTTTCATTGGAGTCCACTGAGATCAGAAAAGAGGAGAAAGCCCGTGCAAGTTTTCTTTCACAGTTTTTTCACTTTAATCTTTATAAACAACAACAAACAATCTGTATCTTCAGACTTCATTAGGTGAGATGAAGTGTTTGTAGGTGTGTGGGTACCTTTGGGGACAGAGTAGAGGTAGGTTTCCTGGCTCATGGCGGCCAACAGGGGCAAAGCGCTGACATAAACCCGCACTTTGGCGTCACTGTTGTCCTCCCAGGTGTAATCCTGGACCATGTTGAGCAGACCTCGAACCAGGTACAACACACCATGCTCTGGATGGTCCTGCAAATACACACACACACACACACACACACACACACACACACACACACACACACACACACACACACACACACACACACACACACACACACACACACACACACACACACACACACACACACACACACTTAGATGTAGCCTTCTGTTGCTCTGTTTCATCTACATTTGACTTTGAGCACACATCAGAGGAGGAGGATGCTTAGTCCTACCGGTACGACCAACAACGTAGACAGGAAGTTGTTGATGAAGTCCAACAGGAAGCTTTCAGAAGAGCGCAGCTTCCCCTCCACGCTGATGGAGCGAGGAACCTCGGGGAGAACACTGACTGCTGCTTTTAGGAAAGCATCCGCTGTACGTGTGGAAAGAGATTAAAAAATTAAAGGGAAGAAATGAAGAAAGAGTGAAAAGTTGGAGATAAAAAGTTCATGTCATGTCTCAGCTGACTACATCTTCATCCCACCTTGTGAGAGACACTGGTTGGCGAGAGCGACCTGCCCTGACAGAAGATAGAGGCTGAGACGGCTGAAGATGCTGCTGAGGGATGGGATGGTGATGAAGCTGTAGGCAGCGCACGCCTAGAAGAAAGAAAAGATCAAATAAAAGCAACACAGAGTGTATGGTGGCCTGGAGGGGTCAGATTTAGAGTCTTTTTCACTCACCCTGACAAAGGCTGCCGTTTTTCTGGAGTGACTCCCTTTCATCACCCGACTGGTCTCCATGGCCAGCTGGTTCACCGTCTGAAAATGACACGGTGTGTGTTTAAGAGGGCGTGTGTGGCAAAATATGAGGATTATATGAAAGTGATACACAAACAGAATTTCACTGACGTGAATGAGCTGCACAAGCACTGACTCCAGGTTACAGAAAGTGGCTCTGGCCTCCACACAGAAGCTCAGCTGCTGCTCAAAGTCACGACCAAAAGAAACCTGAACACGTTAAGAAAAGAAACACAATCAATTCATGTAAGAAGGGACAAAACTGCTCTTCTTTTACTTAACAAATACATCTCACACATTGATCCTCTTTTGCTTTTAACTTTTCACAATCTGGCACTCTGTCACCTCTGATGGTTTGTTCAAGTTTATACATTATTCAAAACTCTGTATCTGGAGAGCCAAACGTGCGCCTAGACACAGCTGAAAGTTAGAGATAGGAAATCTTCAAGAACACAGTGTACTGGCACAATCAGATAGCTCCCTGACGACAAAGATAGTCTGACCTTTGAAAATATCGACATACATTTAAACCTCATGTTGTATTATTAGAAGCAGGTTTTAGTGATATAACTGTGTTATGCATAACTTCAATGTTTTTTGAATAAAGAAAAGGAAGTGTCCACTCAATATTCATTTTTGATTTCCTCAGTAACTATACATTAAGTTGATTTTTTTTCATCAGAGTGAAGATTTTGTTTATTTAATCAGTTTTGTGGACCAAAAACAGCATCAGTTTGACTTAGTGGTTGAACCATAGACTGTGTATAATATGGAAACAGTCTCTGTGACATCACGTGTTTCTGATAAAGACGTTTGAAGCCTCTCCTAGACGGGGTCCATATTGGAAAAGCTGAACTCAAATTAGCTTTGACCAATTTAGGTTGAGGTTCAGAGGCATGTCTTCAGCAGATAACAACATGGTGCCTGACTCTCAGTCAAACATGAGTATAAGAACTTGTTTCCAGACTCAAACTGTTTTTAACAGGGCTGTGAATGTGTTTATACAGTTTTATTTCTTAGTTTCTTAGTGCGACAAAAGTGCTACAAGTTATTTAGCTGCAGGTGCTGCCATTAAGTGCAAGATTTTTTTCTTTTTTTTTCTTTCTTTATTTTAATAATGTAGAATAATCTAGCCAAAAGAACCCACAATTAATTGCTGCAACAATATAATTCAACCTTCAACAACATTCAGTAATAAGTAGAGGTGCACAATTTTCACTAATCTTTAAAAAGCCTGACCTGCCAATACCGAATTTTTTTATTTTATTTTATAACTGACAGCATATACCTTCAATGTTCCGATCTTATTTTGTGAAAATCATTGGAAAATACCTGTGAAACAATAAAATCTTTTGTGTCCTGAGTTTTAGGTCTCAGAGCAAAAAGCAACAATGGCTGGCTGTCAGACCCTCCTGGAGGAATATAAGATCAGTTTCATACCTAAGGATGGGCCGATCACCAATCACTCATCACTGATCACTGATCACCAATCCCCCAAATTTAAGGAAATCAGCACAGATCGATCGGTGCATGTCTAGTAGTTGGTGCAGAAAATTCACTAAGAGCTGAGTTTTAAACCTTCTAGATCATTCTACCCGTGAGGACAAAGAAGAGAAGGCTCAGATTAAGGGCCTAAGTGTTCCCTGAACAGATCAGTCTTCAGACATGTCTTAAAGTAGAAAGGGACTCTGTGGATCATATAGAGTTAGGTAATTTATTTCACCATTTGGGAACAACAGAGGAGAAGAGTCTGGCTAGTGATTTGGAGCCGCGCTGGGGTGGGAGCACCAGATGCCTTTCGTGGTGGGCAAGAATATGTTTGCTATATACACTATTTTTTGGGGGGCTTGGTGTATCTGTGGTTTCTAGTGTTTTTAAAGCCAGTCTTCCAGTCCAAACTGTGAAGAACTGCAGTTTTTGGCACCTCTGCATGGGCTTCATACTTTTGAACCGAGGTTTGCAGCTTACATCTCAAACTGTATTCTTATCTACAGTTCTGTTCTTTTAATAAAAGCAAAAAAGGTAAGTGCTATTCAAGGTCTAAAATATCAATAATCACAATCTTTTTTAATCAATCACTCGCTGTTCATTTCAGCACACTTTAATAAAACCATCTCAGTGTCTTCTTGTTTTCTACTGCTTGCATGCTGGAAAACTGAAAAAAACTATTGTGCTAATAAGAGGGTCATCACTTTGAAAAATAATTCAGTTGTTAGCTCAACAATGTTATGCTCTTTTTTGCTACAGCTGCTGCTGATGATAAAGTCTGAGGCGTCTCACCATGCGGATGAAGCCGATGATCAGCAGTGCCAGGGATCGCTTCTCATCCTCCAGCGTGAGAGCGCTACAAAACAGAGCAGACAAGTCATTGACTGATGACTGTCACCAATTTCATCAATTTACCCAACTCTCTCAAAAAGCACAACAAATTATGAAAGTAATTACTGCCTACAACACACACACATGCACATACTTGACAGAGTCGTGCATTGTCTTGCAGATGTGCAGCATGGCATTAAGGATGACGGGGTCTCTGGTTGGCTCCACTTGATGTCTGCAGGAGACAAATTATGTCAACAAGACATTTCAGTTCTGTACTTTTTCTTTCTGAGGTAGATCTAGTTGTTTCTTACTTGATGAAGACTTCCATGATAGATCTGCAGACCTCCACCCTCACACTGTCTTTCTGGAACATGTCCAAGAACGGCAGGAAGCGCTCCTGTGAAACAAAAACATTTGGGTAAACCAGGTAACAACTTCAGACTTCAAGTGTCGCCTCTTTTTGATGCTGTGTTTGCTCACCATAGAGAAGAGGACGGAGAAGTCGTGGAAGTAAGTGAGGATCTTCCTGATCACTGACTGCAGCTGCACGAAGACGAAAACAAAGTTAGTCACCACAGAGCGGCCAGCAGGAGGATGTTCCTGATGCTGTGAGCCAATGAGACGCTGACCTGGGAGTAAGCGTCCTCAAACGCCCGGTCAGGGGTCATGTGTTTGATGATGTCAGCCAGAACAGTGTTGACCTCACGTTTCTATCAGGAGGACAATAAGAGACAAACTGTAAATTCCTTTCATCAAAACACATCAAATCTCCTCAGGTTTACTCACGGTGAAGTGTCGGCAGGTGAACTCCACCCAGATCTCAGCACAGTTGATGTAATCCTTTAATAGACACACAGATCATGAGAATATTTCAAAGCAAGTTCATATGAGTGAGTAAAGGCTTTAACCTGACTGTACCTGGGGACTGCGGACTTTAGTGATGACTTTCCAGGCCTCATTCAAGATGGTCAGCCTCTCAGACTCAGGAGGGTCGGCACAGGCCAGACTACGACCCAGAGACCCAAACAATAAATGCTGAACAGGAGAAGAAAGTTGGGTAGAGGTAAAAAGTCAGCTAAAAATTAACTACTGCAGTAAAAATGTCTACTTAAGTAAAGCAACGAAGTATTTCTACTTAATTACTTGACACCTCTGCTTCTGACCTTTGGGAATCCCGCCTCATCGCAGTCTTTGATCATACTGATGAAATCTGTGGCTCTGGCTGCAACAAACTCCGGCCTGAACGCCCTCATGACAGAATTCAGCAGCAGGGCACTGCAAGAAACATGAGCAAATGTGATTTTTGGAGCTGAAATCATCAAGTAATATTTTTTCTGCAACACTTCTTTAGAGACAAAACAAAACAATGAACAAGAACATAAAGTGAAATTATTGCATTTGGAAACTCAATCAGCAGAACAGACTGCATCTTTCAACCCCTTACTGTCACCCTGCTACAGGAAACCTGGCTGTGATATTTGACACGTCTTTCAGATTTCACAAACAGATAAATTCAGTTGTAAAGATGAGCTGTTTTTGTCTTATTTTCTTATTTATGAAATGTCTTTTTTAGACTTAATTTGAGCCACATTCACCTGACCGGCCCAGGAAAATGTCTTGTTTTAAGTTATTTGAATACAAAAATGAGGTCTGAATTGTTTTTGAACAAGTAAAAAAAAAATCTTGAATAAGAAAAAAGTTACTAGTATTAAGAAATTATTCTAGTTTTAAGCATTTTTTTCTTGTTCCATTGGCAGATTTTGTTTCAGACATTCTTCTGGACTGATCAGTTAAATGTGGCTCATTTTAAGTATAATCAGACAATTTTTACTCAAAATGAGACAAAAAACTTGATAAGATTTCAGATTTTTGGAGTGTACACAAACTTTGACTTGAGAAACAATGTTTTGATACAGTATCTCTAACCTGTGTGAAATTAATATGTGTACTCTTATTTGACTTTGGAGAAAAAAAACTACACACATGAATTTCCCTTCTTTATAAAAGTCACTCACTTGTTCCCCAGCTTTTTGCACCGCTCCATCATCTCTGTCAGCAAAGCCTTCAATAGAAACACAAACAAACAGCGGTATTTATTGACTGAGCCTGTTTTCTTGCTGATATTTCATCAGAAATGTGTGTGACTGCTTGCCTCTGGAGCTCTGTAGGCAATGCACTGCAGGATCCAGTTGATGGCGGGTGAGTAAAGTGTCAAGTACTCTGGGACCTCCACTCTCTGCTGGACCAGCTGGTTCTGCACGCTCTCCCCGCTGATCTGCCGGAAGGTTCCCAGTAGGTCGAAGAAGTTGCGGTTCAGGCTGTCTTTAAGCTGGGGGGCCACTTCCATGCCCACCTGTAGTGAGGAAACACTGAGCATTCAGAGACAGGTCTCCTCTTTCTCCAAAAGCAGTTACAGCAATGCCAGGAAGTAAAGGTTTTCGTGGTAATAAATTCAGAAAAGATATCAGTTATGGGTAAAATTCAACACTTTGTGGCCGTTTTAGGATCTCAAAAAGCAAAACAAAAGTGGGATAAGTGGTTTAAAGATGTTTCGTCTCACCCTGCAGAGGTAAGCTCTGGTGTATGCTGCAACCAGAGGGTCTCCAATCCCTCTGATCATTGCTGTCAACCGAGGGAGCGTCTCCTGAATCCCGCTGTGAGGGGCAAAAACAAAGTGTTCTGTGGATTTTAAGGATGTATTTTTTGGATATACCAGGAGCCTAATCCAGGTTTGAAAAGAAAATGTATCAAAAACAAACATTTATATTAAGACAAAGAAAAACCGAAAGAAAAAAGTCTGAAACATACGATTTGTTCAGGAAGCGGTTGCACTTGAGAATGGCAGCCTCGACATATCTGTTCACAGAGGTCAAAGAGTCAAACTATTGATCTCATACGACTCATGGCGTCATGAAAACCACATCAACACCACATGAATAAAGCTGCTGCTAAAGGATACAGTCGAGGAAGAAGCTCTCTGATGGAGGCGATCTTGAAGAACCAGTTGAGGCACGTTTCCTTGGCTGTGTCATTGACATCGTCCACTGTGAATGACTCTAAAGAGGGACACCCAGCGGACACATCATAAACATTGAATAGCTGATAAACAAGACACAGGAGGAGGATAACGGCGCCAGCACTGACAAATCAAAGAGGTTGGATGAGTAACATAGATGTACCTGGTAGAGGTCTTGGGTCTGAACACATGGTCCAGATTCTGTCGTACACAAGCCGACCTACCAGAAAGTAAAACATGAATCAGAAAGCCATTTTCCTTTTGACTTTATATTTTTTCCTTAAATGAAAAGAGAGAAATCAAACTTCTTCGAGTACCAAAAGTGTCCAGGATATCTGTGATGAGAACAAACTTGCTTGGGTAGAACTGGATCACAGAAGTGTCGGACAGAAGCTTGGAGCACTGGAACACAGATCAGAGATCAGCACTTCAGCTTTCACACATGACACCAGAGTTCCTTAGATATTCTTCACTGTGTGTGTGCGTGAGTGTGTGTTTTTTGTTTTTAAACTGAATACCTGGATGACGATCTTCAGGGCTTTCACTTTCTGGTCGGAGGCCCAGGCTTCCTTCAGGGACTGGTTTAGCTCCTCGATGCGGTTTGCATAATCCTGCTGGGAGAGGTTGAGCAGCTCTCTCTGGGAACCCTGAACACAGACACACAGACAAACAGACAAACAGACAAACAGACAAACAAGGGAAGTCTGATTACTTGATACTCAACATAGAGTCACTCTGGACAGATTTTGTGTTTCAATACCAGATGATTTCTAAATAAATGCTCGATTTTGCTAAACCTTTGAATAGGGATGGGTACCGAATTAGGTCCAAAGTAGTATCCACTGGTTTATGTAAAATCAAAAGGTACCATGTTTAGGGACCTAAACACATCCTTGTGACTGAGAGGTAGTAAGAGAGTAGGTAACTTTCCATGCTGGACATGAACACAACATTACAAAGTTATATACTGAAGAATAAATATGTTAAATTAAAAAAAAAACATTTCATTATTGAACAAATTGATATTTTTTACCACACAAACACAGAAAAGTAACGAAAATTGGTACTGTTAAGTTCTGATACCAATTGCCAGGAACTGGGCATCAGTACCATATCGTTTCAAATGTGAAGGGTGCACATCCCTACCTCTGAACCTGTGATAATTCCACACATCATTCTACAATGAACAGGAGCACACATGGAGACATATAGATTTATCCCATTAGATAAAAACATACTTCCTCAAGATCATCCAGCTCCTCCAGGCGAGTTCGAACTTTCTCTGAAACAGCTGACGATCCTGGACTTGGAGCTTTACCTGCAGCGACAACAGAGGTACCTTGTTAGCTTTTTGTCATAGTTAAAACAATAATGACAAGGATATAAATATAAAACTAATAATATTAAGAAGAAGTGTGAAAAAAATGTAGATGACATCAAATACACGGTTAAAATAAAAACAGAAAAATTGGACTTTAAGAGAACTGAGTGATCATACACTTGTTTCACATGTGTCACTGAGAGAAGTACCCTCTTATGATCACATCATCACGTGTTTTTAAAAAAATTTTTTTTTAATTCACTCATTTTTAGACATTACGTTAAATGAGGGACACTGGTCTTACCTTTGTCAGAGCCCATGAAAAGATTCTATGAAGGGATCAAAGAAAACGGTATTAAAGCATGGTTGTGCTGCTTAAAGACTCTACTTTAACATCACACTTAGGAAACAATGACTCACAATTGAGAGTTTCTCAGTGGTGGTGAATCTTGCCAAAATCTCCCCCCGTTTTGCCGACCAAGGCTCAAAGTCCAGGCCCACTGCTTCTTCGTTCTTCTCCTTCCTCTTCCTCCCCAAGTCCTGGAAGCACAACAACTCCTTAAGAACAAATCAGGAAACTTCTCTTGTTCTCACTTCTTGTGTTTGGTTTCTTTTCAAGGTAAAAAAAAACAAACTCCCCCATTAATTACAGGAGTTGTACTGACCCCCGTAGAGGCACTGTGTGTCATGGTTGGGGCCTCACTAGCTGAGGCCGCAGCAAACATGGAGAGGGGATCTGTGCCATCCAGCATGGAGCTGAGGGGGTCTGCTGGTGCAGAGGAGGAGGACGAGGAGGATGAGGAAGTGCTGCCTTTTCGAGCACCACGGCGAGTCTTTGTGTCTGTCACCTGAGAGAGGAGAGTCAGAGCAGTTGGAGAGGATGTTGTAATGAAGTGTGACAGTGTTGGGACTAATAGGTCATAACTGCAGATGGTGTACCATGATGGGCTTGAGAGGATGGTAGTCTCCAAACTCAACCAGTGCAGCTTCTGGACGACATCTCTGCAGCTCTGCTTCATAGTTGCGCAGCTGGGAGCGCCTTTTTACAGAGACAAGAGACAAGACCAGATTCACCTGTTTCATTTAAGATCATCCAAATATTCAAGTTTTAGTCTAAAACTAAAAATGTAATCTGTTTCTACAGATGGAAGGAGCATACAGCTGGTTTATTTTCTTATATTAGACCTGGTGCTGACAATATTTTTGACATTGTCTTGTTTTTGTTTTTTAAACACTGATTAGGTCCCATCAGGATCTGAGATGTTGCCAAACCTAGACAGAAGTCAGTGGTGCATAGAATCCATAGACTGCCAAGGTATAAGACTTTGGATTGCGCTTGAAACATATAAAGTAAAAGGTTTGGCTGATAGATTTAAACAAGGTTGTAGCATTACCTCTTAAAGCGACTGCGCAGCTTTGTTAACATTTTATTCTACAATAAAATATCTGCAAATCAAAGTGCTACAACACATGTACCAAACCTGACGCATCCTTGTTATAGGCTATAACCAAACTCATTACCACAGAGGGCCTTAGGTTGACAACAAACAACACTTGCTGCACACAACACTAGTTGTCATGTTGAAAATTTGCAGGACAGTTAACATTTCTTCAAAGCGCCATCGCGATTTAGGTAAAGCATGCTTATTCACCAAATCCAAACAATATCGACAAACAATTGACTTCATAAACTTGAGTATTTGGACTGAGAAAGAGGCATCTTACCACTGCACCACAGCCATTTTCCACAATCACATGACTTGCTTGCTTCACGACACTTGCATTCCACTTCCTGGTTACGACAATTTGAGGCAAACGCTGTTTATTTATTTCATGTCAGGTTAGAAGTCTAATATTAACTATTTTAATCGTATGCTTTACATTGCAATAGAGTAACACTTGGTTGTTTCACCAGATGTAACAACGACAATTTGAGAAAAGAGACATTTTGTTGAACCGTTATGGCAATAGACAACTTCATTTCCCAGAATACATTGGGCGCAATAAGGACATGGAAGAAGAGGTCCCACTTTGATACTCTTTATAGACAACTAAAGCTAAAGGGAAAAAAGAAAACTTGTAAAAAATGAACCGTGCAAACTTGCCAGGGCTGAGACAGTAATTCACCTTCACTGCTATCTGGACCAGCGGCCATTTTTTTCGATCAGAAATCATAGTTTTTAAACTACTGCTGAATAATACCTCTGTTTAATATATGATCTTTGCGGACGCCTCAGTTCATGCAGCGGGTCTGCAACAGGCAGTCAGCGGAGACCTTTGCTAACACGGTAGCCGAACATGACCTGACCGTAGTGTTCTAGGTTTTCCCAACCCCATTCACCTGACCAGGTACAGTACATCGATGTAAGACTCGAACCTTGCTGGTTTTTCTGTATTTATCTAAGATTTGTCTTAACATGTTGAGGATGACTGGAGGCAGCTAGCGGTTAGCTCAGGTGAAAGCATGACATACTGTAGCTCATTAATGGGAGAATTCTTCATCTGTTGGTTGAAAAGATCAGATATTTAGTTATAAGACCAGATAGCTTGATCGTGTCGGCCATAAGAGCCGTCTAAAGGTGAACGTTTGTTATATATTTTATAATAGTTGTCTCAAAAAACGTACACAGAGAGGTGTATGCTGTGCGAACATGGTAAACAGAAACACAACACATTTCACAAAACGTGTTATAACAGGCTAATAGTAACTTCTGTCGCAGGAAAACGTTATTCTGACTTTTATTGTAGATTTTTTTTTTATCTTAGTTAATCTCAAAGATTTTTAATATTTCAACATTTGTTAATTAATTTCCTTTAGCGTAATTTATTAGTTTAGGTGATGCACTACGTGACTAATAGGGTTGGAAAAAGCAGTCACAGTAATATCCCAGTAATATATTTGGGTCTCAACAATTATAATAAAAATCAGTTAAAGAAAAATATTTAACATTTAAAATGTAATTATTAAGTTGTTAAAGGGTCAGTAAATAGTTAAAATAAACGCAAAATAAATCCTTGTTATATTTTTTTTATTGAATGAAATATATTCTAATAAACAGTTATAATAACTATTTAACTTAGGAAAAGAAATTTCACATGTTAGAGGCCAAAAAACACTTTTTTTTAAAAGTCAGTGGAATACCAAGTAAATATTCTGTACATAATTTTCTCTTTAACTGGTCAAACAGTTTATAAGTTGTTAACATTTCTATGCTGTTATCAGTGTTTTTTTTAATGTAAATATTTTAAGGGAAAAAATCACATTCCCTTTATGCCTAAAGTGGCATCACTTTGTGTCAAGACCACACTTTTTACACAGGGTACTGTAGCAATAGAACAGTAGTAAACAGTGAAAATGGCTGTGGAGCTGTTTACAGTTTTTTTCCTATGACCTGTTAAAGTTTACCTCATATGCAGTAGGTATGTTTACACAGTAAATAACAGTAGAAGAAATACCTTGGGGGAGTAGGGTGTCTGTTGGACTGTTTAAGTATATACATTTTATTTTAACATGTAATATCATGAGTATAAAATGGAAAGCTCATTAGATATCAGCATTTAAGAACCAAATGAACAAAAAGAAGCAAAAACCTACCAAAAATGTATCTTGTACAAAAAAGAAGGGCTTTGGTCGATATAAAATGTACCTGCAATCTTTTCATCTACAGCTGAGGAATAAACATAACCCAAGGAGAGGTAAACGATCACATATAAACAGCCTTTAGTTCAGGTCTAAAGTCTGTCTGAGGGTTAACAGATGCATCACCTTCTCAAGCAGAGACAGCAGGGCGTAGTAAAGCTTATTACATTGGGACACACAGGATGTGAAGTGATCTGTATGTCTTGTAAAACCAGATTTAGGACAGCTGGTTGCCATAGAGACTGGGCTGCCCTGCTTGTGCCACTCTCTCATGTTCTTTCTGGCTCTGCCAGGTACAGAACATAGATCTAGATTTGCATTTGAAGCTCCTCTCAACTGAGTGGACAGATTTAATGAATTTCAGGCTAGCGACCTCAAAAATGACAAAAACAAGTGATTCAATGTTTTGAATGATCAAGTGAAACAGAAACATACAATTCCAAGTCTAAATGTTATGACAGTTGGGATTTTTAATCCTGCATTTTTATGTCAGTCTTAGTTTCTCATTTCCCGCATTTCACTCTTGGTATTTCAATCAGACCGAATCAGTGTAACCTTTGAAGAGGTAGTAGTGTCACTTTTCCTCAAGACATGTTAAACCAATAAATACATGTCCACTGAAACCAAAGCAGGTGGGAAAACTTGAGCTAACACATTATTTTACTCCCTGCATGTGTTAAAAATGCCTTGAAACCGAAAAAAGTTCAATTAGCTGCCCCATTTTTCTTTAACTGAGATAAATTCTGACTTTAAAGCTAAAGTTTTCCAACATAGATGTTAGTTGTTTTCTATTTTGTTTGTGGATGAAAGAAGTTGTGTCTTCCAGATTGGAAGATAAATGTGTGTGGATCAGACTGCAGGCTGCTCAGCCTGCCTAAAAATAAGAAATCAGTGAGATTTGTTCCTGGCCAAAAATGGCATGAACACAAATTTTCAACTAACAGAAACAGGCGGACAAATACTTCTTGGCTGCAATAGAGGAGAAAGACTCAACCTGACAGACACATCACTCATACAAACAACACTACAGGAGTTGGTTACACGGTCAAGGAAGGGTTGTGGCTGCGGCCATAACACATCTGCAATGACAAGTTGCAGTTGATCAATCAATCAATCAATCACGTTTATTTATATAGCACATTTAAAAACAACCAAGGTTGACCAAAGTGCTGCACATGAAGTAGATTTTGCTGTAGATCAAATGTGTGCTCGAGATTTGGAAGTGGTATAGCAGCATTGGTGTTAATGACAGTATAATCAGAATAGTTATGCAAAGCAAAGTAGGGATGCACCGATATGAAAATTTTGGCCGGTATTTGAAAAAAAAAAAAAAAAAAAATCGGAAACAGTAGTTGAGAGAGAAAGAGCAGTGCAATCGTGAGAAAAAAACATCATGGAGAGGATCAAGGGGTGGAGTGCCCGGGATGAATGTAATCTAAAAAAGTATGTTCTGTCTGTTTCTGTATCAAAAACAGGAAGAGAGACATAAAAGAAGAGAGTCCACTCTTCGTAGGCATCCCTAAAGCAAAGTTCGGGGTCGTCACTCAAAGGCAATTAAAATGAATGGTAAATAACAGTGGGCCTGGAACCAAACCTTGAGGTACGCCCTTGTGGTTTTTATACCTCCCAATCAGCACCTTTCAGCTGTACACCCTATGCTCCAGAAGTGAGATGATAACAAACCAACTTATGTGCAAGAAAGTTATTTTACTGATGTTACAGAATTAATGTGGTAATTATTAATGAATGTGTTTGGTTGCTTCTTTTGAAACCAAATGGAAAAGCTACCAAAATCATCACGTAGGACCTAGACCAGGGGTCTGCAACCTCTACTTTCAAAAGAGCAATTTTGCCTCAGCTCACCTTGATGAACGTCATTCAAGAGCCGCAAAATATACTTCATCTTCACAATAAAGACAAAAAAAGTGTATAACATTCTAGGCAAAGTAAAAAATTAGTGAATAATTATCTAAACAAGATTTGGAAAAAAAGATAAATGAAATAAAAAAAATGTGCAAAAAAACGTGCAAAAAATTTGAAATGTAAAAAATTGCAATAAAAAAATGGCTGAACCTAAATTATGCAATTTCTAAATTTTGCTTTATTTTTTCAAAAAAATTGTAAAAAAATTCTAAAAACTGCAAACTAAGTAAAAAAAAAAAAAAGGGATTTAAATACAAACTTCAAAAATTTGCAGAATCCCCCCCTTTTCAAAATGTGAAAGAAATGTAAAAAAAATGAAATTAAAGAAATGTCAAAAAATGACAAAAAATGTAGAAGCTTTATTGCAAGAGGTTTTACATATTTTGTACAACACAATGTTAAACTGTGAATTGTTTTGTGTCTGTGTTGTTATCATTTATACCATCTTGAAGAAAAATTTGTAAAACAAAATAGTCTATTTATTATATTTATAAAGCTACAAGGAGCCACTGCAAAGGAGTCAAAGAGCCACATGAGGCTTCAGAGCCGCAGGTTGCAAACCCCTGACCTAGACAGACAGGACATTTATTTCTGCCGGATCAGCCTTTAAACTTTGGGTCTTTGAATTTGTGCTGAAAATAACTTTTGAATGGTCAGCGGTGATCAGTGTGACCTTTTTAGCTGCAACCAACTGTAAAGAAAGAACTAGGGTTGCCAGTCCTAACTGTCAGCTGAAGGTCCTGGATCAGCATCTCGCATTATTAATGACACTCTATTAGGGAGTACCTGCCTTATCTGTGTAACCAATACTCACTTTCATGAAATGACCCCCCGATCAGGTAACCACTTTATTTCCTTCTTAAGATATTCATCCCTTTGCATTTCCCTCTTACAGGGTTACCAGAGCAAGCTTCTAAGAGGTGTTTGGCCTGGAGATCTGGATTTGCTCTGAATTATTAACAGGAGAAGTTTATTTGTAGGACCTGATGGGGGCAGCTCATTACCTGATTGCACCTCTTCTTAGATGGACATGTGTCAAACGGAGGATGCTGCCCTCAGACTTCATGATTGGTTGTTCCTTGACTCTGTCCTCAAGTCCCTCATGCTTCATTCTGCCTCCCGTCTTGTAAAGTAGACCTCGATGTCGTCCTGTTAGATGACTGGCTTAGAAGCTCTGAAACTCTAGGGTCAACCTGAGGAGCAGGGCAGACATGACGACGGAGAACTCAGCAGTTTTGAGGCTGCGCTACGAGGAGCTGCTGTTTTTCGCTGCCTGTGTGTGTAACTGCTGGGGTCTGTGTCTGTGCGTTTGTGTGTGTCTTGAAGGCAGAGTGTGTAGGAGAGGAGGCGGCGCTGGCATGCGTTTGGGCAGCAGCTGGAGGTGGCAGCTCTCCCGGGCCATGCGACTGACGCTGCGCTGGTGCCGTCCACATAGAGGGGGCCGAGGCGGGGGATCCAAACCCTGGATGAGTAGCCAGATTCTGGATCTGTGGAACTACAGTAAGCTTCTGCTCAAGTCCCTGTACTTCAACAGCCTCACTAACTCGGACACGCTGCTGGACTGTGCGTTTGAACCTGTTTACTGGATTGTGGACAATGTGACTCGCTGGTTTGGAGTGGTGAGTTTCTGGTTTCTCTTCTGGATCCTTTTTTCCCCACTTCAAGTTCCTCACCCTCTGTTTCTCCTCCTTCAGGTTTTTGTCACTCTAGTCATTCTGCTAACAACCTCAGTTGTGGTCATCGTCTACCTGTTTGTCCTACCCACGATCCTCAACACTTACCCTCTGCACTGGATTGTTTGGCATCTCGGCTGTGGTCACTGGCTTCTTATCATGGTGGTCTTCCATTACTACAAGGCCACCACCACCTCTCCAGGACACCCGCCTAAGGTAACCAACTCCTCTGAGTAGTTTTTGATGATTAACACCTCACCTCAGGTTAAGGACATTAAAGGAGTGCTGGTTCACTTCCTCATCAGACATTAGTCCATAAAAATCTGAGTCAGCACAGACCTGTGCGTGATAAGAGTTCCTATTGTGAAAGACAAGAATTTAGAAAATCCTGCGACAATTTAAAAAAAATTAAAATGGGTAAAAAAAATCCAGTAAAATTGCAGGGAAAATTTTCTAGTTTTAATCCTTGACACAATCACTCTAACTTAAAAAAAGTCCTGTTTAGTTTCTTGTCAGTGGTTGTTTGTGGTCGTTCATCTTCTGTTACATCATGACTGATTTTTAGTACACTTAGTACAGAGCTTTTGGTCAACCCACTAAAGTATCCCATATAACAAAAAAATTAAACCTGATGCAACAACTTTTAAAAACTACAGATGCACGACCTGCTCCTGCTGTCTGGTATTATCCTGATACAAACTCAAAAAGCCAGATGGGCAGCAAAGGAGCGATCCATCGGACAGATCCAAAGAACTCATCCATGCAACTCAAGCAAGAAAAGCTGTAAGATTGGACCAAAGTGTCCCAATTTTTATCCAGTGTAAACCCTAATTTCTAATGTCCTTTTGGCAGTTAATTTTTGATACGCTCTCTAAAATTACAGGCAGAGATTTGGAGCTATCTGCAGTCCTGGCTCTGTTTGTTGTAATGACACAAACTCTAAGGTTGGGAAGCTTTAAGCAAAACTGTCTGTTCTTTGCAACACCTGTAGCCAGAAGACAAATTTTGATGAGATGGAAAGACAGCAGCTCACCATCATTTACACAGTGGATAGTGAAGAGAAACGCTCTATTTTAACAAACTGGAGAAGATAAGGTCTACTGTCAGGAGGTCAGGTGACAAATCATGTTGAATGAATGAGTGACCTGTAATATCCTAACGTTAAACATTGTTAAATTTTCTACCCATTGGTTTGTGTATTACTTCACCTCCGTCATGTATTCCTAGGTAACTGCTGGTGACCAAGGTGATGGAGTGTGTTACTATAGACCTCAAATGGCTTATTCAATGCTATACCAGACTTTATTTGTCCACTGTGATTTAATTAAAATTTTTTATAATTATTATCTTTACTATTTTTAATTTTGCTGTTGTGAATTTGTCTTCTTATTTGTTTATTATGCTCTTTGATATTTAGTGGCCTCTAGGGCTGGGTATTGCTAAGAACCTCACAGTTTGATTCGGTTTCGATTCTTTAGGTTGCAATATTGATTTAAATGCTTTGATTATCGATTTTCATTCCCCATGTGAACATATGTGATAAGTCACCTCACCTTTTGTAGCAATAAAACTACCCAAATGTCAGACTTTAAAGCTGTAGGAGCTAGCTGTATGCTTCTGCTGCTGCTTTGGCTGCCATTTGTTTGTTGTCGTCTCTCGTGGCCCTTGTGCACACAATGCAAATAACACGCACGCTCCCCCCATTTGCCTGGAGGTGAATCGATTCAGAGACAATATTTCGATCCATTGATTCATACATATTCTTACCCAGCCCTAGTGGCCTTCTCAGTGTTACTGTGGGTGAGGTGGGAGTCAGGGGAATCTAATGTCATGTATTGTATTCAACTATAAAAATCAAAAATGAACTTTGTAAAAAAAAAAGAAAGAAAAGGAAAGCCATAAGATGTCTGAATCTCTTCTTCTTATCAAAGAATAAAGATTGTTAAATTATTATTGGTATCAGATCAGATCAGTATTGACATTGGCCGATAACAAAACCCAATATCAGGTACTTGGACTTAAAAAGTTGGCTTGGTGCATCCCTATCAAAACCAAACTAACTAATAAACAAACTAAAAAAAAGTATAAACTAAACTGAACTCCAAACTAGAATAAAGATATATTCACCTGGAATTAAAAAAACAAAAAACAAAGTCAAACTAACTTAACTACATTGGATTTTTTTTTATTAAAGATTTTATTCAAAGCAAAATTGAAACATGTTTTGCAACTAGACATGGTTAAAATTGTTTTTCAGAAAATAAAAAGAATAAAGTAAATAGGTATAAGACGTGGTTGTCTAAACATTCTTATAGAGTGAGGTGCCAATAGAAAGTTCAAAGCTTGGCAGAGCCATTGTGAGTAAAAACAGTCTGTCAGGACTGGTAAACAAATAGGGTTGGTGTTGTTTACCCATATGTACATGTTTCTGTCACCGCCCACAAAGATAAAAGTGAAAAATCTAAATCTGCACATGTATAACAGAGAACAGAAATCCTCCTCCAAAGTTAAAGACATTCACAAAGATATAAAGGCTCATATTCTTCATTGTGCAGTGAAACTATTTCAATCCATGTTTCAAAAATCCTCAGTCTGATAGTCACAAAAAATTGCTAACACTGACCTTCGTTTTTTTGTCTTTCAGGATAAGCTTCAAATCCCCTCTGTGTCAATCTGTAAGAAATGTATCTCTCCAAAACCAGCGAGGACACACCACTGTAGCATCTGCAGCATGTGAGAGAATCAAACCTTTTTTTTGATGAAGAGATTCCGATGTTTTTTCCCTCTTTTTAACAAATTCCCTTTGCTTTTTTCTAAAGGTGTGTGTTGAAGATGGACCACCACTGTCGTATCCTTTTGAAAAAACGAAACAAAAAAAAAAGACTACTTGACTTCATAAATTCTGATGTTTTTAGTTCTTTCTTGTAATATTTCTACTTTTGACCTGAACACACCTCCAGCCTGGTTGAACAACTGTGTGGGCCACTTCAACCACCGCTACTTCTTCTCCTTCTGCCTCTACATGACCCTGGGCTGCGTCTACTGCAGCATCAGCAGCAGGGACCTGTTTCTGGAGGCGTACAGTGCCATAGAGGTACCACTCTTGACCTGCCGTAACCACTTACTGAAAAGCCATCTTGGTGACGTGGTGTTTTGCACAGTGGCACCTGCCAGAGGGTAGTAAGAAGGCACAAGCGGGGCTCAGATGGCAAATGACAAGTGAAAGAGGAGACGTGTAAGGGATCTTTGCTTTCTGCCCTCATACAGTCTCCTCTGATCCTGGATGATCTTATCTCATAGTTGACCGTGCACCAGCTGGTGGAAAACTTCAGGCCCTTCAAACTAATTGATGTTCTGGATCAGCAGAATCACTGTTTTCAGCTTTCTCATTTTCAAGGCAGCCTTTGAAATCTGAAAGTGAAAGTACGTCAAGTTTTGAGCCAAAATGACTGTGCGCCTGTTTATTTCTGTCCCCTCAGAGATACTATCAGACCCCACCTCCTGATGAGGACTACACAGAAACCACTGCTCACAAGAGCATCATCTTCCTCTGGGTGCTGACCAGGTAAAGAACACACTCAGTAAGTAGTTACTGCCCAGTTAAAAGTTGACTCCATCATACAGACGTGTTTTGCTCCTCTCCTGCAGCTCGGTGGCTGTAGCTCTTGGAGGACTTACACTATGGCACAGCATCCTCATCAGCAGGGGAGAGACCAGCATTGAGCGCCACATCAATCGCAAAGAGACCAAAAGACTGAAAGAGAAGGGAAAGGTACGCACATTTTCTTGAAGACACTGCAAGTCCCATCATCAACATGCATGAATGCATTTTTTATTCAATGAAGCAAATAGCTGTTGGAAAATTAAAGTGTTATTTGGATTTTCTTTTCTTGATATGCAGGTTTTCAAAAATCCATTCCATCACGGGAAAATAAACAACTGGAAAATACTGCTTGGTGTGGAAAAAAGAAGGTGAGTCAATAAAATCTCAAAAGTTGTCACACTAGGCAATTTAATAGAACTAAAGCAACCAAAAACAATGGGTTAGCAATAGTTATTACTGTGCTGACCTGAATGCAGGACGACCCCGATTTCAAGATGACCCCTCTTTTCAGGCCCAGTCACAAGAAGAACACCCTGATAACCTAAATTATCTTAAAAAAAAAAAAATTATTGAAACTTCATTTTTATTGGTATCTGGTGTTAGCTCCGTTAGCCATGTCTGTGAATAGCATAAATAGCCTTCTGGTGTTCCTTCTGTTGCTGGGTTAGCAGGGCTAGCTTGTCCATCTTATTGGAGATAAATTATCTTACGTTCCCAATAACAATGAATGGAAGGACAGGTTGATGTCATCACTTCTTAACTCACACCTGAGAACCAGCACTTCATCCTCACCTCCTTCTCCTCACTTTGTGGGGAAACATCAGGCCTTGCACCAGTTAGCATTGATAAGCTACGGGCTACTAACACCAGATTTCCCATGTCAACAATGCAGCCATGGTTACATGTAGGATCTCCAGACAAACACAGAAGAAAAAGTAGTAAAAATATCACTTAAGACAAAACCAGTTTGGTGTCCATGACCAACAAATGAACCACACAAAGTAATGATCGACTCCAAAGGCAAAGATCACGAAAAAGAGATCACTCTAAGCTCCAACAAAACCACTTCATTCAGAATTACAGGATGTCAGATGTTTAAGACGTCTCATTTTGTGTCGGCAGTAATTCAGGTCTTTTTCTCTTCTGTTCCTTAGTCACTGGTTCACTCGGGTCCTGATGCCTTCCAGCCACCTCCCAAATGGAGACGGCATCGTGTGGGAATGCAACTTCAACAGAAAGGACCCCATGGCCATCTGACCCTCACCTTTTACTTCAGACTGTAAACAGCTATGTGTACAACACTTCACCTGCATTGAAACTACAAAGGGAGGGAAAGGAGCTTTACGTCATCTTTTTGTCTGCTGCTACAAACAGTGATGTGGAGAGCTGTAGAGTAGTGGGTAAAAGGAGTTTATCTCCTTTGGCTTTTCCACATCAGCATCAGAGATTTATGATTCCCCGTCTGTCTCCAGGTCTTGTTGTAGACTTTACCACCAGCGGACGTCACTCTTTGACTACAACACTGTTGACTAATTTCTTTCATAAATAATGCTGCTGGCCAGCACTGTGTTAAGCTCAAACCTGTTCCATGCATTTCTCGCAGAGACTTGAGGCTTTTAGGATTTTCATTTCCTGAACCAACACTACGGTAAGATCAGCAGTCTGAGATTACAGCCTCGCAAGGTGCTACGTGTTGCATATCCCATTATCAAACTGCTACACAGCTTATTCTGGTGAGGGACAGACATGATTATACTTGAAATGAAAATGTGCTTGCTCATTCTTCAGCATAAGAGCCAAAAAGTTTGCACACACACCCTCCTTTATTTTGAACCAGCTCCAAATCTGAGCTCTCAGCTGTTGTCATGGTTCATTGTTGAAAAAAATCAGGACGTGTTGATATTTGACCATTCTGATGAGCCTCGACTGTCTGCTCCTTTAGCAGGTCTGTGCTATCGACTGTAAAGTTTATCTGTGATGTCTGTCTCGTTTTGTGAAACATATCCAAGGGTTTCTCCACATGATGGAAGTGAGTGTCCAAACATTTCTTATATTTTGTTTTTTAATTGTCCTGTGGTAATTTTAATCTGTCTTTTGAAAAAACATCTCAAGGTTTAAAACTCTGCATGTTAACCCTCTCATTTCTTTGCTGCTGTTTTGTGAAGGCTGTGCTGCCAGGACTAAAAAGAACCACTTTAGACTGAGGTTCTGGTGTGAAGAGTGTAAAACAAAGAGCTTTATTTAACATCCTGAAGACATGACTTGAACCAGTGCGTACTCAACAACCCTTCATAGATTTCATCGTACCATCTTTTCAGTGATGAGAAATAACTGTGTGCCTTGTTGGGTCGTCCTGCTTTTTGAAAAGGGGCACTTCAGTGAAGTGAATCAGGCACCGAGAGATGGAATTCAAGGATTTTAATCCTCTTTGATATTTTCCACCAAAATGTTCAACCAGTGACTTAATAATGAGTTTTTTTGATCTGTAGTTGCCATAGGAACGTGACATACAGCTGCGATATCATTTGTAACTGACGGGAGCTGTGCTCCAGTTTTTCATTTCTTGTTTTTTATAATAAAACCTTTAATATATCAGTGGCTTTCACTTGTGGAACAAAGAAAACAGCTTTTTGTTTAATTAAAAAGAGAATTTTATTGACATATTAAGTTAGACATTTTGGATGTTGTCTTTTTCCTTGGCATGTGTGGATAAGCAGTTACCTCTGTTAAATGGTCATATCTTCATGTTTTTTTGTGAACATATAATCTTCATTCAGCATAGACACTTAATGATGCAAAACAAATCATAAAAGCTGTCAGTGGAGGTGAAGGGAATATAGAAGTGCTTGACTCATTTGACACTGAAACATACAAACGCTCACACACAGAGTGAGACGAATCAAACACCCTGCTGCACACACTCACACAGACAGGAAGTAAAGACTGTCATCGCCTTGTCAGTGCTGCTGCTCTCATTCACTGCAAGTCCACATGTTGATTGATGCTGGAGTGGAGATCTCTGATACATCCTGCAGCGCAAGTTTCCAGAAAATTCATGAAATTAAAATCAAAAGGAAGGAAGTGTTGCTACCTCAGCACAGGCGTGATAAAACCAGCAGCTAATGTATGTACAGTGTTCACGCTCTTGTTCATAAATAGACATTTAACGGACGCAATTAGAAATTTTCATTAGGCTTTAAGTTCTGTTATTACCTCAACAATCATTTTCTGTGTGATCTTTGTCAATTCTCTGGAGACGACAGATGAGGCGCTAAAAAATGAACTTTGGACTCCTCCGACTGTTTGTGATTTTAACTAACACATAAATCACGTTTTAAAATATGATCAAGAAAAGCCGAAGTGCATCTCCAATGACACATTTCATCTTCTGCAAAGACGAGCGATCCCGTCATAAATAAGGCATAACAAGACAAACTGCTCATCTTCCTTCCTTTAACTTAGATAATGCTCCACAGTGAGTCCATCAGCTGTTTGTGCGTTTTTAAGGTCAGTTACACACAGGGAAAGAAATCATCAAAAGGGAGAAAGATGTGAGTAGAAAGATGGAAAGAAGAGCACCAAAAGAGAAGAGGGAGAGTGCTGCTGCTGCTGCTGCTGCTGCTGCTGCTGCTGCTGCTGCTGCTGCTGCGTGGGCTGCACAGCTTTGATCCTTGGTTTGATCCTCGAGTTCGACACTCCCACATCTGTGTCCATCCAGCTCAAGAGAGGATGAAGAATCAATCACCTTCCCCCCGGACTTCCTACCAGGAACCTAGAAGAGAAATGACAAGTGTGAAGCATGTTCATGTGATATTTTAAAAGAAAAAAAAGATTCTGAAGGGTAAATGTGTCTCTACATTTTTAAAGTAAAATAACAATCAATTAACAGTGTCTATAACTTACCACTCTCCTCTCGCCTGCACAGCCTCCTTCCTCACCAGCCTCTTTTTGTCATCTAGAGGTCGAGCCAGCGCTCGCAGCACTCTGGCCCTGAACGGCAAAATCTGCAACAGGAAGAAACTCTGTTATAAATCTTTTGAATGTTTGTTTCACATAAAAAGTGACTATGACCCTTGATTGTTTGATTGAAAATGTTTAATTTAAAAAATGTAAAAGAAAATGATAGGCAAGAAAAAAACCCTGTCAGACAAAAAGAAGTTGGAACGTAGAAACTTTGCAATTTGAAAATCAAAGATATGGATTTTAATTTGATAGCTCAATATGCAGAACACACTCAGATTTTATTGCAATTGAGCTCTTTCTTAATTTATCTGTAATTGCAATTTACTTTTAAAGCTTTCAGGACTCAATTTTTGCTAACTTAAGATGGAAAGAGTCAGATCTAAAGACTGTATTCACACCATCTTAAAAAAAAGAAATAAAAAGAAACATTTAAGTCTGTTTCTGTAGGATCAAGATAAAACAGTTTCAGAATGGACAAAAGTCAAAGTTGTACCTCGTGTTCAGGGAAGTGGGAGACGGCATGGATACATCGTAATGAGGCGATTCTAACACTCTGAAAGAAACAAAGATAACGATGGTTAGATCTGTGACTTGGCAACATATTCCAGCCTAAAACATTAAACTCTGAAATGAAGCAGTTGTTAAAAGTCTGGGTAAGGCAGGAGCTCTCACTCACCATGGCAGGACTGGAGTTCAGAGCCAGGAGCCTGTTGATCAAAGCCTCGAGCTGCTGGATGAGAGCAGGTGGAGGGTCAGCGAGAACTGGCTCCAGACAGGACAGAGTGGACAGCTGGACCCCCTGGTCAGGACACGACAAGGCCTCCAACAGCAGAGACAGCAGCTGGAAGGACGATTAGAAACAAATTTAAATGTTTTTAAAGACCAAAACATGAAGTAGCTTCATTACATGTAGAGATATTTAAAAAATTAACTTGCAGTAAAACAGGAAGTTTACTCACTGCAGGGAGTTCAGAGATTTGGACCTGCTTGGGCAGGTTGTTGACAATGTTAGACAGAGCCTTCAGGTAGTTTGGCTTCTTCTCTGTGGGGAGAGACATGAATAACAAAATCAAAACTTAGACATTCAGAAAAATTAAAATAAAGAGCAAAGAAAAAGTAAAAAATCTCAAGAACAACAGCTACATTTAACTTTTTTTTTTTGGACACGAGGAAAAATTTCACTCGCTTTTTTTATGCACTAATCACCCAAGTATCAGACAAACCAACTGAGCCTATTTGTTATTTTGGTCTTAAAAAAGTCAAAAGTTATTCCCAGAAAGCTTATCTTCTTATCTTACAGGAACCAAATTTAAATTTACTGAAGTTTTTCCACTTGACCAAATTGTTGAAAAACAAACAAGAAGCGCATGCATTAGTGTTGCTTGTGATTGGACCATGAGGATTCCTCTGTAGTACCCTGAATATCCCTGTGAAGCTTGTCTTTTCAATGAGCTGTTTTCTCACAAGCCCAAATGGTTAAAGAGTTACAGTAATTTAAAGAGCAATTTGGGAATTAAAACACCAGCGCACCAATATTTTTTGAAGTTTAAAGTTAGATAGAATAGACTAATTTTCAAAAACAATAAACTCCTCTATAACTTTAGTGTGGTCTTTTAATGATGCATAATAATATTTCTATACCCTGTCATTATTTATGTTAATGAAAGAAGTATTCAAGACGGTCAGAAATGTTTAAATTCAAAACTGTTAAAAGTTCACAAGAAAACTCAGAGGAGCTGTAAGTGTAATACCCTGTGGCGCAGCGTTGAAGCCCTGGACGAGCTTGGCTGAATTTTCACTGAAAAAGCGTTGGCGGTACATGATGCGAACATCAGCGTGGCAGCTGCGGTTCAGGACGTCAGCAGAGTCACTCATCAGCAGCGAAAAGCTGTCTGCTGCCATCGGACCCAGGTCAGGATCATCAAGCAGAGAGAAGAGCTTTAAACACACAGAGAGAAGAAAATCTGTTAGCTAACCATTGTGTTTCCATACACTATATCCATTTACATTTTTTTTCCCCTTGTTTAAAGATTTTTTTTGGCCATTTTTTTTTCATTTTTTGGTTGAAGCAGCTTATCAGAAAGAGGAAAGTGGGCTGCAGAAAGTGAGCAGAATATAAAGATCTTAAAGTAGATTCTTTACGAATCTGTGTGTTGTTACCTTGTCAGTCATTGGTGTAGACAGGGGGTGGTATCTGAGAAGCAGAGCCTTAGCAACCTGAGGACCAAAGCAGTTTTACTGAGTCGTCACTGATGTTGACTGAATGGAAGATCATACGTGGTTTAGAAATCATCAAATCTTACCCAGATCATGAGAGTGAAGGCCTGGCTGCGTGTGGATGAAGTTAAAGAGTCCAGTTCGCTGCACACTCTCTTCATCGTCCTCTGTATGTGGCTGTTGAGATCATCCCCTGAAGAAGAGACCAACAAAGTTGATGACTGAAGCTCTCAGTTAGAGAATAAAAACTTATCATTCAACAGTTTAAAGATGAAACTGACCCTGCGGCCTCTTATTGACCAGGCCGGCGAAGCACTTTGCAGCTGAAGTGTATGAGAGAGGGTGGCTGCAGGTGCAGCTCATCTCCTCCAGCTCAGACAGCAGCTGCTCTATCTGAGGCACCTCCACCTGCGTGACACAGACAAAACACAGGAGAGCATTTCAGTAACGGCAGGAAACACTTTTTTTTTTTTTAAACAAGAAAGAGTTTGTGAAAGTTGATTTATTTGTTGTGGCTGAGACTTACACCTCGAGGTAACGAACACACACATCCCATGAGCAGACAGACCAGCTGAGACTGGCTCCATGAGTCCCCTGGTTGCTTCTGAGAAAAAAACAAAAAACAAATCAATACGTTTTTTCCAAGGCTGCAACTTTACAAACTAAGAATATTTGTTATAATCGTATAAATCCAAGCACTCATTAAGACAAATTCACATGTATAGATACCTTAAGCAATTGGATGTGTGAAGGGAAGGAGTTGTTTGGCAAAGCGGAAACATCACCATTCAAAAAAAGAGCGACAGCCTTCGATGCTGTCTGTTCTGCCAACCTGTAGACACAAAGCACACCCAGCAGAAAACCACACAACCCTCATGAAAAGTAATCTGACAACAGTGTGTGAAAGAGAAATCAGAGGCACTCACAAAGACAGAGTGAGTCAGACAGGAAGTTGCAGCACATTCAGCATGTTTATAGCAAAAACAACGCTTCAGGATGGGGTTAAAATTTAACCCCAATTTTACCTACTTTTTACATACAATCAGATTACTGTTACTTTATTGGTTCGATTTTTACTTCATGACATGAGTTCAAGGTTGAACAGAGAAGGGATGAATCAGAGTTTGTACTGACGGAGGCTGTAGTCGGGCACATGAAGTGCTGATGACAGGGACCATGGCAGACAAGACCGACTGTTGGAGGAGAGGACTGCAATGACCGGGGGATCCCTCCCCTACAGAAACAAGGAAAACAAATCAAACTTTAGTCTTTTTAAACTGACAAACACGTCATACACACCTGTGATATGCCTGTATATAACTACAAAGCAAAACCAGAAATCTGACTAACTGCTTTCGCTTTATTTCTAGTGTTTTCTAATTAGACTTAATATGGGCTTTATTGAGTTTACAAGTTTAGAAAAATAACATTTAATCAGAATTAAAAACAAGACTTGATTTTTTTGTAAAAGGTAAATAAAACTGCCAATGATGTAATAAAATAAAATCTTTTAATTTCTTGTATAATACCATTGTCTTCATTACAAGATATTTGACAAATTCTTTTCTTAACCTTTTTGCTGATTTTTTTTTATCTCTACAGGCAATTCACGCATCCATTTTATCTCTTAATATCATGAAACAAGACATTTTTCCAGACTTTTTAGGTGAATGTGGCTCACATTAAGTCTAGCAAGTTAAGTCTTTACTAAAGATAAAACTTAAAAGGTAGAGTTTGCAGAATTTTCCTAAAAAACTAAAATGTGTGTCAGTGTCTGCGTCTGCCTCGAACCCTCTCCTCTACCTGTATGATGAGGTTTTGGCTGTTTCGGGATGTTTCTCGACAGAGAGTAGGTGTGATTGCCTCAGCCAATCAATCAGCGTTCAAGTGACTTTGTGTGTTGATTAGCGAGTGGAAGAAGCTATCCCGAGCAGCTATGTTAGTCAATGTAGCACGGAACAAGAAAAACAACCAAAGTGAAATGAAACGCTAAACAGATAAAGCTTGTTTTTACTGAGTAAGGGTGAAGCTTGGCTGGACTTTCACTCACTTTGGAGCACTTGGAGAGCGCCACAGGACGAAGAGTGATGAGAGCTAGCTTTCTGATAACCAGGTATGTGTTCAATAAGCCAGCGATTAGCTTGCACTAACTTACAAAGCCAAGTGCAGGGCTCTCCAATGTAGAAACACAATGCTACAGGTGTTTGCTAGGCTAGTGAATAGTAGTCAATAGTAGCAGAGGCCAAATGGTGATGCATAAAGTTTAATTTAAAAAAGAAATATTGGTTTATAATACATGTGGTTTACAAATGAAATTAATTCCACAGAAAGCGTCTATGGGCTGAATATTCAATATGTTCCTCTAAGTTTACCTCACACATACACCAGCAAAATTTAAAAACGAGGCAGTGGGGGTATGACTGTTGGTTCTGTGAATTAAAATCAGGCAGATATTAGTTACGTAGGGAAAAAAAAAAAGAGTATTCATCTTCTCACCCTGCAGAGCTGCCTGGAGTGACAGCGACAGCAGGCGTGGGATGATGAGTTCATGGAAGCACCGCCCCGTCTCCTCGGTGTCCTTGACCTGCTCGGCGATTCTCTGGAGGCTGCTGCAGGCCAGCACCACCTCTTCCACTGAGAAGCCAACAGAGCCTGGAGAGAGAAAAGATTACACTGACTTTCTTAAGAATCTGTTTTTGCCTGTTTCGATTTGTTAGAAGCCCGAGACAATACCAGTGAATCTGGGAAACTGAGAGTAAAACATGTTTTTTCAGATCACACATATGCCATAAAAAGAGAAGTTTCTTCACGACAGATTATAAACAACTATTAAATTTGAAAGATCATTGACTTTTTTCTGTTTGTTAAAAAAATAAGTCTGTACTTAAAGTCTGAAACCATCTCTATGGACAGATTATACCTGTGTGTGCTGAGCTGAGGACCTCTAAGAGGACAGGTGTGCTCTCCTGGACAACACTGGCCTGGCAGGACACTGCAGCCAGCGCAGATAAACACCTCTTGCGCATTGCATGATGGGATTGCTGCTCGGATGCTGCTTTGTTGTTATCTTGATCCACAGGATCTTATTGAGGGGGAGGAAAAGTGCAGAGTTCATGATAAAATGTAAGAAAACAACAGAATGTCTTCACATTTTTTAACATTCTCACCAGTGTTTTATTTTCAGGGAATGATTTTTCACATACCAAAAAACATCTCCTTTTTTATTCTTGGGATCAGTTTGGTGATGAAGGCTTGTGGGTGCAGTGCAGCCAAGGCTCCTGCACACTCCACCACAGCAAGACTGAAGGCAGGAAAACAACCACAAAGAGTCAAAATCAAGCCTTAGCTATTAATTAAAAACAAAACAAAACATCTTGATTTTTTATTTTGTGCTAAACAGAGAAAAACTGACCTGACTCTGTCGTCGTCCTCCGTCAGCAGCAGTCTGGTCAGGTGATCCACAGCCAGCTCAATGTCAGAGTCCGTCAGCAGACCTAGAGGAGACAGGAGGCTTGTTATGCCGTGTTAAACTCAGTAAACTGTGAGTGTACGAGTCTGTTGACAGTCACCTGCTTGTTGTGCCAGAGAGGTGAGCAGAGAGGTGGCTGTGATCTGCAGGCTGGCGTTACTCTCTGCTAACGCTGAAAAGACCATGCTGCACAGGGACGGACGAAAGGCGACAAACACGCTCTCTTCTGGTGTGGTTGAAGGAAACACGAAGAAACAAATTAATTGAATAAAAACTTAAATAAACCCACAAACTAACAATGTGTTAATGAATGAAGATGGTTTTAAGAGACTCTCTGGTACCAGTGATGACGTTAAACAGGTGAGCTCATTAATCTCGATATAATTACATCAACAAAACACAAAGCGATAAGCAAACATAAAATATTTAGTGTAAATTTGTAATATTTCATAATGTAAGACACAGCTACAAGAAGACTTTGGTGCCACAGGGAGAAGCTGAGTTTAACAAACACTTGCCTTTTTCTGCAGATTGGCTGCTTTTCACTGACTGGATGAATCGCTGCACAACCTCCAGTAACGTCCGCCTGTGAGAACACTGACCACAAAGACCAGACATGTTTGACAGATTCATAATGTGTTACAGATGTTACAAAGCCACCATCATTTAAATGCTCTGAGCACATTTCTCTGTTTCTTCCTCTACCTGTGTCCTGCTGTTGTACTGCTCCAGAAGAGAAGGCATGACTGCCGCTGTAACGATGTGGCTTGCCCTGTTGGAGGCGCTGCAGGCGGCCTGCAGCAGCTTGGCGCTGGGCCACACCAGCTTCAGGTCCGGCTCACACAGGTGATGTTTGCAGTCTGGAACAACATTACACAGTTAATGAAACACACAAAAGCACCAGAGCAGTTTATGGCAGATTCTGGGATTTCTTAAACTATCTTTTAAATTGTTTTTGTCATAAAATATCAAATTCTTTACAAATAAACCTTCAGCCAAACTGTCCTCTTAATGTCTAAATGACTGACTTGAGAGGTTCTTACACTGACTTGTATCAGGGTATATGCTAAATAGGGATATCCCGATATTACATTTTCACTTCCGATACGATACCGATTCTGCAGCATTGAGTATTGGCCGATACCGATATTAATCTGATACGATATTAAACATGCATACTTTTATTACTTATTTTGTAGTATGTCTGTCATGTTAGAAAAGGCTTAATTAAGTGATATTCAAACAAAGAACAGTAATCAGCAACAGTAGGTATGAGGAAAAACTGTCCCATTTATTATTAACCAATGGGTAACAAAAATTTTAACCATAAGCATAGAAAATACTAGTAATTGAATAAATTAAAGAATAAATTCGAAGACCCAGAAAATAACCTGAATAAATCAAATAAAAACAGCAGAAGCGGGGTCTGGAATGGATTGCTTATATCGGAGATTTTAGATGCATTCCGATACGATACCGATATTTGTTTTTTTGCTGATATCGGACCGATATCCGATATCAATATCGGACTGGGACACCTCTAAAGCTAAAATCCTCAGGTTGATTTCAATACCTTTTTGAGACTTTTCAAAAACCTTTCAAAAAGTTTTCAGACCTCATAATGACTTTAAGATGTTGCTGGCAACCCATCTTTAATAGTTGTAGACTGCATTTTATATAAATGATGTAAGCTGAGAAGGAATAAATATTGAAAGAATAAATGAAACTAAAGGCAGGTTTATTGACACTCAATCTAGATGGACTTGCATGGTTGCATGGTGTCTGAAATCCTGCATGTGTAGCTTGCCAAGCAACAACAACTTACAACTTTCACTTTTACACAAAGTTAAGTTTATGTTGTATTTAATTTCTCGAACTGAGTTGTATTCAATTTTTGAGTTTAGTTAATGTTGTTTTTACAAACTGTATTATTGTATCATATTGTAACTACAGTCTTAATGTATATATTTTATTTTATTCTTTTTTATTTCTGTATTTTTCTATTGACTCCATCAATTGCTGCCATTAACACAACAATTTCCCAGTTTGGGATCAATAAAGTAATTCTATTCAATTCTATTCTATTCAATTCTATTCTATTCAATTCTATTCTATTCAATTCTATTCTACAACTTCCAGGCCGAATGTTTAACGATAGTCGCAAGTAGGAAAACAAATATTCATGGATATTTTTGGGGTCAAAGCTTGAAAACCTATAAAATGAAATACCTTATTAAACCACAATTAAGACTTCTTGATACTTTTCAGGGGCCTTAATTTTCCAAAAACTGATTTATCAACTTTTAATACTTTTAAGGACACCCTGTTGTATGTAGATGATGATAAAATTCTAATTTGCACTGCAAAAAACTGAAATCTTATCAAGTGTTTTTGTCTTATTTTCAAAAGAAAATGTCTTTTTAAACTTAATATGAGCCAAATTCACCCGACCAGTCCAGAAATATGTCTTGTTTCGGATTGTTTCAAGACAATAATGAGATATGAATTGCTGTAACAAGTAAAAAAAAAATCTGCCGATGGAATAAGAAAATTTTATTAGAAAATTTGCTTAGACTAAGGTCTTTATACAAGAAACTTTTCTCTTGTTCCATTGGTGGATTTTTAAACCTTTATTAAACAATTCAGACCTCATTTTTGTCTTTAAATAACTTGAAATAAGACATTTCTCTGGACTGGTCAGGTGAATGTGGCTCAAATTAAATCTAAAAAGACATTTTCTACTGGAAATAAGACACACAAATAAGATACAGTTCTTATACATGCTACAGCTTTTTCATCCTTCTCATTAACTGCACATCCGTAAAGCAGGATTTTTCAGCCTTTAACCTTTGAAAATGAGATCCAGGAAAGTGCAGAGGGAGTCTTCAGAGTCTGAGTTCAGGACAGATCGAGACAGACAGGAAGTGATTGCGGTTAAAGCGGCGAGGCCGGCAGATTCAATCTTCTCACTCGACGTCTGAAACACCTGCAGAGAAACAAAAAGAAGGAAGTACGCTTCATGATGCATCATTTGTATTTTCTAATGTGTTCCCAGTGCCTGAGGGTCAATAAACCATGAAAAAATTCCTCCACTTTTAGTGAAGAATCACAAGAAAACACTGCTGATAATTGGCAAATTCCAGACTTCCATTCCATATTACCAAACTTTGCTTGGAGTTACTTTCTTTGGATTCTATGAACTATAATTTCACCTTTGATGGCACATTTATCAGTTATAGTAACATTTTTAAAATGTATTTTCAGGCCCATTGCCTCCGTTTGACAGGTCAGCTGAAGATTTACAGGAAGTGTGGGGAGCAGAGAGTGTGGGATGCAGCAAAAAGATTGAGGCTGTTAGTCTAACCAGCACCTTAACAAGTTCTGCAGCCTCTGTACGTGGGACGCGTCAACCACAAAGTTTCTGACTCATGTTTGTTTTTCTTGAATTTCAGGTGAACTTGTTTACAGCACAAGAAAACAGTTTACTTTTGACGATGTGAATGTAGAGTCTGAGATGCTCATGTGTTCAAGGACTGGAGGGAGCAGAAAAAGTGATTTCAGAGTCAGAATCAAAAATAATTATTATAATTAAAATAATAAGAGCCTAGAAGAGGGATTTTAGTCATGGCAACTTAGTGTCAGCAGCAAACTAAATCTTCAGAGTTGATGAATATTTTGGTGACCTCATAAACACTTATCAATCAAAATTACAATCTAGTGTTTTTACCTCCCTGCGCAGTGACGCCCACAGTCCCTCCAGGAACTCTGCCAGGTCCTTGTGTTCATATTGTGACACACTAGCAGCCTGAAAAACACACAGCACCTTGCATCACCTTCGGAAGTTACACACAGCCCCTATCTGCGCCTGTGGAGTTTGTAATGATTGACTGAAAAGCTTTAAAATAACAGTGATATATAACACACGCTTACAGCCGCAGAGAACATGAGAACTTTGGAGCCAAATATTGAATCATCAGAGAAAACCAGAGATACTTGTTGGAAAACAGTTCTCACCAGAGTCTGTAGCGAGTCCAACTTTGCGCTCTGAACATCCGAGTCCAGCTTCTCGATGATGAGCGGTAACAGAAACTGGAGAGTGAGAACATCAATACATCATTAACTTCAAAACAATCATGTTTTTTAAAATCTTTTCTGCTGCAAAACAGCAAATACAAGTGAAAACTCAAAATCCTACCTCAGCAAATTTTGGCGTGCCAGTGAGGACATTTCTCAGCGTCTGGATGAGTTCCTCTCGGGTGATGCCGTGTGGGTCATTGGGAGGCTGAGAGACAGTTGTGAGGGATAAGGGATACGTAAGAAGAGACAAACATGCATTATATTGTCACATGTGAAGGAGCCTTTGCAACAGACACAACTCTCATGATTTTGCTCTTTTTAGATGAAAATTAAAAAAAACTAATTTGGTTGTTGTGATTTAATTTTTTCCTGAAGTTTTCCTTGCACTGCATAAATGTAGCCACACTTTTCTTCTAAATAATCCATCCTTTCATCAGAATATTACACCAAAAATTACACAAACGACTGTGCCATCTGCCTGCATCGTATTTCAAAAAGTTTCATTTTCATCATCTCAAGGGATGTTCAGTCCCTCTCCTGCTTTGCTCCTGAGCTGTACTCCTCTGTCATGTAATGGGGAAACATTCGTGAGCACATGAGGAGGCAGACTCCTGTTATTGTTCATTGAGGTCACAGGAAGTCAGTGATGACATTTCTGTCTGCTGCCCTCTCTGCTTTCGTCAGTTCTCAGACACCAGCAGCTGAGTAAACAGGGACTTACGGGGGAGAAGTCGATGGGAAAATAGCAGGACGTCACCTCGAACAGCTCCTCTGTGAATTTACCTGAGGCAACCGACAGGAAATTAAGAGGAGGGGAAATAAAGGCGTGTTTGAACCACAGAATATTCAGCAAATAAAAAGACACTAAGTGCATGAACATGGTGTCTGTGCTTTCTGTGTAAGCTCTTACCTAGATCATAACCTCTTTGGATGATGTTGTTGGCGATCTGGAAGGCTAACAGGAGGTTTCGAGGATCTCTTTCGCCATCCATCGACTGGACAAAACCAAACACAAAGTCTGCCCCCAAACCCTTCAGCTCTGTGGAAATGTCAAACAGGGACACTAGGTTTGTTCACTGCTTTGTAGGGAGTGTTGCAGGTTATTTAGAGGGAGAAAGTACAACATCATTTAAATCTTACACTGGATACCTCATCAAGTGTAAACACTGGGTATTTCTTTTCTTGTGTGACATTTACTAAAAAAAGAAATGTGTCACCAGCAAAAAGCAGACATTATGTCTAAGGGGATTCACCAGCCACCAAGAGCCATAATTTTCATATAAATGATCAGTCTTAAAGTAACCACTAGATCTACAGAGGGCCATTGTTTCCACACAGCCGCTAGGGGAGACCGGGTATGGTTGTATCACGTTTTGCTTCAGCACCTCCAACTGAGTCGGAGTTTTCAAACTTTAATGCAAAGTTCAAACCTCTGCAAAAATATCACAAACCTCACCCTGTGATTTCAAATTATTCTGATCTAAGTCAAATGATTTTATCTGAAATAGTACAAGTACTAAACAAAATACAGTCTTGGACTAAAAATTAACTTCTTTCCTCAAAATCATTTTTTTCTCTATAGAATCTGCACCTGTTTCCAGCCCTGACTATCAACATGTGTGATCAGGGTGGAAGTGAAGTGATCATATGACTTCTATCTTATCCCTGATTGGTGGATGGTGGTGTTAAAACTCTCCCCATGTTACAACCATACCTGGTCTCCCCTACCTCTTCTACAAAACAAAGAGAAAGAGGTGTGAGCACATAACTACTGCAATTTCACCTCTGTATTTGTATTAGCCATGATTTGTCTGTGCAATTTTTTTCAACTTCCACAGGGCTGTTAAGAGGCCTTAAGATATGACTACAGGGTATTTTTAATGAACTGCTGAGATTTCAACTCTCTATCTCTCTGTTGTTTTGCATCATCTGTGTCTTCAGTACAAATCCCTTCTCTTCCAGTCAAACTTAGTCATTATCAGGAACTGTGGGTACTTCACTTTTCTCTCTGAGTCAGCATCAGCCCTGCTCTTTCTTACCAGCCTCTCTGCTCTCCATGAGGTTGATGAGCATGTTGTAGACGCATGCTCTCTCTGTCAGCATCAATGACTGGAAAAAAAAAAAACAGACATCAGCTTTTTAGCAAGCAAAACTTCTATAAGAGAGGTACAGTGTGTCTAGATCAAGGAGGAAACAGGAAGTGTGTGTGGTTAAATGAGCACAGTTGCGGGTTTGCACATATCAGAGGATGAGATGGTTTGATACATCCTGTAAGTTAATAACACACTGCTGATTACTTTAAAGTCTTCCCAGGGACAGCGGATAAATATAAATCAAGTTAAGTAATGTTTTTCAACTTTTATGAGTTTAAATAAAAAGTTAGTTCTACTTAATGCAATATATCTTTAGGATAAAAGTTAAGTCTATAGCTAAATGTGTCCCTGACTCTAACCCTTATACTCATCTTACATGGGTATATTATTATAAACTGATATTGTTTTTTGGATGATACAGATAAAAATGATTGGCAGTTGAACCTGAAATTTATATCCAAACACTTTGTGTCAAAATTTAAAATTTTGACTAATTACAAACTCCATTACAAGTTTTTTTAATTATTTTTTTTATACATGTGCCCTAACTAAATGTTTAAAAAATGAAGCTTTCAACATCAGAACAGAACAGAAACTAACAGTTGCACTTTCAATTAAGTTATATTTCATAGTCCTAAGACTTCTGACCGATCAGAAAAACAGATTTGTGGAAGAGTAACACGCATGGTGCTTTTTGACCAGAAGTGCCAAAAGCTTTAAGTCCCAAGAACTTCTCCCCAAGGCCCATTATTTTTTTATAGTTCCACTGAAGATTATGCAAATTGAGACAGTAATTAAACTAATTACACTAATTTAAAATGTTTAGCATTGCAGGCCCTGCCCCTGGAATTCATGGACCTTTAAAATGTACTATTCCTGAGCAGGAACTTGCCAGTGGGAAGATTAATCACCCCAAAACTAATTTTAGACCCTGGTTCCTGCAGTCAGAAAGCACCTAGAGTGGTCAGCGAAATCAGATCCAGAGTAAAAGACGGACTGGCAGCAATGCAGCGCTCTGTTTAATCCACTCATTATTTGGCCATTAGTGAAATAATGTTCTGGTACACTCTCACCTGAACGTGGACATCCTGAAACAGCGATCTCAGCATCGACACTGCGGAGCCGGGGGGCAACACTGTGCATTTTGTCTGGTGAGAAAAAAAAGATAAATAAATAAATGTATAATAATCATTTGTGTCATAACTATCATGTCTGTAATTGCTCAAAATGAGTCCCAAATCTGCCAAAAGAAAAACTATCTTGCTCACTTTGCAGTTTGATATTTTATCAAAGGGGTTTCCACAGTCACTCACCAGTGCTCTGAGGCCTTGGAGAACAGGGGGTGTAATAACGTAATGATCCTTCAGACGGTTTTCATAGAAGGCAAGGAGAACTTCAACTGTGGACAAAAGGCAAAAAACATGCTGATGGAATATGACTATATGTACATCATGAATTTTAACACTACTGTATCCGTCTCTATTTCTTTCTTTTCTATTATTTAACAAAAAATAGTGTTTTGCAAATATATGCCCCTTAGGTATTGTGTTCTCAGAGTTGAGAAACAGTCAAATTCTTGAAATCAAACAAAGTGACATTTTACCTTCTCTTTCAGTTAGACCCTCATAGCACTCATGTAGAACTTCAGATAGGAGCTGGACTCCTCTTGCTCTTGTGTGAGGCTGAGAGCTGGTCAGACTGAGTCTGCAGCAGGGAAATGAAGAGCATTTTAATCATCATTAATAACTTATCTGACATACTCTGACTTCAGCTGATGCTAATCTGATGAATCTGTCTGTGAGGAACACCATAAGTTTTCTGGTGTGACAAATCTCTGAGTGACGTGTGAGTGTGTTGTGTAACGTATCACAAACTTTACAAAATCATGCATTTGAGTTATGTACGTATCTGCTGTGAACATACTTAAAATGCTGATATCTTACCCCAAAGCTTCCACTAGCTGCAGGATTGTAAACTGCCCATCTCTTAGACCTGAACAGAAAGAAAAGTGAATTGTAGACATAAGGCCACCTAGATGATGGCTAATATAATTTATAAACGTAACCAAACTATCTCAAAGAGTTTACTACAGATTAACGAGGAGCAGTTCAAAGGTACAGAGTTCATTGACAGGATGCTACTAAGGACACTAACACAGCAGCTAGCTAATAGCACGAATATTGACATGATAAATTAAATGACAACACCACCAAAAGCCAAAGACACATTACATGTGCTGATCTGCATAAAAATTGACGGAATAGCGTTACAAATCGTGTCCGTTCCCTATCTTTAGGCTGTAGCATCACCCAGGATGTTGTGGTGCTAAGTTAGCTAGTTAACCATCATGCTGTGTTGCGCATCCCTGAAGCTAAAGCTCAGAGGACTCAACAGCGAGCTCTTGGTTACAAACTTTTCTGAGAAGATATTAAGAAAAATATCTAGTCTCATTTACCAGTTGCAGTGTCTTTGGCTTTACTGTCCTGTAGTCCCGAGACATATTCCTCAACGAGAGACAGCAGCAAGGCACTGTCCGCAGCCATCGTGCCACTGTTACTCAATAGCACGCATGCGCGAAAAGTTAAGAGTAAAACACAGAGTGGTTATCTTTAAGCAGATGTTTATAATGTTTGGGAGATGACAGAATGAAAAAAAATCGTCTCGGTAGTGTGTATGCGCGTGTTTATGATATTTGTGAATTATTACCGAAAGTCAGAGTGCAAATCACATTTGACCGGAGTTTTCGGTGTTGCCTTCAGGGGCTGTCCGATTTCCTAAAAACTAGAAAGAGTTAAACCAGGGAGAAAAGAAAATATCTGTGCTAAACGGAAATTTGTGTCTTCTTTCTCAAAGACCTTTCACGTGATGTTAAGAATTGCATTGAAAACATGTACGTGAAAAACTTTGTGATACCTTATCATGTGGAGTCAATTTGCAATTTCACCCATTCACAATTACTGGTCTTCCAGACGTAAGAGAATTTAACACCTGCCTTCTCGCTTACGCGCAGGCGTAAAAAAAGTTCGGTGGCGCTAGCTCTGCTGCTACTCACCTTTTTTTTTTTTACCAGCAAAGAGGGAAGTAACGTCTTGGGGATTTAAAACACGGCAGTTTAAGAACATTGTCAAAGAATGGAGCTGTTGTCTCAATGACTGCTGGAGACTGAATTTATCAACTGCATCTGGAAGAAACTCAATGCCAGGGAAATGTCCACGAGTGCGCAGAAGTTTGTGTTTATTGATGAGGTAGCTAGCTGGTTGGCCCTGTTAGCCCGTTAGCGAGGTAGGTGCGCTGCGTTTAGGTTGCTGAACACCAACATTTGCTACTGTAGTGAAGCCCAACCTAACAGACTATTGAGAGGGTTGATCATTTGGTGATAAGAACTTGACGTCCTGGAAGTTTGGCAGATGTCACGATGGTTCGCTGACCTGGCTACCAAAACTCTTGAAGCGTTTGAACGGGCCACACGCTTTGAATCTTGTAGGGTTAATGAGAGCTGATATACACGCTGTAAAAACGCTATAATACGGTCTTTCAGGTAGAGATCAGCTCAGCGACTTCAGACACCTACGAACAATCTGAAGGTCCCCCCGTGTAGCTCTACGGATGATCAATCAGGTCCACCAGACTTACAACGGACTAGCGACCTTCATTCACATCGGACTTAGTTTACCATCCTCGTCAGAAATGGCCCCCCTGTTCAGCTAGTACGACTTGTGGACACAGCAGCAGCCCTTTAACTATGGGAGGATGTGTGGGGAGATACTTGGACGGCTGGGAGGACACACAGAGCAGAGGCTCATCCAGGAACGGAGGACGAGGAGGTAAGTTACTGACATGTTTTATGTGTGGATCTCAGATGCAGAACTGTATGGTGTTCAATTTAAAACTTTACCAATTAAAATGTATTGTTTTTAGTGTTAAGCTGTTTCACTGCACATGCATACATCCCTAGCACCTACTCACCAAATACACATTGAAGCACACACTGTCGTAAAAAAGCATCCAAGTAAGTGACCACTTTTGGTGGTTTTCACCTCCCTGCACACCTTTGTTTTTCTTTTCACTGCTTAACTTGCAAACTGGCACATCGCTTTGCAGAGATTCATTTGCATTCACAGTGCACTAAGAACCTTATCTGCACAAATCTGGTATATCCACATGCTTGGATATGTAAACAAAAGTTGAACTGATTGAATAGATTTATATAGCATTTATATTGCAACCATAAGTTGTTGTACCTGTAATTGGAAACCATAACCACCAATAAAGCAGAGACAGTCAGGTATGATGTTGTCCCTTTATGGTTTTTTGATAGCAGGTCTGTCTGATAGCTGGAGTCATATTCTTAGTTGCAAGTGTAAATGTACTGCACTTTCAACTACTTTCAGCCTCCATCTACTAACCTGTGCAGAGCCTCTCTCTGTCTATATTTTTCTGTGTGTGTGTGTGTGTTTGTGTGATGTTTGCAGACAATACACCGGTCAACTGCTGATGCAATTCCTTTGTTTGTTAGTTTTTATTTATTTATTTATTTTTTATTTTTTTAAGCACCTGGGCGCATTCTGCTATCTAAAACTTATTTTCAATACCAACCACTGCAAAATGCACCTTCTTTATGACCTAATTTTCCTGCGTTTACCCCAGTGCAGCTTAAAGGGGACATATCATGCTGATCCCTGGTTGAATACTTACATATAATATAATAAATTTGAAAACAAGACCTTTCACCCCCTGAATTTTAAAAAAAAATGAGATACTGTATTTTTTCTGATATTCTAGAGCGAGATTTGATGCCTCTGAAAATAGGTCAGTGCCATTTGGCCGTGAGATTTCGACCTTCGTGACGACACAAGGATCCTTTCTTTTTATTTAATCTGATAAAGCAGCTCCTCCTCTGTGATGTCAGTTAGTCACACAACTGCCACCGAGGGATACACCCACAAAGAGCCCAGTATAAAAGTATAAACTGTACATGTTACAGGTTTGACTCACCACACTGAAGCGTCCTGAGATGATCTGTGTTGAGGTGGATTTTCCTCCTCCTGAGCTGCAGAACTGTCCGGGTCTGACTCGGGGTCCAATACAAAAGGACGTATCCTACACTCTGCCATTTTATTAGTACTATCAATGCCTTACGGTGAAGTTTGGGCAAACAGCAAACTCGCTCAGTCTGCTCCATTCAATATGGTGATTTTGTAAATACTGCCATGCTGCAAAAACCGCCCACTGGCTCTACCCCCTCCGCCCCTCTGATAGAACTGACCAATCAGAGCACAAAGGGCTGTGACGCTGCGAGGTTACTGGAGGTCATTCTCCAAACGGAGCGTTTCAACGAGATCTTCAGAATGGCCTAAAATGAGGATATTGAGAACGCTATTGTGGGGCAATGAAGGAACTAAATGACTTGTACTGAGGGCAGAAATGCTTTACAGGCATCCTAGTCTGGCATAGTGAAAAGGAGAAACAAGCATTATATGTCCACTTTAAAGGAGGAGTTAGGGTTGACAAGAATCACTGATATGGAGGTCACATGATCCCAAAAGTTGTTTCGAATGTGTCCCGCTCATATAAGGATTTTTAGGTCATGTCCATAAAAAACGTACTTTCCAGGAAGATAACATTTCTGTTAAGATAAACAGTGGCAAACTCCAACATTTTGCCCTTAACACTCGTCTCTGATAAGTGATAAAATGTGGATTGCTGCTTCAGCACTCAACAAGAATAAATGCTACATTTACTACCAGACTAAACAATGCTGCTTCACAGATGAGTTGGCAGACATTCTGCATAGTTTCAACACAAGATAAGTAAGTCAGCAATATTTTATGTTTTTAGTTTTTAGAAGCTTTGTGTTGTAGTACAGACATGTCTGACTTTTATTGGAAATAACGGTCATGGATGTTGTTTTAAACTAAGAATGGGAAACAGGCTTTGGACACCTGAGATGTGACGAAATCACAGCAGAGGTCAATGACTTGGTCACCCCTACCAGACAGTTACACAAAAGCACCCCATTTCATTGCATTACTTTCACACTCACCATTTCCAAAGCAGTGAAGTTTCCTTTTATGTGACTGTTATGGAATCTAAATGTCTGTAGAGCATTTGCATGCAGGTTTTGTCCTCTTTGTTTCCTCTGACCCTGCTAATGGAAAGTTTTTCAGCCTTTCTTTCATTTCCAGCAGTGTCTGGTGTAAATCACAAAGTAAAGACAGAGCATTCACATCCCGCTTTGCGCAGTAGCTTTAGGAAAGTTTAGGTTGCCTTTCTTTTTCAGGCTTCGCCATGTGGACGCATTCCAAAATGAACATCTGATGTAGATTTTACAAACAGATTATGACCTTTTTTAAATTACTCATCTTTCTCTGTAAACTGTCAGTGATGCCAAGATTTGAAACTAAAGGCCCTGACAGCAAAGGTTTCCAGGTTTTTGGCACTGGCTTGTGGCAATTCCTCCCCCAAGATTCATAAGACACTCATAACTCCACAAGGCTTCTATCAAAACGAACAAGTCTCATCATGTCTGCATCACTGACAGACTTTTTCGATGAGATTGAGTCTACCCTGCCTGACACACCCAGACAGAAAGACAAGTAAGAAGAGGAGGTCGGGTATGAAAGAATGCTTTTGAGGTGTAACTTAATTTTACATTATTGGATAACATCTTTTAGTTCTTAATTCTCCCCAAAAAGGTTCAAACTGTTTACAAAGCTTTCATAATTTTCTTCATCTGCTTTACTTCAGAATTCCCTTAAAACATAAATATACAGCAGTCAAACGATGTAACAGGGCTTTCCCAAGTTTCCAACTTCCTGTATGGCAAATATAGACAGCTGTGCATTCTCTTCTCTCAGCTTCATTAAATGAACGTCTTCGTACAGATCCAAACCTGCAGAGTTGGTGCTGGCTTGAAAAAAGCGTGACAGAGCTGAAACATAACTCTGTAGCTGTACTCATCATTTCACTCATGTTTATCTCACAAATAAAGTGTTAAGGGATCAACTTAATTTGAAGACAAACTGTTTTTATTGTATGATCTGGGAAGTTATAGCCGGTTTATCTCAGCAAGTTAAACTAGTATTGATAGAAATCAAGAAACCGTGTGTGGATGATATACAGAGCTTAACATTCTATGATTAAAAAAAGATCTTATACATGTGTCATAACCAAGTCCTCCATGGCAGCAGTTGATCTACGCTGGGGTGTTGCAGACATTGAAAATTGCTGACAACAAAAATTGCTGCTGTTATTGTTGTAAGGTAAATTTTGAAACCAACAAAAAATGTGTATATTTGACTTAAAGTTTATTTTTATGATGCCTTTAATTTCTGCAGGTTCTAAACAAGCCGTAAATATGCAACTCTGCTGCTTCAACAGCAGCTGGTGCATCAAAGTGTTTGTCAGTCCCATTTTCCTTGGTTTCTAAAACGGCTTTTTAGAAAAAAAAAGGAAAAAAGGGTTATTGCTAAATGTATTTTTTTTTTCAAACAAGCATAAAAAACAACACAGCTCTGTGTTTACTAGAGCAGTAGGTCATCTATAGATACTTATGTTAAAAGACTGAAAATACAGTCAGTTCATATAGTTGTGGCTTAACAATCCATCCGTGTTTTGTAAACAAACCATTTTTCCCATTTTTTCAGTATTGCAAAACTTTTCTTCTCCAAGTTTTAGTGACATAGTCATTGTTTCCCTGTTTGCAGTTTTAGAAAATGTATGTCTAATTAGTCTTTTTTGGAGGATTGGGTTGTAACCATTTTTTGTGTTACAGCTTTTTTACCTAACCTGACACGCCAGACGAACAGTTTCATATATCCGCCACAGAACTATTTCACTAGTCCATCTGGGTAGCAGCTCTTCCGATTTGTTTTAAAAAAATCCGCAGCTGGTGATTGGACGACCGTTCTGATTAACATACTCACCACCGACCAATCCACATCAAGCAACGGTATGACGTAGCTTATGTGAGCTGATGCTACTGAATCATGAGAAACAGCCGTGAAAAAGGTGTTAGATGACAGCTTCTGTTTTTATAAATTTAACTTAAGAATCAAAGGAACGCTGACAAGTACGAAAGTCTGCTGACGTCACGTCTGCTCCCACAGCTCCCGCCTCTCTTCTCTGATTGGGCCGGTCAGAATTTAGCCGAGTGAAATCGTTGGTCAATGGAGCCTGGCAAGATGGACCTGCAGGAGTTCAGAAACTGAATCAGGCAGGTCTGTCTGCTCTGCAAGGTTACTTTTTACCAGCTGATACTAAAATCTTTAACAAGTATTTATCCTTCTTTGACAGGTGGGAAGCAATGTTACCCAAGGTAGATTGTGGAAGCAGTTAGTTGAAAAGTAGGTAAAAAAATTAGCAATAATCAAAGACTGTATAATATACGGATGTAGTCTCTGTGACATCACCCATCTGTTTCTGATACAGAGTTTTTAAGTCTTCTATCGTCAGCAAAAGCCGTATTAGTGTTGCATAATGAAACCTGCAGACTTCAGTAGAGTAGGAAAGTGACTAAATCTTTCGTGTTAGGGACTATTTTTTTCTCACAGAAGAATAACAACTGGAAATAGTGAGATGTATTCCATCACAGCACATATGACTCTGAGCAGAAAGCTTATTTTCATACAAAGTGATTGATTTGAAGGGATCATTTATATGCTCTGCAAACAAATCAGAGAGTGGCCTTTTTAAAGCTGCACTGTCATGAACTTTGTGTAGGTGCTGAAGGGAAAAAACAGGATTTAGCATTCAAAACACTGCATTTGTTACACAAAACATGCAAAGACCAGGAGTCGATCTTGGGACAGGTGTGATGAGAATGTTTTTCACAATCAATTCACTCATTTTTCAAAAACTGTTTAACTTTCTCATCCCAGCTTCACAAAACGAAGACGAATTTGTTGCTTTTTCTTATCAGTTTTGACACTAGAAGAGGACTTTTTGGGGTTTGGCTGCTGTGCAACGGCTACAAAAAGATAAAGAGGAGGGTCTGTCTGTTCACTATTACAGAGAAATTACAGAGCAGTCTCCTAAAGGTTAACAACTATTTGTCTTCACTGAAGCATTTTTGCCATGTTGTCAGAAACCAGTCACAGAATATGTTTCTTCTCATCTGAGGAAGTTTTCAAAAGCAACACTACAGTTTGTACCAAAGACTTTTCTTGGAACTGAAGCTACGTTATCTGTTGCATGACAAGATAACCATTAACAAGGATAAGACCTCCTGTGTTGGGTTGTACTTCTTTACTTTGAATTAATACAAAGCAGCAGCAATGGTGTTGAAAGCCAAAGCTAAGAAGTTCAGTTCCTCAAGCATCCACTTGAAGCTGGTCACAAAAATCCAGGAGCCACAGACGCACCCGATCAAAGCTGTTATTGAAGCAGCTAAAAGCCCACCACAATTCAGAATTTTCACTACATGCGAGATGAATTAAAAGTAAGTTTGAGTTGGTGTTTGTAAAACATCAACTGCCAAAGATAGACTGTGGTAAACACAGTCATGTGTGATTTCAGCCTGTATCCACTCTGAGAGTATACTTCCCTTTTGTTGATGTGCTCCAGACAATGTTCTCTGATGTGTTCTTTAAAGAGGAACACTGAAAACACCCAAAATTTATGACTGCCTCATGTGACAGGAATGTTGGAGCCTGATCAGTGTCTTCATTATTTGTTGCAGCTGAACATGCTCTTCCTGGAAGCAGGTCACCTATGTCTGTAGGGTGTGTTCTTTTGTTTGTGTCTGAGAAGTCTTCTTTATGATGCACTTTTTCAGGGTCATGTATACAGCACAGTATAAAGTCGTCTCAGCACTGCTTTTTATGAGCCCAGCTAGAGGAAAACACCCACGTATTGCTTCATGTGTCAGCAATGCAGTGCTTCACGTCTGTCCAGTGTTTTCATATATCATACAGTGAATTTACTTTAAATGTAGAGCTCTGCTCACTTTTTGCTCCTTGTCTGTTTCTCAAATAACTGTCTTCCACTGACTTATTGTCGGCTGTGACCTTGACATGTCTTTTTGACTCAATGTGTCACAAAGAGATAACCATTCTTTGCTGTGCTCCTCACAAGAGAGGTACGAAAAGGCCTTAGTTAAAATTCACCATGATTACACAATCTTTAAAATTTCACAACAGATTGTGCAATAAGTAGGAAGTATATAGTGAGATGTAGCAGTCATTTGTGTTAAAGTCAGTGAATCAAACTGTGTGATCTGTTAACTGTAATTTTCCTAATTCATGATAGTAAATGCAAAGCAGAATGAAAAATTCCACTACAAACAAAATGCAAGGATACTAGGTAGATTGTTTTTTTGTTGTAACCACAGACTGTATATAGAGTGGACAGCGTGGCTCGCCATTTACCATTGTACGGTTTTGAAGCCAAAATTCCACCGTCACAGGCGCAGAGAGTCTAATCATTTTTTGACTCTACCTCCTGAAATATTTTACAATACCCCAAAAAAGTACTCAAAAATGGCAGCTGTCAATCATCATTAAACATGATGCTAAACCTTGTTTTTACCCTCTTATAACTACTGAAAACGAAACTTTTCAGAAAAAGAGGACCTGAATACAAGCCAGCCGAATGATATCTTCAAATCACCACAACAATAAGACGTGGGAAACATTTTTACGAGGTGTATTAATTTTTTAAAGTTTGACCACAGCCCATCTGGAATGACTGGAGAGACAGATTTTTTGACCTATGCAGCCAGCCACTAGGGGGAGCAGTTTCTGTGGCCACCTCTCTTCAAGCCAAGCAAGATGACATCCATTTTTTTTACATTCTATGGTTGTAACTAAGCTCCTCCGCAATAAATCTTATACCAGCGGAAAACCTGTTCAGTTCCTTCTTGAATGGTTCCACATTTGTAAGCAGGGAAGCACCGACCCAACTTTTTAAGTCCTGATCATAGACTGTATAAAACATGGACGTAGTCTCCGACGTCACCTGTCTGTTTCTGAAACGGAAAATGAAGCACATTGGCTATAGCAGCCATATTGGTAGTGGCAAGGGCTTCGTACTACCATAGGGTGCCTGTCGGTCACGTGACCCTCAGCTGTGCCTCTTATTGGGGAGCTCGTGATCTCAGTGGGTGCTGGTAGTCAAATTAGCGACTCAGACAGGAGATGTTTTTTGAACCAGGCTGTAAATAGGTTAATTTCTGCTTTGAAAACAGTTTTTTTTTGGCTTGGTGTGTATGTGACTTTCTGTAGTTCCAGAGCCAGCCTCAAGTGGACACTCAAGAAACAGCAGATTTTAGCACTTCCGCATTGTCTCATATTCGACCAGAGGTTGCCGCTTGGTCCTGATACTAGGATGGGTACTGAATTAATTACTTTTATAGGTACCATCCGAATTCTGTTAAAAGTACCGGATACCAATTCACATATAATCAAAAGGTACCATGTTTAGGTATCTAAACACATCCTTATGACTGTGAGGGAGTGGAAGAGTAGGCGATTTTCTATGCTGGACATAAACACAGCATTCCAAGGTTATATATTGAAGAATAGATATGTTGAATTGAAAATAATTTACATTTTATTATTCAACAAAGTAATATTTTTTACCATAGAAAAGGAGAAAAGTACCAAAATTGGTGCCGATGAGTACCGATGAGTACCGATGAGTACCGATGAGTACCGATACCGATTGCCAGGTACCGGGAATCAGTCTTTTTTTATGTGAAAGGGACCCATCCCTACCTGATACCAATACAATACCAATCTGGTACCAGTATCAATTTAATATTTTCTATCAGAATTATAATTACATGTAAACATTTAGCAGGTTGCTTTCAGAGTCCTCCAAACTGCTGAGCCTCTTGAGTTACCATCCTTACCAACAATGCTCCAACCTACTAGTGATGATGAAATGATGTATGCAGAACAGCATAGATTCAGGTTTAAAAGATCTGCATCAATTATTTTGAGCCTCTGTTGGGTCGATACTTGATACCAGGATCAGATGAGTTCATCTTTAAATACAACCCTGTGTTACTCTTCTATGAGTGACTTGTGTGCTTGGATTTATTAAGAAATAAAGTTGACTGAATAAAGTACCCTTACCATATTTTGATGGCAGGCTGCACCTTGTGTTGTGATGTGTGATTTGAAAAGCCACATACTTTCCCCAGGCCAGTGACATATTGGTATAAATTAATAAAAGACACAAATAAACATGTTTCTGATTAACACCACAGATTAATTGAAGCACCAACTAAATGCTGGTCAGCTTATCTTGCAGAGATTGATAATAGCAGGAAACAGGCTCTGTGTCAAACTCTGTGCAGAGGTAACACCAACCACCTGGCTGTTATTTGTTCACATGGCAATGGGAAGACCTCTACTTGACCAGTTCTGGGTTTTAGGAGAATATTTTACAGTAATATCAGAAATGTGATTGTTTGTGCTCGCCAGTGACCACTTTGAAACGCATTCACCAATTTACCAAAACATCAATATAGCTTAACTGCAACCAACTGACGTCCCATTTATCAAATTAGGCAGTGTCTTGTGTGCGGGAAATTAAGAAAAAGTCAAAATGGAAGGTCAGAATAAGAAGTCGTAGTGTCCAGAGGTTGGATATCTGCTGTGAGAGAATGAATCATTTTTGCCTCTGTAGCCACGGACATTATTGTGAAAGAGGAACAAGTATATTTCAAGGGATTGCATCACAGATGTTTGCTGGCACAGCTGAGCCGAGGGGACATGTTTTAGATACTGTTACAGATGCACTTCAGGTTTCCCCCCTTACACAAATGAGCAGCACACACACACAAAACACCACCTGGCTCTTTGTAAACAGGAAGTAGCATGTTTTCCATGGACTTAGTCACAACTTGTCTATAATTGTACCTTGGTGTCAGCGTTTTATTTTGCATTTTTCTCATGGATGCATTTAAAAGTAACACAAAGTGCCTTTTAGAGCGGCCATTGTTTGTTGCTTTTTTCTTCAACAAATAAGGATAAGACCTTTGATGTTTTCGTCCCATTGTCTGTACTTTCCATATCAGATGATTTTATCCTGGTCTAAATTTCTGGCATATAAATCAGCCAATCTAATAAAGTACTCTTTCCACTTGAACATCCGTGTCCACTTCTAGTTATGTTAGGCTGCATCGAGGAAGCCCCTTTGCTCTACTTAAGGAGTTCCTCCCCTTCAAGTGCTAATCCTACACCACTTCTCGTCCTCCAAATCACTCCTCCTAAGCTCTTGCACTATAAATAATTAGTTTGAAAGAAATGCAACCCTGTGGATGTTTGCTGTCTCCTCTCATGCTGCACTTCATTTCCATCAGTGGTTGGTATCCCTGCCTGACAGGGGCGCGGAAATGTAAGCTTAGAGTGGTTCTGAACTTTTTTACCAAGTACTTAGGAATCCTATGGTAGCATAAAATAAGATGGCAGGCTGTTGGGAACGGTTAAGAATCAACTTTTGTTTCATAAGGCTCAAATGTAGTAAAAAGGTAAATAGTGGTGCACATGGCAAGAAAAGAAGAAGAAATGTAATGTATTAGTAGTCTTTAAAAATGCCTTTTTTTTTTTTTTTTTTTTTTACCCAGTTCGGTGTGTGTGACCCTCATGTCTCAGCTAACTCGGGCGCTCTCCTAGCCCAGGTGTGCCTTGTATTAATATTGAATGGTGGGAAACACAGGTAAAGTTACAAGACAGATTTAGGCCACACATGCGTCATGCATATTGCAAACTCTAAATGACCTCCTAATTTTAGATCGGGATAACAGGATGGTGCAGGGTGGGATTTCTATGACGGGTGACAGCTAGAGTTTCATTCTGCTGACTGATCTGTTAATAAGTTGTAGGGGGGGTGAACTGAAAATATGAGCTGTATTAAAAATTGATGCTACAGTCTTCTGACAGACAGTAAGATGACAGACAGAGGAAATTAATTTATTGATAGCACTAAAAATGCGCAGCTCTTTATTATTTTGAGTATTAAAATCACCGAAAGCACAATGTAGAAAAAAAGCTAGGTCATGATTCCCATATTCCTTTTCAACATCAAATATTTGAATACCTGGCACACCTTGTTGGAGTTGGCCTCAGACAACTGTGTCACTTTTAGGACCTCAGAGACTTGCAAACTGCATTTAATGACAAACTTAGAATGCAGTTAAAGGTATAATTGGTAGTTAGATTAGATACACTTTTTGTTTTACTGGTTAAAATGATCTATATGTACTGATGGCAAGCAATACATGATGTGTTCTTAAATGAGGGCGAATAATATCAGCTATCTACAGCAGGAAAAAACCCAGGAAAACATCAGCCAATTACATCGATTAGGATCCAATCTGTTAAACCAATCAAATCCCGTCCTGTAGTTTTGCCCTCCTCCTGCATGTACATCCAGGGGCGTAGCTACAATTAGGCAAACACAGGCAGTTGCCTGGGGCCCCAAGATTCCCAGGGGCCCCCAAAGTATCTCTTAAAAACTGATTTATGAAGTTCTCTTCAATTGAAAGCATTTATTTTTTATAAATCTTACTTCACATGCTTCAAAATACATCAAAAGGCTTAATCTTTAATGATGGTTTTTGGTACTCCCCCTCCCTTCTTATTCAATGGGCTATTCCATGTTACAACACATCGGAAAATTTGATTCAGGAAGAAAGTGGTAAAAAACACTTTTTTCCCATTTTTTTCTTATTTTCAACCAAGTCGGAAATAAAAACAATGTTGCTCTGAGATCTGAGATAAACATGTAAGACTTTTAGGATTTTAAGAATTTTATGTAGCCCAGGAAACAGGATAATTTTCTCAAAATCAAACTTTTTGAGTTGGTGATAAACCTTATCGTACAAAATATCTTTTTTGGATACATAACTCACTGGACAGGGGGTCAAATAAAAAAAAACATTAACTTCAAAATAATAGTACCAAAAAGTATGGTAACTGTAAATATCACCTCTTTCAGTAGATTTTTTTCCAGTTTTATGTTGTGCTTGATATTTACATATTTTTTCTTTACTAAATTATTTTTTGAATATTTACCTATTGTAATGATTTTCACTTCATACTTTCTTGTTTTTGTTACTCTGTAAATTCCCCACTGTGGGACAAATAAGCTGTCAATTGACCATAAAAGATTTCAAATCCAGGACACAGTGGACTAAATTATGTATTCACTTTTTTCAAAGTCAAACTAAAGTACAGAACTTGAGGAAATGCATTCAGTTGTGTTAAGTTACCATGTACAAGATTAGCACTGTCTCATGCCTTGATTCTCAGAAAGAGACAGTGGACCCAGGGAAGGCCAGTGGGGGCTAGGAGGAGTCCTGACAAGATGCTACATTCGAAATCATGCTAGTTTTTCAGGACTGCTAACCCTGCCTTTAATATTGTTGGAGCACTTTGGCTGACACCATTTGGGTTTTACCAACCAGTCAGTTAGTGTGACATTAATCTATGAATCAACAAGCTGTTGCTATTCTGTGCTTATGAATTACTTAAGTTTGTAGTTTTCAAGGCATAAAAAAATTGTCTGGGGCCATATAAGAAGAACTGAACTTAACCCATCTAGACCAGATGCAACGTGTCAGTATTTTCAGTCTGTGTCGTCCATCTCAGTCGTGACAAAGCCAGTCATAAAAAGAAACGAAAGCAACACAAGCATCCTTCATGAGTATTTTCATTACTCGCAGCTCAATTTGTGAGTCACAGCTTGAATATGATGACACTGTTTGAAATAACCTACAAGTCGCATCCGGCCTTAAAGGTAACTTAAATGTTGCATTCAGTTTAAATGACTTGGTCTTGTGAGGACTTCCCAGGTGATTTTGAAATCAGGGATAGACCGATGATATTCAGCGTCGCATTTTAAGGCACATTGGCCTTTTTTTTAATCCAATGACTGATAATAATACAATTTAAACCTGTGTCATTTTGGCTCTGATGCAGCCACCCTCCTCTGTCCAGAGTCACTTCTTTGTCTCCAGCAGTGTCCCATCCACAGTACCACACCTTAAGTAACTTAAAATAAGAATAAGTCCTCCAGCAGCTGCTGTGAAAGATGAAAGATGAAAGAACATTTTAGTTGTATTGAAATTTTGGAAAACTTTATATAAACTGTAGAAACGTTTCGGGAGTATTTGTTTTTGTTTTTATTTAACTTTATGAGGCATTTAAGGGAAGTTAAGTGTTGGAATTTTTTTTTTACAAAGGAAATAGTGTTGAATAGAAAATACCTTGCAGAGATACAGAGTTGATTCTGGGTATTTTTAGGCATCTGTGAGCTGAATTTTCCTCACAATGCCAGCGTGTTGCTGACATGTCTGTCTAAGCTTGGTGCAGCAAAATTTTAAGTAAGAAAACTGAAACATTTCTGTAAGTATAAATAACAGAAGAACGACAACACAACTTGACATTAAAGCAAATTTCAAATTTTGATTATTGTTGTTGTATGGTAGTCCATCCCTGTGTTTTTAAAACATGAAATCGTGGCCCACCATCTGTTGTTTCTATAGTTTGTAACGTGTGAACTAAGATACAGCTTTCCAGTTCCTGTGATCAAATGTTTCAAAAGTGGCTTAAAAGCACCTTTTGTTCCAAGTCTCGCACCCTTTGGTGTTGTTGTCTTTTTGAAGAAACCATTTCTACTCCAGTCTTATCTTCCCCGTCTCCTCCCTCTCACAACAGGACGTAACGAGCCCTTGAAGAAAGATCGTCCCAAGTGGAAGAGTGACTATCCGATGACAGAAGGCCAGCTGCGGAGCAAGCGGGACGAGTTCTGGGACACAGCCCCGGCCTTTGAGGGCCGCAAGGAGATCTGGGACGCCCTGAAAGCTGCAGCTGTGGCTCTAGAGTGTAATGACCATGAGCTGGCCCAGGCCATAGTGGATGGAGCCAGCATCACATTACCACATGGTGAGAGCAGAAAACTGCAACATACATGCACAAAACACACTCAGAAACTCAGAATGCACAGAACAACCATAGGTTTCTAGATCTAAATTTCATGTTATGACATTTTATATCTATCTGTTACTTGCCTTCAGACATTGACACTTTTTCCACTTTACCTGTGCATTTTTATTACTGGATGCTCTGATCTTAATTTTTTCAAGTTGGAGCAATAATGCTGCTTGCAGTTGCAGGCATTATCTAGCTTGATTTTCTTCCCAGAGTTAGCTTGGCTCTGCCCTTGCAGAGACATGACCACCACCCAGATACAGGATGAATAAGGACTTTTAACTCCGATTGACTGTCCCATGCTACACCCAGCATCTCTTCTTATCACAGCGTTTTAATTTTTATTTTACCCTTAAAAAGATACTTTTGCCAGTTTTATCCCTTAACCCTTTCTGTACAAGTGACACATTTAGTCACAATTTGACAAATAACGTCCTGAACCTCTTCATGTATCATGTATCATCTTGTTCTTAAACAACTGGGTCACAGCAGCAGGTAGCTGTGGATCAAGGGTTCGATCCCAGCTCCTGTAGTCTCATGAAAGTGTCCTTGAGCAAGACACTGAAGCCCAAATTGCTGATGGTCAGTGGTCATACTCTGTGCCTGACATCAATCTTTCTTTTGGCCTTTGAAAGAGACACTTAATTTTTATATTTCAAGGATGTTTTGATGATGTAGGCAGCATGCCAAGTGTTTTTTTTTTTCTTTTTCCTATTTGGGTTCACACCATGATAATGCTGCATTCAAAGTCAACTCTGAAATTTGATATTTCTTACCTGGTCACGACAGTAGACAGCAATGGATGTGAGTGTATTGGGCCTGATTTAACCATAAATTTATGTCAAGTGGCATGCTGTATGAAATGGTTACGCGGGCCGTACTTGGCCCACAGGTTGTGAGTTTGAGACCCCTGTTTTAAATGGACAAAGGCATTGAGGGGACATCGGCGAACTTTTTAATCATTTTCTTAATCTTACCACATAGATAAAAGGTTACAAAATGCTTTTAAACCCCATGTCTTTGTCTCATCTTGGTAAATATGGTGTGCCCCAGGGATCAATTCTGGGACCCTTTTTTTTTCTCAAAAAAAAAAATCAAAAAAAAGAATATATATATATATATATATATATATATATATATATATATATATATATATATATATATATATATATATATATATATATATATATATATATATTGGTGTTTGTTTGAGTCACACAATATTAAGACATGGAGTTTTAAATGGTGTTCAGCCAGTGTATTCTGCCTGTAAAGCCTTTGACCTCCAGACTTCAAGGGACTACAAAAAAATGGCTGTTGTTGAAGAATTAACTTCAGCTGAATGCTACAAAAACAAAATCCTGCCATCTGCTGGATGGATCAAAGCAAGCCCATTGCATGAAACCACAACATTTGATTTCACAGCATTTTTTTTTTAAACTTTAAAAGACACAGCCATGATTTACGTGCTTTTATTCCATCACTGTTAAATTACCGTAACAACATGCAGCAGATCTAACCAGACCACTGTGATCAAATTAAGCCTTTTTTAGCATCTTTACACCTGCTGTCTGCATGTTTTTAGATTTATTTCACTCTTAACTCCCAAGCACTCAGTGGTCTCTTCCTCAGCTTTATCTCTGACCTTTTCATTGTAACACTCCAGTTTGCTCTTTACAATACTCGGGCAAAGGTCTTTTGTTTGTTCCAGACACTTGTTTAAAAACAAGACAGAGTGTCCTCAGTCTGAGCCCTGAGGATCTGGAAGATCTATCTATGGATTATATCAGATTCTCATTTAAGCTGCTCCTTAATACAAATTTTAATCAGGGAGCCTTTCCTGGTTTGTTTAATTCACAATGTCCTCTTGTGTTCACTTCCTGTTTGGTGAAGATGAAACAAGACAGCTGTTTCTATTTTGCTGCCTTGGTGTTAATTTTTGAAAAGAGCTCTAAAAGTAAAGATTACTGATGTTTTTTCCTCATACATTGTTCTCCAGGTACTCTGGCGGAGTGCTATGATGAACTGGGGAACCGCTACCAGCTTCCTGTTTACTGCCTGGCTCCACCCGTCAACCTCATCTCAGAGCGCAGTGACGAGGATCCCAGTGACAGCCCTGAACCACCTGTGGCACCCAAGAAGGAGTTCCAGCTTAAGGTACTAAAACAAGTGTTGCAAATGATTTGTTCTTTTGTTATCATAATGCTTTATATCATATAACACAGGTCTGTATGTTTTTCTTCTCCTGCTCCTTCAAGGTTCGGCTCTCCACAGGCAAAGACCTGCGCCTCAGCGCCAGCATGGCCGACACCATCGGGCAGCTGAAGAAGCAGCTTCAGGCTCAGGAAGACATCGATGCCACCTATCAGCGCTGGTTCTTCTCTGGGAAGCTGCTGACCGACAAGACGCGGCTACAAGACACTAAGATCCAGAAGGACTTTGTCATCCAGGTCATCGTCAACCCACAAGCCCTCCAGTCCCCTAAGCCATCACCCATCTCCACCACTGCCTCCACGCCTGCCTCTGAATAGCTGAGGACACTGAACGGATGAGCAGTGGGCTTTAGACGCAAAAAGACCAGAGGTGCCTCCTCGTGCTGGATGATTTTTTTTTTTTTTTTTTTCTACAGCTACTGTTATTGAAATCAAACTGAAAAGGTACGAAACTCATCTGGAATTTACATGAGGGAGGACTACCGCATGACATTCATGTGAGTCTGCTGAGTCTGTTCTGTCAGTGAACCTCGTCACCACACTAACTGTGAAGAAGCCGTCCTCTCTTGGTTCCCATCCATCTCCAACAGGAACAGAACTTCTCCTGAAGGTGTGTAGCCTTCCGACCACAAACACAACGTGCACATCGTGCTGCACATGCTGACTCTGCCTCTGATCCTGTGTCTGCACTGATGCTTAGTGCCAATGGAGGAGGGGGTGCAGAGGTGTTTGTGTCAGTTCTGAAGCACATTACTACTATGATGCCCATTGACTCTGCACTGCAGTCCTTTTCTTCACAGACACAAGAGAGGAGCGCAGAGTGTGATACTGAACTGTTTCTTCTCTCTTTTATCAAGAAAATAATGTAAACTGAGCTTTTTTGCACATTTGAATATGACTATACTTTTGTGGTAGTTTGTGTGCCTTCGACAAGACAAAACAAAAAGGGTTAATGTCCTGAAAGACACTAGTTTTACTGCTAGACTAAAACTTCTGTAATTTACTATTCAGGAACTTTTAGATCAATCCAAGCTATTATTGCTGCCTTTTTAAAAAAACTTCAACAATCTTGCAGAGGAAGCGTTTGTTGTTGTGTGGATGCCTGTTAAAGTGTGTACGTGCGTGTGTGTGTGTGAAAAAGGAACGTATATCTGACCTGTATGATACATTTCAGTTTGACGTAGCTTACCAAGACAAGACTGTTCCTTCAGTTGTAGTTCTGAACACAATCATATCACAGTATCTAGGGAAATGCAAAAGTAATAGTATCTAAGAGCTGCATTTTGACCACTTAATGAGCCCCAGGACCACTAGGGGGCAGCAACACAGCTCCAGTAAAGCCAATTCAGAAGTTTGGGGCTTGGTGTCCTTTTCATCTCTGAATGTAAATCCAGCATCGACTCACATTTTGTGTTTATGTGATCCAGAGAGATCTGTCACATTTGTTCAGATAATGCTTGACTCTCTACACCAGCAGACGACTGTGTTCAGCGATGAGCGTGCTTGTTTTACACAAGATTAGTGAAAGCTGTTGGATGTGAGGAGCGGTGATTGAAAACAATGAGCTGCAGATTTAACTTGTGGATCAGTCGAAGGAAGAAGGCGGTTTAAGTGGAAAAAGAGCCCACTTTGTGTATGTGACGTATGTATGTAACATTGCATCTTGGGAAATGTAGGAGCCATTATTTACAGCTTATTCTTAAGTAAGGGATTGAAAGTCAGGTTATCTGAGCCTCTGCAGGGTCTGATTCAGTCACTGTAAACAAGAACACTGCGCTTTTATGCTGTAGGAGATTTGTCCTCAGGTGTAGTTTTCATACAGGTAAGAGGCTCAGTTAAAAAAGTAAAAAATATACCTTTAACAAGACAAAAGCCACAATCATTTTTGCACAATTCTCAGTTCTGTGTACAGCTGTATAGTTGCAGTGGCTCTCCTGGATAGTTGTTGTGTAACAAGGAAGTTTTGAGTTTAGAAAAAGCCTCTAGCTTTGTCACCAACCACAGCAGCTGCCGGAGGACTGAGACATGCCGACCACAGCCAAAATTGCCCAGAATTTATGGTGGCTGAATATACCATCAGGGCAAGACAGTCTGAGTGCTGCAAACAGTGGTTAAACACATGCTGTACTGCATCTTTAAGACTCCACTTCAGCATCATGTGTGATGTACCATAATTCTTAACATTAAAACTCCCACAGCTGCATTTTCTTCCTTGCTCTCATCAGTCACTTTGACACGTACGAAATCATACCCATTCCTCTGCCTGAGACAATGACATCAAATTTGAATCTGAGATGTTTCACAACCACAGTCCCAATGTATGGAAACAAAGAGCCTGTGGTATGTTGAGGGTTAAATCAGTAAGAGCATAGCTTAAGTGCAAAATATAACCACTGCTGATGATAACTGTCACTTCCTTCTTTATGTGGTTAACATTTCCATGTTTAAATTTTTGTTTTTTACATATCTGGTGTTTTCGGTTGCTCCTGATCCACATAGAAAAAAATGATCCAACTTACGCAACTTTAACTAACATATCTTTAAGCCTCGGCTGTATCCAGTACTACTATGCAGCTTGTCACGACCCAACATGCTGAACTAATATAATGAACATTATCTTTACTTTCAAATTAGCATGCTAACACTGACTCTGTGACAACCTTAGCATATTAGCGTTAGCATTCACTGCACTGGAGGCTGAAGTTTCCGAATGTGTCTCTATCTGTGAAAAATTATGCAACAAAACTCAAGTTTTCTCAATTTCAGGTCGTGTTGGTTTCAGATTTGAGGTGAGAATTTATCTCAAAGTTGTCTTGCGCTAGCTCAGTGTGCATTGTCTTCTTTCACCGCCCCAGTCACTCTATGTCACAGCTGATTATTGAGGGAATAAAATGGAACCTACCTGAGCCACAGCTCATTATATCAAGAGAATGTTTTATTTTGTATAAGGTTTTCAGTTGTTTGTTTCTTCTCCATCCAGTTTCAGTCGGTCACAGTCACCCTTTCCGGTTATTTCTGGGCCTTTATTGCTTTTCTGTGGTTCTTCTGGGGATACTTCAAATCATTGTATGCAAACTTGAATAAGCCTTTTTCTTTGTATGTGCAATACAATAGACATAGACCTCATATCATGTTTGTTTTGTTCCTCTGACTTTACAGTTTTCATAAAGCACCAGCTATGAGTGTTGTCAAGCCACAGGTGAAAGCCTGCTACTTCTGATGCCTGTGTCAGATAATCAGCTGTTTCAGATGTTTATGTGTGTCACTTTGAAAATGTATTTTATGCTGTCATCTGATCTTTACATTGACTCTCACCTTTCACAGAGTAATTATCTACACATTAAAATGCCTACGTATATTTTATCTCAGTGTCCATTTGGCTTTGTGGTGTGTCATTTGGAGGTGTCATTATTTGACAACTTCATCAGTATTGTCTCCTGTCACAGGACAGGCTCAAGGAACTTCAAGGTCCCATAAATTGGCACCGTAAACAAACTTAAAGAGGGGGTAGGTGCCATTTTTAAAGGATTTATACTGTTCTGATGGAACCCCTTACAGCTTAAATCAATTAATTAGAATGAGAAAAATCAAAGTTTCTCATTCTAGTGTTTTTCAAAACACTAATTTCAGCCTCTGTCAGAAACACCTCTTTTCAGCTGCTGTCTCTTTAAGAACCCCTGCTCCACTAACCCCCCTTCCTTTGATTTGCCAAACCTCTGGAGGACTCTTTATCTGGTACTTTCTTGATGACATAAAAATGATCTAGCCTTAGCAACTGGCTAGCCTACTGCAGCAATTTAGAATAATTGATGATTAATAAGTAATGAAAAATCCTTCTTCACATCGAGAGGTTTAAAAGTTTTTATGATGTGGGTACCTGATTTATTTGACTGGCTGGGCTAAACAGGCTAGCCATTAGCTAAGGCTGAATTGCTCCAATGTTGACCATGATGTGGAGGTCAAACACTGTACATTTAACAAACAAACCAGAAGTGATGAAAACTTTTTCAATTAAGATAAAAGTTTGAAGTAGCATACCACCATGGGGACCAGCACTTTTAGCTATGCAACATGCTGTCGAGCTGTTTTAGTCTGGCATGTCTTGGGCCTGTGTTTCCCAAAGTTTTTTTTTTCTTCCTGTGTCCCACTTTCTTTTTAGGTACAAGCCGTGACAACCCAATCCAGTGTACATCTTTTGTAATAGCTGACAAACGTGTGAGACATGTCTGATGAATGCATCACAACTCAGCACACATTTGATTGGGCTTATGCTTTTGAAAATATTTCAAAGAATGGAATATGTGCATTTAACAGGTCCCTGATTTAATGTCATACCTCTACCAAAACAGTGAACTTATTTTACGTGGAGCCTACGTTAAAACTTACAAAACAAAGTGCCTAAGAACGGGGGATTTAACAAATCAGCTTTCTTGTCTCATTCTAAGAGAAATGCAGACACTCAGCATTCAGCATGAAAAACAACATTGTTGTCAAGTTCATAACTTTTACTTGCTTGTGAATAGGGATGGGTTCCTTTCACATTTGAACCGATGCCCGGTACCTGGCGATCAGTACCGGTACTCAACGGTACCAATTTTCGGTACTTTTTTGTGTTTTTGTGGTAAAAAAGTAAAAAATTTCAATTTAACACATTTATTATTCCTCAGTATATAAACTTGCAATGCTGTGTTAATGCCCAGTATGGAAAATTACCTATTCTTCCACTCTTTCACAGTCATAAGGATGCATTTAGGTACCTAAACATGGTACCTTTTGGTTTTACATGAATCAGTGCCCTGTACTTTTGACAGAATTCGGTCAGTACCTATAAAAGTACCTAATTTGGTACCCATCCCTACTCGTGAATAAATTAGGCTTGTTCAGCATAATAATAATAATAATAATAATAATAATAATAATAATAATAATAATAATAATAATAATAATAATAATAATAAATATAAATATAAATATAAATAAATTAATTAATAAATGAAAATTATTCAACATCAGGTCTATTCCGCATCAAATTACTATTAGTCGATTTTGGATTATATTTATGTTTGAAGGCCATATGCTGAGCTGGGCTCTGCCGTCTTGAAAAGTGAAGCCAAAACACAGACATGATAACATCCATTTTTAACTAAAAATACAGAATAAAAGTGCATTAGTCGATAAGACACTGGTTTTGAGGCCTCACAGAGGGAAAAAGGTTAAATAGTCTTCCTGTATGAGGACTTCCTTTGTGTTCAACACCGTGCAGTTCCTATGCAGCCATGTAGCTCCAGGACCATCTGTTTTTACCATCCTGTTACCACTGTAGCTGAGCTCTGTGGTCTTTTCTTATCATTTAAAACAGGCAGCTATAAAGTTTGTATGCATGGTTATGATCTAATGAAGTTTTTTTTAATCAAAAGTTGAGAAAAAGCTGAACTTAAAATTAAATCAATCATATTTCATTGATTAATGACTGAGAGCAACAATAAAACAGGACACAAGATGGAAAAATCCTGTTGGTTTAGCTTGTTTCCATCACAAGATGGCGCTCTGCTCATGTACAAACATGAGTGAATCAAGGCGTCCTGTATCCTGGCAGGAATAAATGCACAGAGATGGAACACACACACACACACACACACACACACACACACACACACACACACACACACACACACACACACACACACACACACACACACACACACACACACACACACACACACACACACACAGCTATGTTTTTCACAGAGTCTAATATAAACAGACATGAATCAGATGATTCACAGTATATGAGTTCCTTGAAAGCAGGACTCAAAAACCTCAGAGTGAAAAATAAGCCATGGAAAAGTTTTCATCCTGCATGTGGAAAAGATGGATTTTCATCTTGGGGCTTAAAGAGTGAAATGCTGACCTTTGAGTGGATTTTAACACCTTAAAAATGCAACATTTCAGAATTAAAATCAGAGCTTTATTCACAAATTTTCTTGATGGTTTTATATCTGAGATGTCAGCCACCTGTCAGTCAAAAAGCACTTTTTTTCTAGAAACTTCTCTCAGTTATTTTACAGTATCTGCAGGGGGCTCTCTTCCCTCCTTAAGAAATGTTACTTCATCTGGATTGTGTTCAGTTTGAGTGGTTGGAAGACTTTATTTCTCAAAGTATTTGACCCCCTCTGTTTGAAAATGAAATGTCACACTTGTTTTTCCCCATAACAAGATCTTGATTTCATTTGTTTCTGTTGTGCACAGATTTTGTCGGGTATTTTTTTTGAGTAAGTCTAAACGGGAATTTCTGAACTATGCCCAGTCATTAACATCATCCTTGAAAAGAAGGGAGGAAACTTTACTTGCAGTGCAACTCTGTCCCAGTCTCTGCAAATACAGTCAACACAGGGTCTCAGGAGGGTTGTGGTACACCGGCCTGGAAAAAGCCCCTATTGATGGTGGAATTTAACAGGGAGAGCTGTGTTTGTGGTCTCCCAGCAAGGCAGCCTTCTTCTAAACTCTGTCCTTTTACTGACAGAGACGGGATAACACTGACAACACACACAATATGACACAACACTATCTCCTTGTTCAATTTTCTTGCTTTCTCATTTCTGTGTGCTTTAAGTCCTCCTAGGTAGACATGATATGTTTCAGACTAATCCCCTTCAGTGAACTACAAACTCCAGACTGAAATTTAAGGGATTACTTTAAAGTCCATTGCTAAAGTGCACCAACTGGTGCAGTAAAGCGAAGATTTACCCCCTTTTCAATCATGTAAAGTAGTTCAGCCCTGGTGGGACCTCTCCTGCTTTTTATCCCCTCTGTCCATTAAAAACTAAAAAGACAAATAAAAGAAAAATATCTTAAATAAATAAATAAATAAATAAATTGATTAATAAAAAAAGAGCGAGACAGAGACAGAGAAACCCAGCAATGACAGTGAACCACAAAGTGAACCTTTAACAGCGCTGCACGTTCTGCCCAAATAAAATCCTTCTGTCAGTATGATGTCAAGTCTCCTCCTCAGGATGTGGAGAATGAAAAAAACAGAAAGAGTAAAATAACTTTCAAAGAAAGCTGAACTCATCAGAAAATCTCCTGCATCCTCACCCCCTCCGGACATAAGAACTATGTTTGCTGCAAAGCTGGAAAGTCCAAACTTAAAGGCTGTTATTAAACCTCTGCTGCTTTTTACTCCACATGAGCACTAGCTTTAGTGCTAAAGCTAGTGCTACAGCTGTTTCCAGATGGGCGTTTGCCAGTTCACACAGTTTGCAAACTGTAAAAATGACAACCTTGGGTTCACTTTAAATGTCATCACAATTTGCATCTTGTTTAACACAAGATTTCTTAAAGTGAAGTGACCAAATACCAGCTCTTTTGCACCTTTTTCTCTGAATTTCTGTGATTTTTAGTATTTGTCCTTTGGTTCTTTTGATCCCATAGACTTTATAAAACATGGATGTACCCCCCTGACGTCACCCGTCTGTTCCTGAAATGAAAAATGAAGCAGATCGGCTATCACAGCCATATTGGTAGTGGTAAGGGCTTCGTGTACAGCTATAGGGCGCCTGTCGGTCACATGACCCTGAGCTGTGCCTCTGATTGGACAACCTCCTAATCTTAACTGCCCCTCTTAACTGCCAAGTTAGAAAAAAGTTCACCCCGTACAGTGTGTGCAGATAGTAAAATTAGTGCCTCAGACAAGAGAAGTTTTTTGATCCAGGCTGTAAAAATGTTAATTTCTGCTTTGAAAATGGCTTTTTTTTTGGCTTGGTGTGTACGTGACTTCTGGTACTTCCAGAGCCAGCCTCAAGCAAACACTGGAGAAACAGCAGATTTTAGAACTTTCACATTGTCTCATATTCTTAGACCAGAGGTTGCTGCTTGGTCCTGATACTAGGATGGGTATTGAATTAGGTACTTTTATAGGTACCGACTGAATTCTGTCAAAAGTACCGGGTACTGATTGAGTAGAAGAGTAGGCGATTTTCCATGCTGGACATGAACACAGCATTACAAGGTTATATACTGAAGAATAAATATGATGAATTGAAAATAATTTAAATTTTATTATTAAACAAACTGATATTTTTTACCATAGAAAAGGAGAAAAGTACCGAAAATTAGTACAGATGAGTACCGCATTGTCTCATTTTCTTAGATCAGAGGTTGCTGCTTGTTTGATCCTTTACTTTTGCATACTGACATTGACAACTTCACAAGAGACATGTTGGAGTACTGCTCTATCCTAGAGGTTATTCAATGGGCTAAGACGAATGGAGGCCAAAGCTGACTGGCCAAAAACTGCAGTTCCTACCATGACCACTTGAGGTTATGTCCGAAAGTAAGTCACTCCCAACAGAGGTCCATTAATATGCATGAACTTCTGTTAGAATTTATCACACCATCTTTGTCAACATAACGTGGAATGATTGTTTATGTGAGTTACTGTTTTCAATAAAATCATTGCTTCAGATATAGCTTCAGCACTCCATAGCACTGACTCCTTAAAACACAAAGTCATCACCAACTGGTTTGTGAACAAGGATCTTAAAGCTAACCAGGGTCAGAAATTCCACCCACACCAAATTTTTAGTGATCTAGAAACAGGCACATAAGAGGAGCTGAAGAGGCTTTAGCCTTCTTGCAAACAACCACAACACCTCGCTATGATGGAAAAGATGTTGATGTACTAAAAACTCAGACAGAACCTCAGTGTTTGACAGGCTTGCAGCCCCTTCCCACTCCTACACAGACAAACGTACACTTCAGCTAGCTTAACTTTAAGTGCACGTAAGTTAGCATTAAGTGCATGCATGTTCAACTAGCTTGGCATAAACAAACAAAAAAACATCTTAGACAAGGCACACAATTCTAGCATGTTTAAATGTTTTTCAATAAATACATATTTATAAATGACAGAAGCACACATAAAATGAATAAATTCATGCACAGATGGAACAATGTAAAAATTTAAAGGATGGACGCCCACCTCTCTCCAAGAAGAACATATAAACAAGGAGAAGGAAGGGAGCAAACCAAACAACAAAGAAGAAACTGACAGGAAGAAGAGGTTGCACAAAAATACCTGACATTAACAAAGAGGCTGTACATATTAAATACAAACACATGGGTAAAATTTTGTAATAACAACATGGTAATGACTAATAGTGTGAGCACATGATATATTTTAACCCTGTTACATTCTTTTATGCCCAGGACCACCATGTTTAAATCTAATAGTGAGGGAAATTCTTGTACCATGCTGACAAGTCTTGTCAGTTTTCATCACATAAAATCTCAGTGGCTGAAACACTTTGATAAACTATAAGAAAAATGAGCTGAATGATTACTCACTAGCTAATTAATGTAGCCTCAACCATTTAGCTTCTGCCAAACACTGATTTTTTTTATAGCTTTTCTGTCTTTTCTCTTTGTTTGGTAAACATTTCTGAGAAATGTTCACCAAATTATAGTCACTGCTATTGGGGAATTTCCCCAAAACACCAAAATAAAGGAAGTTAGCTCACTCAGAAAACCTGCTTGTGTAAATATACTATGCTGATGTTCATCTTTATTCTTACTCTGTATCACGTCTAAATTTACTGCTTATTTGACTTTCAAGGATTTTGCCCGTACTGCCCTGATCATGAATATTCTCCCTTGTAAATATTTTGACATCAACTCAGGGCATTGTGGGACTTTTAGATGTAAACTAATTGGTTGTGACAGACAGATAGAACTTAAACACCTGATGATGGCTTTTCTTAATGGAACTTCTTTTTCCAAACATACTTTTCCCTCATCATAGCAGCGACCAGTTCCAAATGGGAAAATTTTACTTCTGTCTTGTTGCTGTTTTCACTTTTCTTCACACTTACGTGTTCCATAGAAACTTCTGAAGCCGTGTTATTGTCTCGTGTTTTAACAAACCCCCAAATAATTCTGCTGATCTCTTATGGTGTAATGTGTGCTGGATGTTACTGAACCTACAGTAATCCTTTGGGCTGTTTGCGAGAAATGGAGGTCGTTCATGAGTCATCAGGATGTTTATGAAAGAAGAGATTGTGTGTATGTGTGCAAGTGTGTGTGTGTATGGGACTAAAACAGATGAATGTTATGCAAAGCAGATTTTTGTCAAGAATAACAGAGGCCTTAACCAGAATAGACAGACTAGAGTTGTCTTGTAGGTGTGTATGGTTTTGTGTTCACATGCACGCGTGTGCATGCAGGGCTAGTTATGGTGGCTCTGAAGCTAATCCCTGAACTCCTGCTTTCTCCAGACGCTCATCCACTTACCTAAAGCTCAAACTGGCGTACACCTAAACCTCAGCTAATACTGTGGTGTGTGTGTATGTGTGTGCGGAAGATATGTAATAGCCTCTCTTGTAAACTGAAACTGCGAACCTGGTCACCCCATGGCCTGACAAACCACGTCACAGAGCCCAGTGGGAGGAGAGCCAATGGAAGGTTACAAGACGGGGCAGGTATCCAAGGATTTGCATGGCGGGAAGGTGTGTGTGGGTGTGTGACGGCCAAAAGGTCACAAGGTTGATCAGGCAGCCAACCTGCTGTCTGTGTTAACTTACAGTGTAGAGCAGGTGTTATAGAGTTGGAGTAGAGCGCTCTTCTTGCTGGCATGTGTTACAGGTCTAGATGTATGTCAGCAATTCAGTAATGAGGTTTCATAGTGATCCTCCCAGTCTGTAAACAAAAGTGTAAACACACCTCTGTTACATGTAAACATTACATAGAACTATTTTTGATACACAACCCTAGACTCATGGATGGAGTTTTGAGACCTATCTTCAGTGGGTGCCATATTGGAAATGCTGACTCGACCAGACTTTGGTCTAGCAGGTGTGAGGCAAAGGAGCTGAGGCGGGCTTGGAGCCTCGCTGCTAATAGCTAAAAGATACCATCCAGCCAGTCAAGTCACCTTTGCCTCTGATTATGTAAAACTTATAAAATCTTCTAAATCTCCCCCCCTCTTCAGTCTGTGCCATGAGAGAAATTAGCTTTTTAGACTGAAGTTGTTTTTTTAAAAAAGCTGTAAATATGTTAAATTTTGCTGTAAGAATTTTTTTTCTCATAAGTGTATAGGTAGTTTTCAGCAAAGTTTTTATCGTCAGCATAAAGTTATGAAATAACAAAACTAGAGGTGAAAAAATTAGGTACTTTTATAGGTACCGACCATATCTGTCTAAGTACCAAGTACCATTTCACGTAAAATCAAAAGGTACCGTGTTTAGGTACCTATAGGCATCCTTGTGACTGTGAGGGAGTGGAAGAGAAGGAGTTTTTTCATAATGGGCATGACCACAGCATTGCAAGGTTATACATTGAAGAATAAATATGTTAAATTAAAAAAATTTGTAGATTTTATCGTAAAAAAAAAATATATATATTTTTACCACATAAACACAAAAAAGTAACGAAAATTGTTACCATTGAGTACCGGTACTGATTGCTAGGTACCGGGCATCGGTACCATGTCGTCTTAAATGTGAAAGGTACCCATCCCTTCTGCCCATGTCATCTGTCCTAGTTACATTTTGAAAATAGTATGATGTTTTGAATTTTTTATCACTGACATTTTTGAATTGACAACTACCCCATATAAAAAAGACTAAAACTAATTTAAGACTAAGTGTTAAAAAAACAAAACAAACAAACAAAAGAAAAGCCTCTAAGGCTCTAAAAACTAGTTGGAAATTAATTTCTAGTCCGAAGGAAATAATTATAAAAAATAAAGAAACATGCTTAACTATACTAACCTTGGTCTCCAGTATTTCTAAAAACGGCCTCAAGTGGACACTTAAAGAACTGCAGTTTTTCACATTTTGCGACTGCCTCACTGTGGAACTTGTTGTTTTGCAAACGTGGGCTCAACAACAGTGTCTTCTGCCAGGGTGTCTATTATTGCTCTTTTGTTTTTGAAGATGTAACTGAAAAAGTGACTGAGAGCAGTGCTCAATGTTTGATATTCCAAGGGGCCTCAGAGGAGACGCACGCGAGCTAAAGCTTGAATCGACATCTGTCCAGGATGACATCCAGAAAACTGCATGAGATACTAAATGGACTTTGACTGTTGATTAATGACCCACTAGTTAATTATAAAATTAGCCTCAGAAGTGATTCAACCATTCGGACCTAGAGTTTGGTGATTTGTGTCTGATCAGTTGTGGTGTTGTTGACTTTGGACTGGAGATTCAGTGTAAGGACTTGGGCAAATGGCTAAAGGGGGCTGGATGTTGGTGAGTGAGGCTTTCATCAAAACCCAATTAGGATCAACCTGTGTACAGGATCAGTACACTTCCCCATCTGCCAGAAGTAAGATAACACGTCTAACCAGCTGTCTGACACCAATAACTGTCAAGATCCACTGCAAAGCTCATCAAGTGTACCAGACAAAGATGCTCACACACAGACATGCAAACGCACACTTTACTACCCCTGCATGTGAGTCAATCACATTAAATTCCCTGGAACCAAAGTAACCTTCTCCTCATTCTCCGGTCCTGACCTGCAACCAGCCGGGGGGCTTCTTGGTCTTCATCCTAATAAACAAACTGTCTGTAGGCTTTAACTGTACCCAGCTGTAGCTTATAAGTCTCTCTCGATGCTCTACAAGATATCACACACTGGTTTAGCTCCACCAGAGGAGATTTGTTTCCACATGTAGGGAAAATTTAAGGAAGAGGTTGCCAGGAGATCAGAGATGTGTCCTTAAACTGGAGAGGTGAAGGTTTGAGTCAATCATGTGGGTATGTTTGCATGTAGTCCTGTACTCTAGCAAGTAATGGTGTTTATATTCAGGGCTTGTCAACACTGAATGTGCTTTTTTTTCCATTGCAAGTTGCATTCACCAATTCACACCAAATTCACACTGTTGGTAGAGACTGTCCACTCCTAGCCACATCCTCCACACTTCAACATCACTCCTGTTCTATTTTTACAAAGATAGCTGTTAAGCAACTATCAGCTGGCTTATGTCACTTAAAGACTTAAATTGGTCAATACCATGGAAGAGTAAGTCAGACAAAAAAAAAAAAAAAAAAAAAAAAAAATCCCAATGGTTCATAGTTTACAGGAAACTCTTGTGGACAGTTCCTCTTCTGAAAGTTCCTGAGAATATTTGGTTAGACAGCTGTATGCACATTATGTGAACAACAAATCAACTACCCCTTAGGTCCTAAAATGAGCTGTTGTTAGGGAAAAAGTTGAAGCTTTGCGATCATGGGGAGGCAGGAAACATTTGGCCCTTAGACCAGCAAAAACTTCTCTTTGCCTTCTGTATTTATGCCCATGTGGAAAGATGTTGATCATTCCTGCTGATCAGGAATTGTTTCAGTGAATATCATATTCATATTTGCAACAACAGAACTCGTATGATGGGTATTCTTGGTTTTTAGGGACACAATGAGAGGACAGGGGTCAAATGTGCAGCCTCAAGCCAAGTGGTTTTCAGGTAGAAAGACTGAAATCTGCCACCTAGAGGGCACCACACCCAGAGCCAGGTGCACCTGGCTCTGGGTGTGCCATGCCTAAGCACGATTGCCCCCCTGCAGCGCTGTTCCCCAGCTGTAGAGTACGGCCAGCGGTCACACTTCCCCAATATGAACCAGACTTTAGCGGGTATCAGACACGCGCAAAGCCCACCTTCGTTATCGTGAAGCATTTGTTTACATGAAGCGTGATCTCATCAGAGTCAGCACAACGAGACACAGAGAGCACTGCTACAACTTTAGAGACTTTTGGACTTATAATAAGTCATTTTTGCCTGACACAGCCCTCTAACAACCCTGCTTTGTTTAAAATGATTGTCGAGAGATGCTCTCGCGGTGAAAAATGTAAATAAAACATGGGAAAAACAAAAGGGAAATCTCTTAAAGAGAAAAGCACTGATTCTGTCAACGCTTGGAACAATTTTTCTCTCCATAAGCTGGAATACTGCTTGTACAAGTTGAAGAATTTGCATGTGAGTGCTGCGTGAGCGCTTACAAAAAATAATTTGTGTGCATGGCTGTTTGATTCTTTTTTTTCTGTGCTGGCTCTTCTACAACATCCTGCATGGATCTCCTTCTTCCTTGGGTAAACACGGCCTCAAGACTGATCTGTTCTTCGTTATTCTGACAGACACTTGTATTAGTCTGAACATGCAGGGCAGCCATGGAGAGCAAACACAGCAACAACAACAAATATGATTATTCAAATTGATGGATGGAATGGCAGCATGTTATTTCAGCATGGTCTACATGCAGGGAGCACAATAGAAAATCAGTCCATCATATTAAACATGTCTGATTTTCTTTTTAAATGTGTTGTGTAAAGTGATTTCACAGATGTAATGTTTGTATGGTACATTTCTATGCTGATGACTCTAGCTGGCTCAGCCATCTTTAATGTAAAAGCAAGAATCAATCATAAGAAAAACAACAACTTTGATTTATGTGTTTACTTTTCTCTCCCTCTTTTTCTGTCTTGTACGTTTCAGTTTGTGCTCTCTTATTATGATAATGATGCAGTTTATAATTCTGGTTTATAAAAGTGCCATGTAAATAAAGCTTTTATTATTGTGGTGTGAGGACATGTATAAAGAAAACTAAGTCACCCCAAGCTTCCTGTCAGCCAACCAGACAAGGATGGCTGTAGTTATTTTCTTCCTCAAATAAATCAGTTGGTTTTGACATAAAAAGGGCAATTCCTCCTTTAATTGATGCTAACACACACACATGGATAAACACACACACAAAAACATACACAGAAGCATAATTGCTGCTGGCCTACATAATGTGCCGTCCAAACCGCATGACTTGTCGGGATAGTGGAAAAAGGACAATTTATGTCACTAGTTTTTGTCCTATCAGGTTGCAGCAATGTTTGTTTTCTCTCTGTGGCCGGTGATGACAGCTGACATCTCCAAGGGAAAATTTGCGCTCATCAATTTTAATTTAATTTGGTTTCCCAGTCATGCTGGGTTATGATGGTTACACTGGAAGGCTTAAGGTTAAAAAAGAGTTGGAGTGAGATTACAGCTCTGGGATGCTGCCTGAGTTTCTTGAGTTGATTTTCTAACTTCTGATGTAAAATAAAGACACATTTCACACATAACCCAACCTTTCCGCACTATTGTTATTATGTTGTTTCTCAGTAAGATTTTTATACTGCCTGAAGCCGAACTGGTCCTGTTTTTTTTCCTGTGTTGAAAACTACAGATTCCAGGAACCTGTTGAATGATTTGATAACATATGATGACTAAAGGACATCAAGCTACAAAGTGATCACTGAACAAAGGAGTCACCAAATAATTGAAACCAAAAATTGGTTATTGGCCTTGTCAGAGGTTATAGCCGTCAACACATTTGTTTTTGTTCCTTAATCTGTGTAAGAAAAAAAAAAAAGTTGTTTAATTACTTTATAAGACTGTTAATCTGTTGATGCAGACTGACCATTAGAAATGCATTTGTGGAAATGTTTTTAATTGGACTGTCTACAGGGATTTATTGATAATTAAAAACAACAACAACTTTAAAATGTGACTTGGATATATATATATATATAAATATATATATATATATATATATAAATAAATAAATATATATATATATATATATATATATATATATATATATATATATATATATATATATATATATATATATATATATATATATATATATATATATATATATATATATATATATAAGGGTGCATATATGTTTATGTATATAAATGTATATATATATATATATATATATATATATATATATATATATATATATAAGCACTTTTGGGGTCACCTTGTGTCTTGTAAAGAGCTCTGCAAATAAAAAAGTTGATTGAATGAACATTGTGATGACGACGACGAAGATGACGACGACGACGAAGACGAAGACGACGAAGACGAAGACGAAGACGAAGACGAAGACGAAGACGAAGACGACGACGACGATGATGATGATGATTATAATTATCATTATTATTATTTTTTTTTTTAACGTTTTTCTAACTAACCCTCATATCATCTAAATAATTGTTTTGCTAACTTTTGGGCAGATTAAATTGGTTCCACTTGTGAATATTAAGACTTTTATCTTAAATGTTTTGTTCCATTTTTTCTGTTTTGTTTTGTTTTTGTCTGTTTTTGGATTAGCTTATTAGTGTATCCCCACAGCAGGGGGTCACTGGTCTCTGGGACTCCAACTCTAGGGGTCTGGAGCTGAAAACTTGTAGTCCGATGTTGGGACTTACATCATTTTCCAAGTGGTCATACCTTACAAGCATTTTTGCCTCAGTCTGTGTAATGTAGTCAAAAACATCCAGTTCTCTCTCTTTGTGTCTCTTTAAATCTGAAAACTGCTGTAACTAGTAACATGAAAACATGTAGAGGTGCAGCTTTGCAATAATTTGCACTCTTCATGGTTAAAAGCTGAGGAGTCCAGACGTGTCTAACTTTCTAGCAGCACGATATTAGATGATATTAGCAGAGGATATTCTAACATTTCTTCCCTGTGATGGAAGAAATGGTTTCAAAAACAAAAAAGAAACCAAAAACGGGTTAAAAATGGGTTATAAACCAGGGTTCTTTTATTACATCAGTGCTGGACACAGCAGCTTAATGCCTGCTGAAATTCATGAGGCACAAAGTTCTCCTCCATTTAATCTCTGTGAGAAAGAAATAAGCATTTTAATAGGATTGATTTAAAGCAGGCCTGTAATACAGACTCAAAACCTGGAAAAGAAAACAAGCACATGAGCACATCTGTGGCGTGAGAATCAATTCAAGGGAAGAAAAACTGAAATGATTTTAAATAAAAGTCAGTGCTATGTGTGTGTGTGTGTCCTGAGGATGACGAGCCTTACATGTAAATGTGAATCTGGTTTCTGGTTCTCTAGTTACACCATACTCTCCTTTTTTTTTTTTTTTTTTTCTTAAAACAGCGTCTTTACCACTGAAGGTGATACAGTAGCTCAAATACTCTGAGAGGCTGATACCTTGGTCCAGCTCGCTGGACTTGCACAATGGATCAGGTTTGTGTTTGAGCAAGTGAAATAAATGAGTACAACATAAAAGACGATTTTTTATACCATTGAAACCAAAATAAACACAAGTATTTCTGCTCAAACGTCAACAAACACCAAGCTTATCTCTGTTTTCTGCTTGTTTTTAAAGTTTCATGTACATGTGTGTCTTGGAGCACGCTGTGATCCCTGCTTACCTCTTGTTCTTACGCACCTTCCACCCAGGGGGTTACAGGAAAAAATAAATGCTTTGAGGGAACAGTAACGCTGACTTAAGTCAGTCTAGCTCAAGTTAAAATGAATCTGGATGAAATTCAAGTTCGCCTCGCTGATTCAGCTGATCAAATATGTGCTTGGTGCGCTGCTCCAGACAAGATATCAGGAGCTTCTGTGCTGTAACGCTGGAGATCTGAGATGCCAAAAGCCATGACATGACAGATAAGATTCAAAAGTTAGGGGCTGAAAATGTTGGACGGTGCGTGCTTCGCTGTGCTGAAGGGAGGAGAAAAGAGGAGGAGGAGTGGAGTGAAGGAGGGGAGCCTGTGCCACACAAGTTGCCCCTGGGGCCTGAGTGGTCGTGTTGGCTTTGGCAGGAAGAGGGAGGAAGAAGAGAGGAGGGGGAAGACTGTATGTGTGTGTGCGTGTGTGTGTGTATGTGTGTGTATATGTGTGTAGGGGGGCTGTTGGAGTCAGCTCCAGCATGGTGCCACGTTTGCATCACGGAACTGTAATTCCTTTCTGTGCTGAGAGAAGCAGAGCTGGCACTGTGGCAGCATAACTTTTTTAACCCTTTATTGCCCCTGACTTTAAAGCCCAGAGAAACTCAGAACTCTGGAAGATGAATGCTGGAAACTCCTGATTTCTTTCTCTCAAAGTCATCAGTGAATGTGACAATAGTGTAGTGTAGGAAAAACCTAGAAAAACTACACGAGGCCTCAGCCAGGCTCTGTTCTCTTTTCTTTATTTACTCCTTCCCTGGTTTTTGTCTCTATCCACTGCTTTGCAGAAGATTTTGAAACCATTAATGATTCTATCCAAGCTCTGCTGAACTGGCTCTGAGATGTTTAGTCATGCATGGAGTTTAACTTCCTGAATCTCAATGAACAGAGAACTGAAAACACTTTTTTGGAAAACCTGAACATCTGGATAGCATTGAAAGCATTCTCAGATTCCTTAAGTGGTTCCTCTGCTCTTTCACATTTGACAGTCAGGTCAAGCTTCTTCTCTGAATCTGAATCACTTGCTGATTCTGATCCCTCAGGAGGAAAGAGCATGGGGGTGCTGGAACATCTGAAGCCCTGTGAAGCTGTCGACTTATTCTCTAGGCCATGACACAGCCAGTGCATCTTTGAAACCAGGAAAATTCAGTGACATCAACGTTTAAAGCCCCCCACGCAGACACACGTCAGACCTATGTGTGTAATTGTAGCCTGAGTTACTTGTTTGTCTTATTTATTAAGGTTTGGACTTTCTTGTAGATGATGCATGCAATATGAGGGTAATAAACTTTTAAACACAACTGAAAAATTACAAATTGATCAGTAATTTATGGTTTTGTTTTCTGAATGAGGCATTTTGTCAGCTACTTATTTGTGGCACCAGAGGTTGTTAAAATGACAATAAATCATAAATGCATCATTAAAACATGAAAGTTTCAAACACAAACCAAAAACAAACTAACACAGCTCATTGAAAAAAAATTGCATCCAATATAGAAAATGATTAAATACAAACATTTGTGGAGACACGTTTCTAGCAACCCAGGGGAATTCTGATTCTGTATCAAATTACAAGGCTGTGGACTTTAAACCATGTTCAGTTGGTACTAAGGGGCCCAAAGTGAGCCAAGAAAATATCCCCCACACCATTACACCAGCAGCAGCAGCCTGAACCATTGATACAAGGCAGGATGGATCCATGCTTTCATGTTGTTGACGCCAAATTCTGACCCTACCATCTGAATGTGGAGCAGAAATCCAGACTCATCAGACCAGGCAACGTTTTTCCAATCTTCTATTGTCCAGTTTTGGTGTAGCCTCAGTTTCCTGTTCTTAGCTGACAGGAGGGTCACCCGGTGTGGTCTTCTGCTGCTGTAGCCCATCTGCCTCAAGGTTGGACGTGTTGTGTGTTCAGAGATGCTCTTCTGCAGACCTCGGTTGTAACCAGTGGCTATTTGAGTTACTGTTGTCTTTCTATCAGCTCCAACCAGTCTGTCCATTCTCCTCTGACCTCTGGCATCAACAAGGCATTTTGGCCCACAGAACTGCTGCTCACTGGATATCTTCTCTTTTTGGGACCATTCTCTGTAAACCCTAGAGATGGTTAATGGTTAAAGTCCCAGTAGATCAGAAGTTTCTGAAATACTCAGACCAGCCCTTCTGGCACCAACAACCACCGTTCAAAGTCCCTTAAATCACCTTTCTTCTCCATTCTGATGCTCGGTTTGAACTGTAGCAGATTGTCTTGACCATGTCTACATGCCTAAATGCATTGAGTTGCTGCCATGTGATTGGCTGATTAGAAATTTGACTAGCAGCAACCAGAGGGCTTGGTTTGATTTTTAAAAGGCGTTTTCAATAGCTAAAGGAAGCTGTGTTAAAAAATCAAGACAAAAAATGTTATAAATGGGTAATTTTGGGATCATACAAGACTTAAAAAACACACCACTCCATTTTTCCTGACCTACCACCTCTGCAGTTGAAGCAAGGTTAGTTTTACTGACAACTTTTACTAGGTTCTAAACAGGGACTGATTATTTTGTTTAATTTAGGGGCAAGAAAACAAGTTTATTATCACCTTATAAAGCTGATTTGGCAAACCTGTTACCAAATGGTTTCCTATTTATGCACAGCAGACTCAGGGCAGCATACGCTTTCATTCAGAACAGAGTTTTTGTTTGTCAGATGGATTGGACTCCAACATTTTTCTTTTTTTATTTTACCACCAAGCCCTCCTTTGGTGACATTTAGATACTCAATAACTTTTAACTGTACTTACAAACTTTTTCAGTTAACATGCACTGTAAGGGATTGATTAATTACAGGATTAATCGTGAAGATTTTTGTTTCACCTCTAACAACATTGTCACACAATTCCAAACTCATTTGGCCCTGGTCCCTGCACATTGCTGTAAGCTCCTTTCTCCACCAAAATGTGCATCAGTTCCCATGTAAGACTGACAAATGAGGGCCAAAGGGAGGACAAAGTGCTTTGGTCGTTATAGCTAAAATTTTCCATACAACTAAAGGTGCTGTTTGAGTGATGTTCAACCAGAGACGGGGGCTGCCTCCACAACAACATACAACTCACAATATTCTAACCACAACATGTTCAAACACTGCATAAGTCACTGACAGTTCCTCCTGTAACAGCAGAGTAATACTTGTCTGCTCCACTTCATATGACTTAATCAGTCATGTATTTTCAGTTTGAGTTACAACAGCAAAGCTCGTTCAAGGAGTCTAAATACAGAGTAGAGACATCAAATTTGATAAGAAAGTGTCTTTAGACTAGTGACACTATCTGTCCATGCAGCAGGTTAGTTAAAGTTAAGTAGAAATCTTAAATAAGAATGTCAGATCTTGAAATAAATGGACTTTGAGAAGTATCCCCAAGTCTTAAAATAGATAATAAACTTTCTAGCCCTCATATCTGTGAAGGTGTCCTAGTTCTGTCTGCCTCGACCTGTCTTTGACCTATCTTTAATCTGTCTTCGACCTGTATTTCACCTATCTTTGACCTATCTTTGACCTGTCTTCGACCTATCTTTGACCTATCTTCGACCTGTCTTTGACCTATCTTTGACCTGTCTTTAACCTGTCTTCGACCTATCTTTGACCTATCTTCGACCTGTCTTTGACCTATCTTTGACCTGTCTTTGACCTGTCTTTGACCTATTTTCGACCTGTCTTTCACCTGTTTTTGATCTGTCTTCCACCTGGCTTTGACCTATCTTTGACCTGTCTTCAACCTATCTTTGACCTGTTTTTGATCTGTCTTCAACCTGTCTTGGACCCTTCTTTGACCTATTTTTGACCTGTCTTCAACCTTTCTTTGACCTGTCTTTGACCTGTTTTTGATCTGTCTTCCACCTGTCTTTGACCTATCTTTGATCTGTCTTCCACCTGTCTTTGACCTATCTTTGACCTGTCTTCTACCTGTCTTTGACCTGTTTTTGACCTGTTTTTGATCTGTCTTTGACATATCTAAGGGTGTTTTCCCACTAGGGGCCCCGTTCCGGATCCGGGTGCACTTGAGCCCAAAGTCCGGTTCGTTTTGGTAGTGTGAATACAAACAAACCGCGCCCGGGCACTGGGCCCGAGCCCACTTGGGAAGGTGGTCTCTAGCGCGATTGAAGAGGACTCCGTCACGGTTCGGTTGAGATGTGAGTGCAAGCGCGCCGAGATACGGGACAGAAAGTTGCCGCTGCTCTGTGACGTCACGGCTGAATGACTCTGCGCTTTAAAAATTGGAGCGGGGATGAAACAAAGGTCTTACTCGAAATTTGGGCTGATGAGGATATACAAAGACAATTTGACTGTACACACAAAAATTTAGAAATTTTTGGCTTAATTTCTCAAAAATTATTTTCCTATGGATATAGGACCACCGTGATAAGGTACAAAAAAACAGTATCACTGAGCGCGGGATACGCTACGTAAGTCCGGCAGCTCAAGAGATGAAAAGGAGAAGTTTATTTGGTATGATGCTGTTGACAATATAACTGGCCATAAACCAACAAGTCAGCCAAACGTAGGCTACTGGAGTCGGAAACACTTTCCCCACCGCCATTTGATCCGGACAGCGCTGATCCGGCCCGTAGACAGAATTTCGCTCCAATTCTTCCTGTCATTTAAGCCTGGCTCACACTACATGATTTAAAAAAATCTTATAAGATTCTGAAATCGGGCTGTATCTCACACATAAGGAGAATCTCCACAGATCATCTTCTCTTAAATCTTACGCACACACTACAAGATTTGAAAATACTGCGCTAGAGGATTTCAACAAGATTATTCGACCAGAGAGAGTGACGGACCACATGTGCTCAGTTGTTTGATCTGAGGTTTTTAGCGCACTGGTGGGACAGGAGGAGAGAGAAGAGAAGCTGTCTGCAGCGGTGCCTTTCATCCATTACGCGCACGCAGAGGGACAGAGGTGAAACTGTTGCTGTATCAGCCAATGATTGCATGATCTCACACCCATCACTGATAAAACACCAATTTGCTCGATTTAACCCAGATCCGGGGAAGAAATCTGGTCTGGGACTAAAATCAGCCCCGATGTTCGGGCAAGATTATCTTCTAGTGTGAGCTGTTGACAGATGAATCTTTAGCCTCACGATCGTCTCACAGACTCGTCGGAGCCGCCCCGATAATTTTCAAACATGTTTGATATTTATCTGGATGATTACAACATTCATTCTCGCTGAGGATGACAACAGACAATCAGAAAGAGCCCCAGAGACCAAACAAGTGAAACTGAAAGGCTCCGGGTCAGCTGACTGCGCTCTCCACTGGCCCACTCCAGCCAGTTCAATAATACCTTTAAAAATAACACATAACCACGCCATTTTTATACAGTAGCAAACTGTTGTTTTATCAGTGATTGGTGTGACATCATGCCATTATTGGCTGATACAGCAACAGTTTCACCTCTGTCCCTCTGCGTGCACGTAATGGATGAAAGGCACCGCTGCAGACAGCTCCGCTTCTCTCTCCTCCTGTCCCACCAGTGATTTAAGAGGGTCCAGCCGATGCCGTCTCAAACACGATAAAAAAACACACTCGAAGGAAAATGAAGACGAGAAGAGAGAGCAAGACGTAAAAATTGGTTGTTTAAAAATGGTTACCATGGTAGCCTCTTCTTCGTTATCCTCCGTAGCAGGTTTTGGTAACCAGTTATGTACATATCGCCCCCTGATGTTTAGAACGGAGTAAATACTCAAGTGGGCCCGGGCACGGTTTGATGTTGAAAGTGTGAATGTAAGCCAGCGGGGGGAGGGGGAGGGGGGCGAACCGTGCTGGAGCGCGGTTTGAAACAAGTGGGCCTAATGTGAATGTGCCCTTAGACCTATCTTAGACCTATCTTTGACCTATCTTTGACCTATCTTTGATCTGTCTTTGACCTGTCTTCTGCCTTTTTCCTCTTTGGATTCTAACAGACTGAACCTTATTTTACTCTTGCGGCCTCCTGGAGGACGTTCTCTGTCTTTCACCCACTGTTGCCTTGTTTTAAAATGTTAACTAATTTTTCTGTTAAAAGCAACAGATGTTTTTTTTTTTTTTTTTTTGTGTGTGTAGCGTTTCGGTTGGAACACCAACCACTACAGTCTCTGGTGATGGGATCAAGAGCATAATCCTGTTGATATCAGGAAAAAGACAGGGGAAACCCTGCACAGGTTGCAGAAAACCTATGATCTGTGGGAGGAAGCTGGAGAAGTACCTGCACAGGATGAACCACAAACTCTACAAAGTGAGGCAATAATCAAACTAGAAAAGCTCTCACAGAGCGCAGACCTCCACCAGTAATCCTACTTTAACGTTATACTCCCTTTCAGCAGACTGTCTGCTATAACTTGGTGTTAGTTGCAGGTTTGTGCGCTATTTTTTTTCCTGGCAGTGTTTTAAATGATGATGACTCAGTACATATTTCATATTCTGGATCTTAGTATCCAGAATATTGCCAGGATCTGGATCGTACTTTTACATCCGTCAGAAATTATGGTGACCTTGTCTTGTATTGTTTTGTAAAGCAATCCGACCATTTATCAGGGAGTTATATACACATATGGTGAAAACAGCCTTATCTCAAAATAAAATGTTTAAAAGTGGTATTATTGAAAGACATAAACACCATTGTAATCACTGTGACACTTTCTTTTACTGGATCAAAACACAATCATAACCTTAGGAAAATGTTGAATGTCAGGAGCTAAATTAGCATTACGAGTTTTTTTTCCCCCTCTGTTTAAGAGCGGATAGAGAACCAGGAATGACAAATTTGGTCTTTTAAAGTCGGCTTAAACTGCAAAAAAAGAAAAGCAAAACCACCACAGTGCTTACAGGACAGCTTTCCATCTTTCCAGCCTGCTGTTTGCACTCATACCAGTTACCCTGGAAACATGGGGCATCAAAACACAGGCACAATGACAAATACCAGTGTGTGTGTGTGTGTGTGTGTGTGTGTGTGTGTGTGTGTGTGTGTGTGTGTGTGTGTGTGTGTGTGTGTGTGTGTGTGTGTGTGTGTTGGGTCAGCGAGGTTCAGTCTGGGCGGTAATGTGAGACCAAGATGAAACAGTCAGCCATCAGCACATTCCTATGGGCCTCGGTTTTCTTCAGTTTGGAGGGAGCAAAAAAAGTGAGACAGGGTAAAGAAAGAAAGACAGAAAGAAAAAAAAGAGCCTGAGCTCAAGACAGAAAAAAAAGAAAAGAGAAGGTATAGAAGACAAAGAGCGTAAAAAAGACAAGACAAAAAGGAAAGGAATATTACAGGGAAAGAAAACCAGGCAGCAGTAAACATGTCAGTGACAATAAATGATGCCGTTACCTCCTCAACCGTTCAGTAACCATCATAATCATACAGCAATAACTTCTCTACCTCTCATTATAACAGCGTGCCACAGCCTGTGTTTTGTTGCAGTCTTTATATAATAATATGCTCTAAATAGGCTTAACACAGATCTGCCTGCAGCTTCGCCTGCTCCATGACCAGTGGTTAACACAGGAATCTGCTTCCCACAAATATTGTCTGAATATCTGTGAACCAGACAAGCAGCAGAGAGCTAGCTCCAAGTGATTGTTGTGATGTGGCTGCAGACTCATTTAATGATAGCCAGACTTTGGCTTGTTGAAACAAATTAGACTAAAGAGAAGTCTGAAAATTCACAGCCTGCCATTCATGTTGGCTGACAGTTAAAGGATCGGACTCCGAGCACACACAATTTTTTTTTTTTTTTTTTTAAGTTTAATATACATCCAGGCATGCTGCAAAGTTTTACTTGTAAATATCCTTTGGTACCACTTAGAAACCCAATCATCATGGGGATTTATGCTTAGTATGCTCCATAACTTTTTGTCTTTCACTTTGTGATTTTAATGCTGCTCAGCATATCAGTTCAACATCATTTAAGTTGCTAAAGAAAAAAAGCAACGTTTTTATCAGTTTGGCAAAGTTAATTCCCTTGACCTAAAATCAGACCTTATGTCCAATTTTTATACCACTGTGGTATTTGAGTCCCAGTTGGTCCCTTGTGAGTCTGAGTCACCCAATGACAAATCTAAAGTCTAACTAGGCTCCTTGTGACTGAGGATTTAAAAGAAAGAGTGTGGGTTCACTTTAAAATAGTCACTGAGTGATTTTAGACTGAGTGTGGCTGACACTAATTATTCACTATCTTCTGTAATGAAGTTACAGCACCGTGTGTAATGTGTGGATATGAACCACAGAAACACCAACAGACCACTAGCAACCTGAATTTACTGTTACCTTTTTGCTAACATTGCCATTAGCAGAAAGCTAACGGTAATATTGTCAATCTTGCACTTCACAGAAGCATCGCAGTTGCTTTCTAGACACAAGTTCCTTTAACCCAATGTTCTCCAAACCCAGTCTTCCATCAGCCCTGTGTCCTCAAAGTCCACAATCCCTAAACCCAGTGTTTTCTCAGTCCCCTCAGGAACAGGGTCTTGAGGGTCATCATTTTTCTATTAAGATCTTAAAGATGGGGTGTTGTGCTCCATAATATAGAGGGATTATTTGTTTAATAACAACGCCGGATGCCCGCGCAACTTGGGTGCACAAGCACTGTTGAGTATCATGGTTTTTCAACTACCAAAAACCGCGATTTTTAAACTCAATATCGTCACTTATAGGGATGGTAAACGGCTCCCAGGTTTGTGAAATAGCAGAAAGTGGACAGAACAGATCAGAAAGTGGACAGATATTTGGTGGACAGACGTTTTTAGCAGAGAATCCGATGTGTACCCAGAGAGCAATTGAAACACACAACTGTCACTCGATGCACATGACTACATTATCCGTGGAAACTTACCAGACTATGACATACCAGGATGTAATAGTGTGTCAACAAATCAGAAACCCTCCCAGACCAAAAAGAGCACACATACTGCTGAATCTGAGACCTGGTTCATAGTAAAAGAACCAGAAAACCACGTTCAGAGTTAATTATTTACCCGCAGATGTCACTGGTGTTTCAGTGTAAAGTGTGACCCTGTTGACTGGTGACTCTCAGCCGTTAATCACCGATACTGTAGCCTGAGAGTCACCAGTTAGCATGGTCGCTATTAACTCCAAAACACCGGTTGCTCTGCGACAGTCAAAACTTGATAGACGTTGCCTCTGTTGTAAAGTGTCATTTCCAAAAACTGACCGCAGAATAACAACATTTTTATGTTGATGATAGGTTGAATTCAGTCTTTGAAAAAACGCTAACTCATCTGGATGAATGGAGCTAAATGCTGCTTCTGTGGCCAAGATGCATGTACACCTGTATGATGACGTAGACTGATAATCCCTCCATACAGCATCATTGGAATGTGGTCAACATTTTTTCTTTTTACCCCAGAAACATTCAAAAACAGTACAACCATTCAGCTTAATCAATGTAGATTTTCAAACAGCCACATATTCACATGTTGTCAAAATCCCTGAATCTATCTTAACACTGCTCCAAATGGTCTGTTCTAAAAGAAGTACATGATTTTTTCCGATCTTTGTAAGAAATGATGAAGTCATTGCTTAAGGATCTTCAAATGGGTCATGACACGTTGGAGGGGCGGGCCTCAAACACCAAGGTCTGCCCACAGCTTTGGTGTTTAACAGGCCTACAGAGGGCCGGCCAATCAGAGAGAAGGGCGGTTTGTGGAGTAAAGAGCCTTAAAGAGACAGCAGTGGAATTTTTTTTTAAGCGTAAATCCTGAGGAACTACTACTGTGGGATACCAAAGGGACAGTGTAGAGCTAAAGCCTCCAACTTGAGCCAAAAAGAAACAATCAAACATTTACATCACAATGTTTTATGAAGTTAGGTGTAGGTGTGTAAGAAGTGTATATTTTATCAATCCTGACTTTTTTTGCACAACATTTTGGAGCTTGGATAGACCATCCTCTTCTCGTCTGTAGAAGTATCACTTGTCGTACTTCATCATTCTTTGGAAACTATGAGTGAACATTCAAACAGTGTTGCTTTATGTAATCTCAATCCTTTTATCCTCGTTGCTTCTGTTCTTCTGTTGATACATCCTGACAACGCCATCAAAGAGAACCACAGTTATAAACAGCAGAGTACAGTAAACACAGTGTGGAGACATTATGTAAAATCATACTGTAAGAGTGGTTCAGCTTGTTTTTCTACAGTCATGCAGCACTGAGTCAGGATAAAGACAGAGAAGAAGCGTTGTTTTCAGAGTCCCAGCTGCTGTTTTTTGAATTGTTCAGCTCTCCCTACATCAGCATGTCGGTATGGAGGACTGACTGCCCGTCTGCCTCATTTTCTCCATTTTTCTGATTCAGCCCATCCCTTTCAACATCCCACATCCTCCTCTCCTCTGCATGCAGAGGGGAAAAACGCAGACTCCACAGTAATTATCCAGCTGGAACTGCTCACTGGGCTTTTCTAGCTGTATTAAATTCATTACCAACCAGAGAAACACACTTTGAATACTCTTTTGGCGCAGAGTGTGTGTTTGTACACATCTGACAACTTGATTATTGGATACACAATGGCATCCCTTGAGCTGAAATGGGATGCTCAGATACACTCCAGCACACTTCAGTGACAGTCCAACAGTGACTTTATTTCCTACCTCTTTGCTGTCTCCAGACAGCGTGGGAGGCGGAGGTCGAAAGGTTAGCATCTTGCTTTTGACCGGAAGGTAGCCAGCGGTGAACCCAGCGGTGGAAAGAAGTATGTGGGGGAATTCACTGGAAAGCACCGTTTGCCTCCATCAGCAAAAGAAGCCTCAGCAGGATTAAAGGATCAGGAAAATTTGTCTTAAGTGGAACTACTGTTTCTTGTTCTCTCCACCATAGGAGGCTAAGTGGAGCTAAGTGAGAAGAACTTAGTACAAGCAAAGTGCATCACTTGCTATCTTCATCTTTACAAAATATTTTTTTCTCGTTCCCTTCATTTGAAATGAGTCCTGTAAAATCAGTGATAGCCTTTTATATAACAGGAAAATCTGACATGTATCACTTGACTTGACTGTACAGCTCTGGTGTCAAAAGCAGTGCTAACAAACTAGCTAGCAGGTCTTACACCCTGTGTCCAGTATGTGTTTAGGCTTTATGGATTGAATGTGTGAATCTAGCAGAGGTTTTTTGAAAGTTAATCTGCAGAAAGCAAACAACTATTTGTCTTACTTTTTTCACTAAATGCTAATTCAAATAAACCACCTTACAAACATTGCTGGAAAACAACTGACCAACAAAACAACTCAAGATATGGCCATGATCCAACCCTAATCCAAAATAACCAACCAACAAACCATCCAGCCATCCAATCAACCAACCACATATGCTACATATTTTTTCCTACCTCATTTTTTGCGATATGGAAAAAAAATAAAAAAATAAAGAAAGAAAGTTACAATAAGCGCCATTTAGCCATTCAGAGGTTTCATTGTCCTGGCCTACCCCATATAGGCCCTTGTGATATCATGCATTGGCTTCTGCAATTCCCTCCTAGCAGGCCTCCCTGCGTGTATATTTAAACCTCTGCAGATTACCCAGAATGCTCTCTTCACTGGCTTCCAGAAGCACCTCGAATCAAATTAAAAGCTCTTCTTCTGGCTTACAAAACATTGACAAGAATGGCTCCTGCCTACCTGGGGTCCCTCATCCAAGTCTACACTCCGTCTGGTCCACTACACTCTGCTTGTGACAGACGCCTGGTGCTCCCAGCCCAGCGCAGCTCCAAATCTCTAGCCAGACTCTTCTTCTCTGTTGTTCCCAAATGGTGGAATGAATTACCTAACTCTATACGATCCACAGAGTCCCTTTCTACTTTAAAAGATGTCTGAAGACTCATCTGTTCAGGGAACACTTAGGCCCTTAAGCTGACCCTTCTCCTCTTTGTCCTCAAGGGTAGAATGAGTCAGAGGGTCTGAGACTCAGCTCATATGATTTTTCTTAGCACTATTACTGAATGTTGTTGAAGATTGAAGCATTCTGTTGCAGCAACTAAATGTAGTTTGTTAGCTTGTTGATAATTCTAGCTCCCCCCCCAAAATAGATAAATAAATAAATAAATAAATAAATAAATAAATGTAGCACAGTTGGCGCACTAACTAGGTTTTCCTTCCGTCTAAATTCTTGCTTGTGTTGTACATAGCTTTAGACAAAAGCGTCTGCAAAATAAGACTGTAAACTGTAATATTATGAGGTTATGACAGTATAAAGGTATTCTGGTTTAATTCTGACACAAATGTGGGCAGACCCATTTACAGGTGTTGCATTATTTTCATATACATTGGTTAAAAGCAGGAACTAACCAATCAAAAGGCAGTTAGCCAAACTTGTTTGTATGCTGATTTACACTATCTAACCTAGTAAAACTGGAACTGTGCTAGGACACTTGATAGGCATTTCAAACCCAGGTATATCACCTGGCTCTAACACAACTCACACACAGAAACTCTCAGGCAGAAACTTGAAAGTCAATCTTTATTGATACTGTTATAAAGTTTCATGTCAACCATCAGGTAAACACCATGGTCTTTAGTGTTTGCTTCAGCACTGCTGTTCAAAAGTGTAAAAACACAGATTATCATATTGCATCTGGCAGCTTCAAAATCTCATTCAACCTGCAGTATTGCTGCTTTTATTTTGAAAATCTGTACCTGGTAGCAACTTTGTAAAAATCAGAACCCCATCAGTCTGTCTCTGGGTTATCTTTCACACCAACATCTGTTTTCTCTGATCAGAGACGAATGGCAAAAAGTCCAAAGTAATTAGACTTTTATTACAATACAAGCGTTTACTTTTAATGTGTTGGTTTACAAAGACAAAATATGATCTCTTACAAAACCACTGCTGTAAAAGTACAGTGTGAAGTAGCTGGCATTTGGCTGAACAGATTTGGTAGGAATCAAAGATGACATTTATGTGTTAGTTTAAACTAAGTATCATCTTCTGAATTTCAACATCATTTCGTTTCGATGAGCCTTGAAGAAATACAAACTCAGGTAAAGAAGAGTTTGTCCAAGGAATAATCTAATTTTTGCTTATGAATAATAAAAAAAAATATCTTCAGTTTGATGTTTTACTCAATAGTTTCTTTTAAATGTGTATGGATGTAGTCATGTTAAAGGTATTTTGAATTTAATAAAAAATCATCATGGATTGTTTGAAACACGAGTGGAGCACCGTACGCACCTTTACTTAACCCAGCTCTAAGGCACTGAGATGACATGAATGCAGGAACTAACACAATAGTACACAATAAAGCGGAATGACACACTTCAAAATAAAAGCATAAAAAATCAAATGAGAAAAGAGAAAACAAACAAAAGGCAAAGGCTATAAAAAGAATACCAGCATCCTTTTCAAACTTAATTTCTACACCTAGAAGGAAAAACTCACTGCTTTCTCTCAACTGATGATGATGTGTACATGTAGCTGTCAGCATCTGCTCAGCTGCTGGTAAGAAGCTGTGGAGAGACAAAGGCACACCAAATTTGACTATTCAGAGTTTTTTTTTTTAAGACACCCAACTTTGAGTCTGACTAAGCGGAGCTGGGGGGTTTGAAGAAAGTTTTTGTGTCTAAATTCTGCGCACAGTGTCCGTCTTTGTGGTTGGACACCTTGTCGATATTCAAGTACTCTCCTCTGTTTCTCTCGGGGAGTAAAATAAATTAGATGCTCTTTGAACTGCCCTGCAGTTGCAATGTGACCGGTGATGATAAAGCTGAAGACATAAAACACACATATTAAAGTACAGTATCAGTATAAGATTGAGTATAAAGATCTTAGATGAGACATTAACCTGATTTCTGATTGCTCAACACTTTAAATGTTCAAATGCAAACAAAAAATAAAAACATACATACTGTAGTTGGCCAGCAGTCTATGTGCGCAGATACCAAAAAATAAAAACAAAAATATATATTGCTGTACTCTAAATTTGACTACATGAAAAGTGTTTACGGACAATATCAAAAGCCTCAAAGGTAACAACCATTGTAACATTCAAAGACCATCTCATACACATATTGTGGACATCCCTTTCATTTAACATCTACTATTCACACTGGATTAAAATGTAATAGAGCAGTTTTGTGCTGTTTCCCAAAACTTACATTTGTTTCTGGATCAAAGAAACATTTTGGCACGGAGAGCAAGTAACACAATCCAAAATTACACGGTACTCAAAGACTTCTCAAAAGTAACAGACATCAATTCCCAAATCTCTGACTCACCCTCACAGCAATGGAGAAATAAGTCAATTTCAAAGTTGCTTATAGTTTTAACTTCACTCAAAACCTTCCTTTCAACTCGACTCTTGACAAAATTGGCCTATCTCAGTAGTTGATAGAGACAACAAAGAACTTTCATCCAATTTGCTTCCACTTTGGTTCTGTGGACTTCATGTCCCTACATGCTTTGCTGTCCAGCAACAATCCTCTTTGATCTTACAACGCCAACACTAGGTGAAGCATTTCCCTAAGTCACCTCATTTCCTGTCTGTTTGAGCCTGAATGTGGAATAAAACTGCTCCTTCAAAAAGTTTTGTTGTTTTAGCAAGAATTTAAACTCTTTGGTAAATTACTCTCTCCAATTAAAAAAAAAATGGTTTTAGGTGTTGTAGTATTTCTCTGTGCTATGTAGGAGCATTTCAACAACAGACCTTCACATTTACAGTTTGACTCGACATTTCCCAGAACAAGAAGAGAATATAAAAATGACTGAGGTTCAAACACCGCTGGTCTTTGGCTTATAAAAGGATTTTTTTCTTCGACAGTGACGACTGGAAACTTTCAAACTGAAAGAACCGTTCTGAGCAACAAGTCTGTGACATCAAAGCTGGGGAAGTTGGGGTTGGAAAGGTTTGCTTTCATTATTCAAAGTCGTAGGGTGGGCGGGGGGCGCGATGGTGGTGGACAGGGTAACCCTGGGGGTGTGCGGGTCGGTGGCGGCCCTGGTGGGACCTGTCCTGATGGGGGTGATCTAGGGGGAGGGCAGTCAGGGGTGGGAGACTGCATAACAGATGGGTAGTCCGGTGGTGGGGGAGAGGGTGTGTGGATCGGGGTGCGAGGTTTGGCCTTGGCAGCTGCTGCTGACTCATCTTTCACTCTTGTGAAGTTGATGCATCGACCCTGAAAGAAAAGAAGAAAGAAAACATGAGAACAGGCTCAAACATGATCACCGTGTTTCAAAATAATCTATCACAGACACTGCTGTATTTAACCATGAAATATTCTCATCTTTCTTTGTTTTCAGAGGATAAAAATTTTCTGACATAACTCTTCCAGAAGCTTTGCATCATGTGAAAATTGAATTTTTCGACACAACAAATTTTGACCAAAGAGCTACTGTACTTTTCCCAACATTGGTTAAAGGTAGAGTCTGCAGGATTTTCTTTACAAACTTAAACTTTTACAAGAATAATCCTGCTCAATCGTCACTTCTGGTCCTCTACACATTTGTGTCAGTGTCTGTGTCTGCCTCAAACCCTTTCCTCAGCCCGTATGTTTATGTTTTAGTTGTTTTGGGACGTTGCTGGGCAAACAGTAAGTGTGTCGACCTCAGTCCATCACAGCACACCCAGTGCGCAAGTGACTTTGTGTGCTGATTAGTGAGTGGAAGCTATCTCAAGCAGCTATGGTGGTGGACGTAGCAAGAAGCAAGAAAAACAACCAAATGCCGAAGGAAAAAAGTTTTTTTCTAAGAGAGGGTGAAGCTTGGCTTGACTTTCACTTGCTTTCTGGCATTGGGGGAGCAGCACAGGACAAAGAAAGATGACAGTTGGACTCCTGCTAACCAGGTATGTGTCAAAAACCGTGATTAGCTTGTGCTAACATGCCAAGTCAGGTGCACAAGTCTCGAGTCTCTCCCATGTGAAAATGCGATGCTGCAGGTGATAGTTAATCTGGTGAGCCACACTCACAGTCAGAGGGTGTAGGTGTGTGCTGCTGCTGGCACTGAGCCAAGGGGGAGGAGCCCAGTTTGAATGTTGTGTTTACTAACAAGTAACAAAAAGACCTGCACACCCTACCTTTAAAGTCGAGTATTCTTAAATATTACTGTGCGTATGAAATGATATTCAATATGCCTGGAAGATGTTTCAGTATGGGGATGTTAGCACAAACCCTAGCACTTAGCTTAGAGCCCTTTTTACCATATGTTCAAGTGAACTGTGGATTTATCATCTTGCTTAAAATGCATTGTTACACATATAAAGCACCAAACATTAACATGAAAATGCAGCTAAGCTTTAGTGTTGGTGGTTCTGTTACTGTTTTTTTATTGTGTCTGCATCGTGTGTGTCCTGCTTACACTCCACTTCACACTTTAACTCAAGCTTTTATACCCCCACATCAATCTTCTCAGGGTATTCCATGATCTGTCTTGACCACTGTGACTTGTACCAAGGTTCCTCTAATTCATGAGACCAGAGGGGAGGTTAAAACTCTGAGAAAAGATTCAGGTGTGAGGGTTTCATGCGTGACTGGATGAGGTGTGGCCCAGGGGGTGAAAGGTTGCAGTTTATTTGAAAAATTTACCACCACAGAGCTGACTTATCAGACTGTAAAACAAATGAATTTGTTCCGGCAGAAATCCTAATTCTCTCCTGAACTACTCGTAAAATATTACAGAAACCACGAGGCACTGGATTTAACAGTGGACACTGTTACCTCAGTAACTTGACCCACTCTGGCAGACAGATTAGAGTGAAGTAATGTTAATCTGCTAAGAACCAGGGACAGTGTTCAGAGCAAGTGGTGCAGGGTACGGCTGTGTCCAGTGTTGTACAACTTTGAAAAGCATTTAACTTAAAGTAACTCAAATTATACAGACAGTAGGAAAAAACCTCACTTAGACCTACTCTGTTGATTCAAAGAAACATTATAAAAGACAGAGTACTTTACACTGCAAACTAAAACCATTGCAAGTGTTTGTCTTTTCATTAGTTATAAATTGTCTTTTAAGATTTCATATGAGCCACATTCACCTCACACATTTTTTTCAAGATATCAAATAACAAGATACCTGAATTGCTTGTAAAAGGTGGAAATCTACATATGTGGCTAGAAAAAAAACACCTGAATACTTGACAAGTTTTTTTTTCCTAACACAATGGCAAAGTGTTACTCCTTACAAGAGATATACTTAATACAATACATGAGCACAGCTCATAGCTACTGTGAGAGAAAACTCCACAAGTTTTAGAAAAACAGAGCAGACAGGACAGGAATCTAGTAGCGACTGACACACTGCGGTCTGGCAGCACTCACCAAGTCTGTTCATGGATGAAAAACACTTGAAGAAGGATGTTTCAGAGTTGGGAAATCCCACTAGATAAAGTTGCGCAAACAGCTTTCTTTGGACAAAAACACTCAAAACTTGGGCTGCACTTTGGCTCCGTCAGGTTGACTTAAAGAGAGTCAAATGGATGATCAATTTCTTACTTTTCAGCTGGAAATGTTTTCATGTCAAGACGTAAAACTACAGATTAACAAAATAAGATGCCCAAACATGTAGGAAATCTTAGGCTGAAGGTTTGAAGAAAAGTTGTTTTGGGACATAAACTACTTTGTATTCTTGTCCAGAATTAAAAGAGAAAATCAACTCTGCTTCCTTGTCTGCATTCAAAACATCAGCTGGCCAAATCTGAAAAGCAAAACAGCTGGAAACAGTGGCAGCAGAGCCGGAAATCAAATGTTTTTATGTACACTGCATAAAATGAAGCCCAAACACATGATAAAAAGACTCAATTTAAGCTAAATTTAAAGATCCCTTGCATTTAAGATTATTCTGTAAACACAAATTAGAAAACAAAAAAAACTAAAAAACTAAAAAAAAAAGTTTAATATTTTTTATATCTAAATCCAAGAATCCAAAAAAACATATCTTTGCCCCACAATTTGAAGTGTAAGGAAACAGAAGTAGTAAACCTAAAAATCAGTGTAAACTCGATTTAAGACAAAAGGCTTCAGCATGTTTTGAGTCCTTGTGCAATGCTAAGCTAGCTAGCTGTAAGCTCTTTGCTATAGATTCATGAGAACGGTTTCCTATCAGACTCTTAAAGATGCTATGAGGAAGATCTGTTTTGATTGCACTCCCTCGCCCCCTTGTGGCCCGGAGTCTCCGCACACTGTTGTAAATCACTTTTAGCGAGGCGTGTGTTTGTTTTGGAAATAAATGGAGATCAGATTGAAACAAATTTTCTTTGCTCAAGACAACTTTTTACTGGATACGATGCGTCAAGGTAAGGTATTTATCAGTAGAGTTACGTAGCGCTACTGTTTGAAATGTGACATCAAGCAAACGTTGTAGCAGCTTGCTATATGTAGTGCTATCGGCAGCCCAGTGCTCTGACATATCTGTAGGCCAAAGTGACAACAAGTAAAAACTGTCAGTTTGTAAGTAGTTTAGTAGCCTTTTCTATTTAACACAGCTGGCAGCTAAAGGCTAATTAGCCTTTAGCTCAGGCTCTATCTCTCTCCTGTTTATCTTCCTTCTTCTCTTCTCTCCTTTTTTGTCTGACAGTTAGGCTCCAGTGTCCACCATCACTACAAAATTAGTCATTAGTCTTCCCACTACTAAACTTCATCAGCCGGCGTGGTGTTGTCATAGAGACCTAGACGTGCCGTAAATCAATCTGGTCCTGGACGAACTGAACTGGAAGCTTAAAAGGAGCAATTTGAAATAAACTGTAACCAGGAATATTGGTGGTGATAATCTCATTTTAAAGTGTGGGTTACGATTAGGCATATACCTAGAAGAGAGACTTTTTCAAGATCACTTGAAGTTTAAGTAAAAAAAAAAAAAAGATACACATCTGAAAAAATTGCTCCATGTTGCTCTTTGCTTTTTTGAATTCACAGTAAGAGCAGGACTAAGGACTAATCTGCGATCTTTAACCAATCTGGTGACAGAGACTTTTTAAAACACCTTCATTGCTCTGTGCACACAGCTCTGTGGTTTGAACCCCCAAATATTTCCTTGGACCAAAAAAGGGCACCCGCTTGTTCTTTACCGCTGACCTCCTCCATGTCTACAGTCTCACCGAGGCCATTAAACTGTCTCAGCCTGGCATAACTCTGTGTGTGCGTGTGTGTAAGACATAATTGGTCAGTTGGTGGAGACAGCAGTCGTTGGCAGCTGTCTGCTTAGGTATGACCTCATGTCCTTTAGCCTCCACATCGCTCCTGGGGAGGTTTGTTAATGTAAATGAGATGGAGAGAGCAAGCGTGTGTGCAGGAGTGTGTGTGTGCCTGTGCCTCACACTGCTCACTCTGACGTCAGTGTAATTGGATGTGGTTTGGTGACACACTCTTTCATAATGGATAACTGCTGCATCAGATGTAGATAACTTCATCCCTGTGAGCCTGGCTGTGGTCAGTCGCTGGTAAATTATAGGGTTGGATGTGTGTATACATATATACAGTATGCACACACACACAAGCATAAGAGAGAACGGCAGAATCAAAGAAACCCACACACACACATTATGCTTCACATGGTACAGTATGGAGCCTATGCTACACAAGTATGAGGAGAGGTGACTGGGTTCACTGAAAGGAGACTGGGAAAGAGTGTGTGTGTATAAACACTGCAGAAGGAGACATCAGAAATAAGGAGGCTAACGACCAAACTGTACAGGGTTGACCCAGCCTGGTCTCAGGGGTGACATCTGTCTGTTTCTGTGCTATGGAAAACAACATGACTACAAATGAGCGATGAAACATCCACACTGCGCTTGGCAATCTCTGTCTCATATAAGAAGTCTAAGCAGCTGCCAGCTTTAGGGTGTGAGACTTTCCTCCATACGCTCTGTTTTGGGTGGGATTGTTATAGGAAATTTGACATCAAATATCTCTACGGGTAACAGCGTGAGAGAGGGAAAGGCACCTTCCTGGGCTTACTCCCACTCTTTTGTGTTTAAAATAAATTATTACACAACCTGGAGATGAGCTGTCCTGCTGGCCTGGGGCATGTTTCTGCCGCCTCATTACAAACCACAAATGACTTGAGGTGAAGACATCAATTGAGCAGAAAGACATGATTTCCCTCGTCATGGAGAGCGTATGTTTGCAGCCTTTGCTAAAAAGCTTACCCAACTTTAATATCTGTAGAATACATTGAATTCAAAACCCTTATTTGTTTAGACTACCAGTTAGCTGGAGCAAAGAACTGGGATCTTGAGCAGATCCAGCCATTAGCGATGAAAATATAATGTTTGTGCTAATGTTTTTTTTTTTTTTTTCATTTCTGTTTACGTGGGAGCGGCATGCACAATTTGAATTTGTTGGATAGTGGTTTTCCAGGTAGTTCCCTGGACATATGACGTTTTGCACCTGCCTAGCTTTTATTGTGTGATAAGTAGACAGGAACTCATCGCTCGGTGCCAATGTCCTCAATTTTGGAGGATCAGTGGTTGGCCCATCCTTACATATGAAACTGATCTTGTATACCTCTGGGAAGGTCTGACAGCCAGCCATTGTTGCTTTTTGCTCTAAGACCTAAAACTCAGGACACTTTATTGGTTGTTTAAGTTAAAACATAAAGATTTTATTGTGTCAGGTATTGTTCAATGATTTTCAATAAAATAAGATTGGAACATTTCAGTTATATGCTGTCAGTTATAAAAATAAAAAATCGGTATTGGCAGATCAGGCTTTTTAAAGATCAGTGATTGGCCAGAAAATTGTGATCGGTGCACCCCTAGTGACAAGTTAATAAGCCAATTTTTGGCAGTCGTGTAAGCAGCTAACATTATGGTCAAATGAGCCGCTCCATTATGGTAAGTTATGACTAATGGTCCTGTGTGTGTGTAATGACTGGACGTGTATATGGGCCTGATCCTACAACATGACGGGTAATGAGAAAAGGAAGCAGGACCAACATGCAGACACTCTAAAGAACAAAAAGGCAAAAAGCTTACTAAAGGGTCTGTGAGGTCTATCCAGAAAAGCTAGTGTATCTGGGATGAAGAATCTATTTCTCATGAGCACTTGCACCTACTGTTGTGAGGATGTGACTCTTTCTAAGGCATGCGTTTGTTTCAAAGCAAATGACTAGAGAGCAGATATTCTTTTTAACACTAATTTTATTTGTTTAAGGCAACTTCTTGCAAAGTGACAAGGTAATGAACTCATTGATAGTTACGTAGTGCTGCAGTCTGAAACGTGACAACAAGGAAACTTACTCAGTTTGTAGCTTAGTTTAGTTGCCAACTTTACTGAGCACAACTCACAGCCTAATGATCTAAGACATGTCTGTTGTGTGTAATGTTAGTGAAACTCTTTTACGTTGCTCCAGTGCTCATCCAACAACTCCGACCTCACCAAGCAGAGCTAACGTAACCTCACTCTTCATTTTACTGATTAACTCTCAAGTTTGAACAGACCACTGCAGAATAACTGCTGACTGCGGGTTGGAATGAACATTATCACAGATTAGCCCGTACTCTCACTATTTAGCTTTCTTCTGCTCTTCTGTCCTTTTTTTCTTTTCAACAGTCTAGTTCCAGTGTCCACCATCACTACAAAATAAATCTTATTCAGCAGAGAAAGACACGGATCTCTCCTCTCACTACTGATAAACTTTGTCATCTAGCTGGTGTTTTCATAGGGACTTTAAATGTAGACAGACAACTACTTAAAAAAAATGCATTACAAAACATAAAGAAACAAAAGGAGCGAAAGGAGTGGAAGCACAAAGAGCACTCCAGGCAGGAAACACACAGGAAAAGATGCAACGAGACAGAAACTAAATACACACTGGGTAACGAGAAACAGGTGTGAACACAGGTGTCACTAACGAGGTACAATCAAAGTGGAGAGAAACAAACAAACAAAGGCAGGAAGTAGAGCATAGCCTGAAACATAAAGAGCAGACTTTCAAAATAAAACAGTCAACATCTCATAGAGAAGGAAAACAAGAACATAAGGGTAGAGAATGACAACACAACAAAGGAAAAGACAACTGCTTGACACCTGAGGAACTAAGCAGGAAAGATTCTTAAGATAGCTTAATAAAAACATCACGACACCAGTGTTTTTTTCAATGTATTCCTCTCAGGGAAAGCTGTGCGCAAGTCTAGTTTCTGTTTCTTTTTTAGAGCCAACAGAAAGCTCTTAAATGTGGAATTCCTGTTTAAAGACATCATTGGAAATTTTGGGCTAATAGGGCATGGTTTTTAATGAGAGCTCGGGACGGGTCTGATCAGCAGGAGAAGCGGCTGCACAGCACAGGAAAAGGAAAGCGGAGGAAACAACGGGTAATAAAAGAAAAAATAGATTGGGGAAAGGTGGTGAAATGTGACGAAGTAAAAGGTGAATGAAGAAGTTGATAATGAGGAAGAAAAGCTAGCTAAAATAGCAGAATTAGCTGAGATTTTGTAACTGTTGTACCTCTGGGAGCTGTAGTTGCTAAATGCAAAACTAACAATGCTAACATGCTTACAGTGACGTTTCTCACATACTGATATTTTTATTGTTTGTTCTTAGATACTGGAAAGTTTAATGATGGCTAGTAAGCGCCAGGAGCAAAGTGCCAGCAGATTAATGAATTGGGAATCACTTAACAAAACTAACTTTGCTTTCTGTTACAGAAAGATTTAAAACATCCCCAGAGAGCAGTTTGTACTCAGTGAACTCTCATCCTCACCCCCTAGCTAACCCTTATCTGTGGTTTATTGATAGAAAGGCTCTGAGCAGTTAAAACTGAACCATGTGGCTGATTTGGGATAAAGCGAGAGAATTTTTATCACACCAAAAACCTCCTATCGAGCTAAAAGGATGTATCCGGGTGTGAGCTGCGGTTCTGCTTTCTATCCGATTTATGGCGTTTAATCTAAAGCAGGTGTGAGAGCGAGGCGGGCTGAACGGGAGGGAGACGAGCCAGCGGAGGTGTTAGCCAGCCCAGAAACACCAGAGGGGAATGAGACAGAGAGACAGACCAGGGGAAAAAGAGGGCGGGATGAGTAATGGTTACAGATGACTGAAGCATTTCAGTGCTGTAGACGCACAGGAAGGCTTTTCAACTGACGGCGTGGAACATAGTGTTGGGTTTCTGAAGATTTTCTATTTTAAGGATTTGATTGTCAAACAGGACAGGGCAGGTTTTTGATGGAGTCATGACAGCTTTGGCCTCATTTTGGCTGTTTGCCCCCCTCTTATAACACACACCCTGTGGTCATTGTGACCCTGATGCCCTGTCTATGCAACCACAGCTGGTGTGGCTGCGTAGAATTCTCCTTTGCTTCTATACTGTTGGTAAAGTTTGAGATAGGTTTTTAGGTAGGTTTTTATTAATTCAGAGTTCTATAGTAGAATACATTCACCGGCCACTTTATTAGATACACCTTGCTAGTACTGGGTTGGACCCCCTTTTTTCTTCAGAACTGCCTTAATCCTTTGTGGCATAGATTCAACAAGGTACTGGAACCATTCCTCTGAGAGTTTGCTCCATATTGACATGATATCATCACACAGTTGCTGCAGATTTGTCGGCTGAACATCCATGATGAGAATCTCCCGTTCCACCACATCCCAAAGGTGCTCTATTGGATTGAGATCTGGGGACTGTGGAGGACATTTGAGTACAGGGAACTCATTGTCATGTTGAAGAAACCAGTCTGAGATGATTCCAGCTTTATGACATGGAGCGTTATCCTGCTGGAAGTAGCCATCAGAAGATGGGTACACTATGCTCATAAAGGGATGGACACGGTCAGCAACAATACTCAGGTAGGCTGTGGACTTTAAATCATGCTCAGTTGGTACTAAGGGGCCCAAAGTGAGCCAAGAAAATATCCCCCACACCATTACACCAGCAGCAGCCTGAACCGTTGATACAAGGCAGGCTGGATCCATGCTTTCATGTTGTTGACGCCAAATTCTGACCCTACCATCTGAATGTGGAGCAGAAATCCAGACTCATCAGACCAGGAGACGTTTTTTCAATCTTCTATTATCTTCTATATATACAATCTTCTGTTACTTCCAGCAGGATAATGCTCCATGTCATAAAGCTGGAATCATCTCAGACCGGTTTCTTCAACATGACAATGAGTTCCCTGTACTCAAATGTCCTCCACAGTCCCCAGATCTCAATCCAATAGAGCACCTTTGGGATGTGGTGGGACAGGAGATTCTCATCATGGATGTTCAGCTGACAAATCTGCAGCAACTGTGTGATGCTATCATGTCAATATGGAGCAAACTCTCTGAGGAACGTTTCCAGGACCTTGTTGAATCTATGCCACCAAGGATTAAGGCAGTTCTGAAGGAAAAAGGGGGTCCAACCTGGTACTAGCAAGGTGTACCTAATAAAGTAGTAATTTTGTCATTACTCCCTTGTCTACTTATGTCAGCCACTGTAACAGAAGTATTACCCCTGTTAGGGAACAATCAAGCATTCTTCATCTTATCTTGTATTATGATATGACCTCTACACACATATGCAGTACAATTGAAAACATCAGTGTCACAAGTTTTACCACAGACATATGGAGTTCTGATACTCACATGGTCACCAGGCTGGGGTCTCATCAGGGAGACCTGGTCGTACCCTCGGCGAAACAGAGCCCAGATAGCATCTAGTTTACCCTGTGCAGGAGAGAGGAGAGGAAGGAGGGGTTAAACAGCTTGTTACATCTGGACACCAGACTCCTCCACACCGCTGTCCGTAACTTAATAAAATCCTATTAATACTGATTTTACTGTATCAGCAAACATTTGGTCTGTGGTCCTTCAAAGCCAAGAGTCATCAGGTTTTAATCCCAAACTAACACTCCAGCAGCTGACTCGCCTGATTGGTTCCTTCCTCTCTGGTTAAAGGTTGATTAGTCACTACGTCATGTTTTGCTTGGGATGTGATTAATTTAAGACATATGAACTTTAATTCTCTGTGAAGAAAGCATTTCTTATTAATAAAAACATCAACCTACCAGAGGGAAATCATAAAACTGCACAGGAACAAAGTAGCAGATTATTTCTAATGCAAAGGAAAACAATTGGGATCTTAGCAAAAACAGCTGTTTAATCTGGGGTACAAGCAGTTCAAGAACCTCAGTGATAGAAAGCTTCTTGAATTGAGAGGATGAGAGGATTTTTCTAAGACCTTGCATTTGCAGACTTATGAGAGGAAGAAATCTTGAATCAACCGACCAAAGTAACCAAACCATTTAGACATGTTTGTTTAAAGGCAGAACTTTAAAGAGATATGCTACAAGCCAAACACAGTTGTTAGTGTAAACCATCAACTTTTTTTCATACTAACAGTATGATTTTCTCTTTGAAACACTACAGTGCTCTACAAAGGCCAGACTCACACTCACAAACAGTATTTTAAGCAGTTAGGAACTACCTCCTAAAGATAACAGTAAGTGCAGCTACTGTATAGAAGACCAGTGTTGCTGCACAGAGCTGTATTATGCTGTAGATTTGAAGCACAAACAGCCCTGACGCCACTTTTAACAATGTCTCTCTGTCTGGACAAAATGTTATATTACTTTGGTTATGTGTGGACATTGAGAGTTGGGGTATTTTGTGCTCATGAAACTAATGATACACAAACACGGCCAGATCAGGCCTTATTGCTCCCTGCTGTCTTGTGAAAACTTTGCCATCCACTTCATGATGCTTTTCATGTTTTAACCTCTCTTGAAGGAGTCCGGGCCTCTCTGTGGGTTGAGAGAAATCTGCAGACCACAGTTATTTGAAACTCACTGGGCAAGAGCTCAAAAATGCTTGGCGGTCGAACTGTAAATAGGGATGAGTTTTAAATTCCTGAAAAGCAGATATTTGGTTACAGACTGTGGTCTGCCTTCTATAGGAGATATCACAGATAAGTCAACGTAAAGAAAATATTCTAAATATGCACAATCTGCTGGTCTGAAGTAGAACTGAGTGTGTGTTTACCCGGATGGGTGAGTACCACTTCCGGTTCTGAGGCGCCTTCTTGTTGTGAGCTTTCTTGGGTTTGGGCTCGAAAGGCTCGTACTCCTGCTCAGGCATTTTCACCACAGCGTTCTTTGGCTTCTCCAGCTTAGCCCCTTCCTCTGTGGAGCCTTTTCCTCCCCAACGCACCTACACAGAACAATCACACACATGAGTTTAAAACAGTTAAATGTAACCTGTTCAGGCCTTATGTTTCTAAGCTCTTTAGATTGTAGATTCAGTTTTGTCTGTGTTCATCTGGTCACCTCCATCCTCTTGATCCCTCCGATTCCTCTTCCTCCGTAATAAGAGGCATCCACAGTGGGCCACTTCTTCTTGGGTAGACCGTCTTCATCATCTGACTCCTGGAACAAAAACGTACTTTATCACTTTATTTCACATGTACATTTGATTAGGTAATGACTTTTTTTCTCCCATTCTTAATGATAGAAGGGTTAATATTAGGGATGTCCCAATAAGGTATTTTTGTCCCCGAGTCTGAATCATTTAACTTTGAGATTCTGCTGATATCAAGTCCCGATCCAATACTTCTATTCTGATACATGGCACCCCCCAGCAGCTTAAACCCCATGTTCTGCTCTACTTTATGGCATTCAACCAATAGTATCACTGTTGTGATGTCATGCCCTGTTTCTGTGTGGGGTTGAGACGGTCCGACTCACCACACAATGGCAGAAGTACTAAGACGTTATTTTTCCCATTTGTTTTCAACTATTATAGATATAGTAAACATGTGATATATATATGTATGTATGTATATATAGATAAATACAAACATACACACAACTGATCCTGATCGAGATGTAATGTCCGATTTCGATTGACCACGTGATCGGCCCCAATTTCAGATCATGTGATCTGATCTGGACATCCCTAGTTTGTATTATGATATTGATGGTATCTCCAAGTTACAGCAAAGTAAGTCAGTCATACAGAGTTAAACTTGATCAACTTTCAAACTATTTTCATCCTACTGATTGACTTTTTTGGTTGATCATTTTAGTATATTCTTTTTTGTTTTTCCCCTTGTCTGCATTGTCTTTCTAGCTGTTCACTGTGACTGATGACAGCGTTGAAAAGATCAATGCATTTTTTTTCATTTATTTTTGCAGTGAGAAATATTCAATACAATTTCGTTAAGTGTGATTCACTACCAGTGACCTTCACTGACCCTCCCTTGCTACTACATCGAATCAAACTTTATCAAACCCCCAATGTGAGCTGAAGGGTAGGGCTGTGTTAGCTCAGTGTAAAAAAAGGGGAAATGGGGGGGGGGGGGGGATTTAGAAAGGTGGTGATTGGAGATGGCTGTCCAAGTGCTGTGCTCGTCTAAGACCATATAGGAAATAAGGGCTGTAAGAAACCAGGGACACAATTGTGAGGTTTTGATAGTAGGGGGCCCATAAGGATTGAATGGGGTGGGGATGCATCACAGGATGTAAAAAGAAAGTGTGAGAATTTACAACTCAGCGTGTTCTGATGGAACAAATCACTTCTAGAGTAAGTCTCGACAGGAGCTTCACTATCTCTAGACATGCATGTGAGGTGATCACCGAGTACCGAGTACCCTGTGGAGATGCCTGTGCCCTAGGAAACCCCAGGAGGAGCCGACTCACTGCCTCAGTTTATTCTACAAACACTGGATTTCTTTCAGTTTTGTTGGGGTATAAATATTCTGACTTACCGGCTCAGGGGGAGGTGGTGGAGGAGGCTCTTTGATCACCTGTAGAAGAATAGCAGACACATCATTTTTAATTTTTTCCAAATCACATATATCACATCAGCGATTCATCTCTCAGGGGACCTCTTCTTGTGTTAAGACCTTATTAGGTGCTTCAGACAAACCCGTGTGAACTCTGAACAATTGCAATTCCAGTGTTGCTTTTTCAAATTGCCCACTTCCTGAATGTAGCTGAAGTTTCTTACCACAGTGCAGCAGAGAGGCCAGAACCACCACATGAAGAGCATGGCCAGCAGGAGGAACAACACCAGCAGCGTGATCAGGAGAATGGTGCCATCAAACTGGAGAGCAGACACAGCAGAGAGGGACCATATGATGAATTAATGCTACACATATAGAGAATAAAACAAACAAGGAAACACAATCAGAGAGTGGATTGGGTTTTCAAACGTTGTTCCCAGAGCAGCCGTGATGAAAGTAACAGAAGTAGGAGCGGCACTAAAAACCTAACTGGTATTACACAGAAGAGGAAGCAATATGCAGTAAAAGCAGCAATAAAAGCATGATCATAATTGTGTGCTGGATCTCCGTGTGACTTATTTTCCATCCTCTTCAACACTGTCATAATAAATATTCACGTTTTGTTTTTCTCGATGACAGGGGTTAGTGTAATGCGTAATATGTGATCCCTGAATGAATCCATCAGTTTATTCGCCCACTTTAAGGCAGGCAGACGTCCATGAGCCAAACATGGTTCCCATTACAGACCACAGATGAGGATCACATGTGGCCAGACTTTCCCCTATCTATCTTGTGGCAAAGACAGGGGGGGGTTGACTGATCTCAGCAGTGGGGTCTATCAGAAAGGGAGAACCAAATGTCTCTCTAAGAAAGCTCACCAATCAGCATTTCTTTATTTTTAACTTTAACCAGCTGACGTGGGATTTTTGAAGTAATGGTTCAGCAAATTGACAAAAAGACCAACACAGACCACATCTGCGTTTTGTCACTCTTGAATATACAATGAGTGTTTTTTCTCGTGCTATACGTGCAGATTTTGTCCACAAAGGCAGGACACTTCTTGGAACAGTGCTTTGAGGAGATTTGTTGCAGGGTTGTGGGTTTAGCTTATTGTTTAAAGCTCCAGGCCTTTCCATCTCACGTTAGCAATTTGTTAAGCCTCCTCAATCCTTAGGTGACCCCAGCCTATATGGTTTAGATTAGTGGCGAGATGGAGTTTTAATTACAATGCTTTGTCTAATTGAGCTCTGTATGTCCTGGACCACAACACAGCTGTTTGAATATACAATGTTCCCATGGATACCACGTCAGTACAGCTTTAAAGAGTGTGTTTTCTTTCAGCTGGGTGGGAGTTTTCTGTGGCTTCAGTCCATATGTTCCAGCATACGTGTTTTATTTAGTTAAATTGCTTTAAATTGTCTTAAATTGCATCGTGTTCAATCTTGGTTTTAAGGCACTGCAGCTCCACATGGCTTCACACCCTCACAGCGTTACACATTCACACACCTTAGAGCTACAGGAACTGCTCCAACTGGCCATTACAAGATTCTCCTCTTTCACTTTCTCAACCAAAACGTTGAGATTGAAGCATCAGTCTCTCGGTCATGAACCTGCTCCCCTAACCTTAGTCCCCTGCCCCCCCCACAGGGCTCAGAAGGCCTTTTTAGGGTGGATCGCCTCAAGAAACCCTGCGGTTTGGCTCCCAAAAAATGGGGGAGAATAACAAAATGGGAAAAGGGAAGATGAAAGAGAGTGGGAAAAGTAACTGCAGAGAACAAAACAGCAGACTTCTAGGAAAAGTGTGTGAGAGCAGAGGTTGGAGGAGACAGGAGGGGCAGATGCTGGAGAGGACGGCAGAAATGAAAACCTCTTTTATCATATTACACACTACATACATCTCTCATGAAAACCTTCAGTTGAGTTTTTAAATTGAAAAGCTTAAACATTTGAACTTCTTATACCGACAGTATGTGAGTGATTCTATAACTAGAGGTACATTTCATGTCCGTGGGACATACTTATCAACTTTATGGAGTATTAATTTCAAGTAATGACCAATTTTTCAGTGGGTCATTTGTGTGATGTTTCACTTTTATTTAATACCATCCATCCATCTTCTGCCGCTTATCCGGGGTCGGGTCGCGAGGGCAGCAGCCTAAGCAGGGAAGCCCAGACTTCCCTCTCCCTAGCCATTTTGTCCAGCTCTTCCGAGGGGATCCCGAGACGTTCCCAGGCCAGCCGAGAGATGTAGTCTCCCCAGCGTGTCCTGGGTCTGCCCGGGGTCTCCGGACGTGCCCTGAACACCTCACCAGGGAGGCGTCTGGGAGGCATACTCATCAGATGCCCGAGTCACCTCAACTGGTTCCTCTCAATGTGGAGGAGCAGCGGCTCTACTCCAAGCTACTCCCATAGAGCTGAGTTTCTCACCCTATCTCCAAGGGAGAGCCTGGCCACCCTACGGAGGAAGCTCATTTCAGGCGCTTGTACCCATGATCTTGTTCTTTTGGTCACTACCCAAAGCTCATGACCATAGGTGAGGGTGGGAACGAAGATCGACCGGCAAACTGAGAACTTTGCCTTCTGGCTCAGCTCCCTCTTCACCACGACAGACCTGTGCAAAGTCTGCATTACTGCGGACGCCGCCTGTCGATCTCTCGCTCCATCCTTCCCTCACTCGTGAACAAGACCCTGAGATACTTAAACTCCTCCACTTGGGGCAGGATCTCATCCCCGACCCAGAGAGGGCACTCCACCCTTTTCCGGCTGAGGACCATGGACTCGGATTTGGAGGTGCTGATTCTCATCCCAGCCACTTCACACTTAGCTCTGAACTGATCCAGAGAGAGCTGAAGGTCAGGACCACATCATCTGCAAAAAGCAGTGATCCAATCCTGAGGTCACCAAACTGGACCCCCTCGACACCCTGGCTGCGCCTAGAAATTCTGTCCATAAAAGTTATGAACAGAATCTGTGACAAAGGGCAGCCCTGGCGGAGTCCAACCCTCACTGGAAACAAGTCCGACTTACTGCCAGCAATGCGGACCAAGCTCTGGCACCGGTCGTACAGGGAACGGACGGCTCGTAACAAGCAGTCCGACACCCCATACTCCCGGAGAACCCCCCACAGGACTCCCTGTGGGACACGGTCGAATGCCTTCTCCAAGTCCACAAAACACATTTGGACAGGTTGGGCAAACTCTCATGCACCTTCGAGGACCCTGCTGAGGGTTTAGAGCTGGTCCACAGTTCCAAGGCCAGGACGAAAACCACATACTCCTCCTGAATCCAAGGTTCAACTATCATATGGACCCTCCTCTCCAGTACCCCTGAATAGACCTTACCAGGGAGACAGAGGAGTGTGATCCCCTGTAGTTGGAACACACCCTCCAGTCCCCCTTCTTAAAAAGAGGGACCACCATCCCAGTCTGCCAATCCAGAGGCACTGCCCCCAGTGTCCACTCGATGTTGCAAAGTCATGTCAAACACATCAGCCCCACAACATCCACCCTAATTTTTTTGTAACTTAAATATTTAAGAATTCATTAGATCTTAAGCTCGCTAACTAATGAATTAAATACATTCCAGTTTTATCATTTGCAATCAAATAGAAAATGAAACAAAAAAGCACATATTGTTTTCACTTTTTGTTGACCTAAACTGTTGAATTGTAGAATCACTCGTTTCCTTATGAGAAATAACAGGCAGTGCTGATGCAGGTTAAATCCATGAACATGGGCTTCCACTTACACACTCTGTTGTGGTGATGTGCACGTTGCTGCTGATGAAGGACAGGCCGTCGTTCATGCTCACCTGGAGGTAGATCACCCTGTAACAAAACAACAGGCACACAGGAACAGTCAGATCACAGTCTGCAACGAGCATAACATTAGCATTTGATAACATCTGCACACTTTCTTCCAAGAGCTCAGTTTGTCAGACCAAAATGATGTCATCTGAACTTCAGCTCACACTGATCGTCACTGGACCGCCTGCGATCTGTGAGTGGGTTTTTTAGAAGTGAATATGTAATTTGAAAAACCACAGAGCTCATGGGAGTATGAGCTGTACTAGATTATTTTGTGAACAACAAAGCGACATCTGGACTGATGCTTGCATTCAGCTTTTTGGTCTCAGGTTGCAGAACTTAAGAGAATAATATTGTGTCTGCCAAAATGGCTACCTCTCTCCATCCAGCAGAAGAGCTACTGGGTAAGTTGAGACGAGTGACTTCTATTTATGAGGCCTGTTTAACTTGTAATTGAGCAATTTGAACTCAAATGAACCAAGTACAAAAGTTTTCCATGGTGGTTAAAACAGGAGTGAGAAAACACAAACAAACTGTAGGTGTGATCTTTTTACCCGCTGAGCTGCACAGCAGCAAAGAGGTCGACTTGAGATAAATTAACTCGAAATGGAAACACAGAGAAAACACAACCTGCTGGTTGGAAATTTGTTTTTATGATTCTGGGCAAGTTGTGTATTTTTCCAAGACATGACACCATACTAATGGCACGCTGAGGAATGAGAACAATCCTCACCGAGAGCCATTTTCAACCCTGGTCGGTAATCCACACCTGATGCTTCTTAAATTCAAATTTCCTTTGCAGAATGTAAAAATAAAACCTATTTATTCCATCTAAAACAACAAGGAACAAACTCTGTCAAAACATGTTTTTTGCCAATTCTCCAGTCATGCATGACAGAACTCTAAGGGAGCTCTTTGCCTCGAGGAGTTTTTGGAAGTGCAAGAGACTTTCTTGATGGTCTGAATCCCTTCCTCCTCCGAGTGTGGAAAAACAATTCTGAGAATTTCATGTGACCTCCAATGGCCTCCTTGGAGCCAGTCCTCATTCAGACCTTCAAAACATGTAGATGAAAGGTATTCATTAGGAAGCCCCGCCCCTCACAAAAGCTCTTGTTTGGTGAAGGACCATGAGCTCGTGAATGAGGTCTAGAAGATGAAAAGCAGGCCACTACACTGATAAACTTGGCTTCACTCTGACTCAGGGAGCTGTCAGTCTAGTTCAGAGAAGCAGAGAGTGTGGGTGGAGGAGAAGGAGAGTGGGGTCAGTGAGTAAAGTTCAAACAACAGCTTACAGACCTTGCTGACAACACAAAAAGCTGGAAACCAAGGGGCTGAAACATCAAAACAAGCTTCAGGCCCCAGAAAGGGCGGTTTGTGTTTGTGTTTTGATCCATATCTGTGTGGTTAAATGTAGACGTTTGAGGACATACAGCTGCACACAGCACAGTTTGCTCTTTAAAGACTGGATGCAAAACAACGCAGAGATAAACATGAACAGGCTTGGTACAAAAGCCATAAATAAAATAGCAGTGACGGAGCAGGAAACCACAGAGAATTTAAACATTGTTGCAGAGTTTGCTGACCCAGGCATGATTGTTGTTTAACATCTCCTAAAACTTTTAAACCTCCTTTCCTGTCCTTGGCACTCAGCCTCAAGAGGATTTAACAAACACAAGACAAGAGTAGATATTTGAACTAGGTCACAAATATGATCTTGTACTTTGAGGGGCTTTACAAGAGAGCAATAATTCCTTGATGGAAAAAGGACTGGTTTTATGTAAGGTGATGAGGACAGTAAGATTCTCTGGTTAGCACTCATAAACAGGTGAATGTCGCAAAGTAGCATAACTCAAAGACAAAAAACTACAATAGAGGAGTAGGGCTGTGTTAGAGGATATATAAAAAAACAATTTCAGAATTGATTTGAGTGAAGTTTTGAGAAAAAAAAGTGAACAAGAAGATGAGATGAAACCAGACTATAACTTATAGAGATGTAGACTTTCTGATGTCACCCATTTGTTCTTGATGCAGAGTTTAGGAGCCCATAAAAGCTAACTCAACCTAAATCTGTCTGAGTTAGTATGAGGTGAAGAGGTGGGCTTCAAGCCTCTTCCCAGATGGCTACAATGTGCCTGTCAAGTCAGCCATGCCTTTATATGGGTCAACTTGTAAGTTAAATAAATTCAAAAAATAACAAGTTGAGGAAAAAATCTCTGATCTGAGGCCCCATTTACACGATGATGTTTCATCTTAAAAATGCAAAAACGCAGTGAAAAAAATCAGCTTTTACACAGAAAAGCCAAGGGACTGAAAACGCTGTATTAAGCATGCCAGGCCTGTAGGTGGTGCTATAACTGTCTCTTCCAGAAGCTGCTTTTGGGAGATCTCACCGAAGTAGAGTTGAGCTGATCATATGGTGGGGGATACTAAGTGCAAAAGTGGAGCAACAGATGCATATTTTGTTGAAAAACAGTCAGCAGATTCAGCAGATTGAGCAGCACAAGCACAACACCGTAGTTCACGAAGATTGTAACACCAGTACTGTTGTCCTGTTGTATGTACTCTCTCAAAGCGGAGTGTGATGTCAGCCTTTCCACTGAAAACACCGGCTAACTGTTTACATGGCAGCGGTGTTGGCAGTGTTTCAGAAAAATCTCACTCTGGAGGCCGTTTTCAAAAGTTGTTTTAGGTCAGCTGAAACGCCGTTTCCATGTAAACGCAAGGCTGAAACGCAACAAAACTTTTGCGTTTCACCCTAAAACCGTTGTCGCGTAAACGGCCCCTAAGCTAGAGAGATGAGCAAAATGACCAAAACTGCCTTTATGAACAGGTTTGTAAAAAAAAAAAAAAAAAAGAAAATCTTTTGAATGGGTGTGTATTTGGTTTCTGGTGCTTCTGGAGCCATCCCCAAGTGGATGCCTAATGAACTACAGTTTTCAGTACTTCCAAACCGGCTTCCTAGTCAAGACTACTGGTTGCAATTTGGGAAAAACTCTTAAATTTAATCTTATTTGAATAAATTTGTCGACTTAAAATGATGACGTAATACTTTTTTGAAGTCATAGTTGTACAATGTAACACTGGGCACAATCAGACTCAAATGGGGCCTGTGGATCAGCTTGTGACGTTGTCCTCATCAACTGAGGACGATGGTTGCAGCAAACTTGGTGTCATACAGTCTCTTCAGAATCCAAATTCTCATAACAATCTGATACTGATGTTCTAACAGACTGGGTTTTCAGGTTCAAAAATAACAGTGAAGCTAGCTGTAGTGAGGTTTTAACTTTTTTTTCACCTGAATTTAGGACTTGTACTTTTGTATTTCCATGATTTTACTTTTGTTAATATGATTTTTTTTAATTTTCATAATATGGCTTTATTCTAATATGTCTTTTTTGTCGGCCCTAGTACTGTACAGTGATAAACCCCAAAAACCTTCGAGAAAAATATGAGCGTCAGTATGACTTAACGTTAAGTGCTCCCTCCATAAGGTGGATCTGGATGGGTTGGCCTAGATTTGAGTTAAGCTTCACTGTCACCCTGTTTTCCTGCTCTACACTCATGACCTGTAACTTCAACCATAGAAATATAAGAAACAAAGAAATCACAAAGGAAAAAATGTGATACTACTCAGTCCAGCAAAGTCCAATCACCAGTAACTTGCAGACTGTAACTCCTAAGAGTCAATCGAATTTGACAAGTCTGTTTGTAACTGATGATGAAAATGAGGAAAACTGTGATTCTAAAATGGAAAATGGCACGAATATAATGACGTAAATAAACTACCACAGAAACTAGTAGGAATCTGTGGATGTGGGAGGAAATGTGGGTTGTAGGGCACACTGTCTGACAGCTGTGAAACAAGGAAACAAACCAGACACACACACACACACACACACACACACACACACACACACACACACACACACACACACACACACACACACACACACACACACACACTTGAACTGGACATGCAGATCGTCTGTTGTCTGCTGCTGTGGGTCAGTCTGCCTCGAAAGAGGACTCATCAGTCAAACTCTCAAAAGGGTAATGTGACATAACCTGCATGACTCTTTTCTTTACTTAACAGGCCAAACATAGCCTGCATGATGTCACGTCTAGGATGACAAATGTGTGAGTGCAAAATAAACCACAATGCAATGCAGCAAAGATGAAAGCAGGGTTTGGAGTTCAGTGAGGGAAGAGCAGCAACATTTTTCAACAAGCTACTAAATGCAGTTGATTGTCAAAGCTTTAATAGATGCTAAACAATCAGAAAGTATGACCTGGGTATTAAGAAAGAAGCTCAAGCACCTTCAGGTTTTCAGCCTGCAGACAAACATGTGGCCACAGACTTGAAAGGACCTGTCTGCTCGCTGCTTGCCTTTGATCAGCTAGAAATGGTCAGGCAGGCTGTTGAAAGAGAGTGGAAGACTGACAGGGGATGAAAAAACAGAGACAAATAAAGATGGATAGAAAGAAGTGAACGGGCTGGCAGACAGGGGAAGTAGGGGGCTGGAAAACAACCAGGAAGGCAAAACAGTGGGGGGAGAAGAGCCACCGTGGCACTGAAAGTCAAGGCAGAGGTGGAGAAGGAGGGGGAAGGGATGAAAGATCAGTGTGGGGTTGGGGGGATGAGATGGAAAGTTTGGGGAAGTAAGGAAAGAGAAGAATAAATATACAAAAGCAGGGGTGACCAGGCTTAAGGGGAAGTTTAAGAGAGGTAACAGGACAGCGTGTACCCTCAATTTTACAACCCTTCTGTCAGAATGTTAAGTAGCCTCTGGTCATCACTCAAGCTGTTTAAATCTTTCCCAAAAGTAGCTTTAATCAAATCCCTTTCCTTTCCACCTTACTGCCAATTTAAATGTTTAAAAAACTGTAAATCAGATTCATAACTAAGGACACTATAAAGTGAAGGAATCTGTGTCAAAGTTATACAACTGACACTATTTCTGTTAAAGAAAGTGTGTCATAAGTGTCATCTCCTCCCACTCTTTCTGTCTCCATGTAGTTTAGAGTTTATAACCACTGTCCGCTGAACCCTCTCCTTCGTGGCCTGTTGTACTTTTCTCCTCATAAAGACTTTGGTCAGAGAGGTTTGTGGATTGTTGATTTTGGAGGCTAGTGTGGCTCTAAATGGAGAACACGGCTGAAACAGAGTGACCCTGGTCACGACCAGAAAGTGAATGTTTGAATTTAGTAACCTCAGATCTCTTTGTGTTTTCAATCTGCCACCTGAGTCTTCTGCTTCAGACATCCAGAGGACACAGTAAAAAGACTGAGTCAGGCATGCTTTAGTCCCAGAGAGCATGTTAAATAACCTGACACTGAGGCAACAAATACAAATCAGTATTATCACCTCCCGGTGGTCAACGGTAGCTGAGGTCAGACCGTTTGTTTTCTGATAGGCAAACAATGAAGATTCTTCAAAATCATGAGCAGCAAAGATTTGAGAAGCTACAAAAACACCCAAGCACCTATACGTAAAAGTTATACGCTGCAGTTTTATGGAGTCAGAAGATTTGGTATTGAAAAAGAAATTTGGCATTGTAGAAAAAGTTGAATTGAATCTTAAAAAAGGAACTGAAAAACAAATACAGACATTAAAAAGGACACTATTTTTGAGGATTTTTTTATGTTAAGTATTTTTTAATGCCAATATTCAGATATGTTTTTACATTTTTGTTTATTTTTGAGCATCACTGGTTTTTAGTTACCATTCTCTTTTTTAAGTTTCAACCTACTGGCAGTGATTTGACATGGAGGAGTGGGGATTGGGGGCGGGGCTTGGGGCGCAAGAACACACTTCCAGGTTTTCAGGAGAGGAGAGCGGCCTCTGTCGGCTACCAGCAACTTCTTGTCCCTGCGGCTGTTATCACACCTTGGTCAGTAATGTGTGCAAGTTCACTTCGAACTCCTAAACTGCCAGTAAGTCTGTTTCTCTGGGTCGGTATTTTTAGGATCAGGCAATGACGCTATTTTCTATGCTGCTTTCCTGCTGTCGTTCCTCTCTATCTACTGCTCGGTGTCTGTCCCTTTAGTCGCGAACACTGGTCTTTGACTTTATTCTAGACATTTCCACTTCATTCTCTTCATTTCGACTTTAATCTCGATGTTACTCCATCAAAAATGAAATCTTGTCGAAATGATGAGAAAAAAAAGTCTAAATAACCTGCCCTGATGTTTACCAGTAGTACACCAGGTACAGTCAGCTCCTCAACAGCCACAGGGGTGACTGACAGACTGCCATACAGGAGCCTAGACGACAGTCTTCAGGATCCCTGTATGTGTGACAAGGTCGGTCTTTTACTTTTTTATTGCATGTGGTGTTTTATGACGTGTGTATTATCAGCTCATTGGACACCGGGGTGTGTGACTACAGGACAGACACCGAGCAGCCGATAGCAGAGAGGAATGACAGCAGGACGGCAGCGTGGAAAATAGCGCCCTCACCTGATCCTGAAAATTCTGACCCAGAGAAACAGACTTACTGGTGGTTTGGGAGTTTGAGGTGAACTTGCATTCCTCACTGTCCAGTGTACGATCACAGCCACAGTGGCAACAAGTTGCTGGTAGCTGACAGAGGCCGGTCTCCTCTCCTGAAAACCTGGAAGCGTTTCTTGCATCCCAAGCCCCGGTGTTTTGAATATGGCTTTGTAGGCTGCTGCATGCTTCACTAGCCAGTCCCTAACTTTGTTAATTGTTTGCTGAATTCTTTTTGTTTTTGAGCTGCAAAAAAAAAGTCAAAGGAATGTAAAACCAAAACCCGAAGAAGCCTAAAGCTGTATCTAAAAGTTTTTCGAAACAAGGCCTCCCTTGATGCAAGAAAAATTAACTCAATCCAATGATGATTGATGTTTACATATTCTGATAGTTGTTGCACCTCAACTCTGTCTTTGTCTTGAAACCACAGATTTATCAAATAATGGGTTGACCCTGCCTTTGAAAGCTGGGACAGACTCCAGTTCCCTGACCCACAAAGGGAAAGCAGCCCAATTGATGGATAGATGGATGGGTGGGAGGACTCCCTTTAAATTTCGAGGTTTCTTTCTTGCCTCACATATGTCCATAAATGTCAAACACCAATTGTTTCCAGTTGTTTTCGCTGTTCTAATTCAGGACAGAAGTAGGGCAAATGCATGAAGGGTGTACCACTGCATGTGCTGGCAGAGCTACACAGCCTCTTATATTTTGCTAAGCTGCACTGGGATTCAGAAGAGAGGAATGTGGCCTGAGATAGGGATCATAAAAAGAGCTAACGTATGGCAGGCTTCTCATGGGCTGTGCTTATACACGCTTGTATGCATACATGTGTTTCTCTGCGTTTGTGGCAAAGGCTGATTTAAGACCCAGCTGAAAGATGAGAGGCACATCGTTTGGCTCAAACCCCTGGAGAAATGTGATGTATTTCTATTAAAATACAGTTAAAGAAGCACTTACTTCCCAACTTCATCGATGACAGGAGCTGGACACAGTAAGAAAGTGTTTTCTACACCCGCTGGCTTCTCATCTAGAAGTAAAAGAGATTACATTAACTTCTTCAAATGAAGACTTTTTAGGTTTGAACTGATATGGTTCATTGAACATGTGTTACTGTGAATTACTGTGACACTTCAGAAGGTATTAAATACTGAGACACATATGCTACCAAAGACTACTCTTAGACTACTATAAAAGACTTATAAAAGCTCAAATAAAGGTTGTTACATGCTTGTTATAGATCAGTTTGCAAAAGCAAATGTACTCACTGATTGTTATAGTATCATTGATTTTGAAGCTGCAGAGCACCTGGTTGATGTTTCTGGCATGGAGAAAACCATTTCCTCTCACCACCACCTGGAAAGACTCTGGTTACACAAAAAAAGCAAAGAACAAATTATATTTCATGCTCATGTTAAACCAGAACGTGCTTGCATTTGGTCATACATAGATTTTCCCTGTGGTTAATTTAAAACAAAGATGGAAAAAGGTGTTAGGTTTGAAAATATTTTAACGTGAGGACAACTCACAAATGGGTTCTGTTTTAAAATATGGCCCAGAAAAACAAAACAAATGTAGAATGTTAAGCTTATTTAGCATATAACTAGACTACTTGTTTAACTCACTGAATGAATTGGACCCTGGACTTGATCCTGATTCCTATATCTGCCTTGATTGATTCATCTCCTTTCTCTCCCGCAGGAGTTTCTCTGTATCAGTTGGTCTGTACATGTCAGGGTTGGCTGCTCTTTCCTGTGGTGTTCCTCAGGGTTCTGTCTTGGGCCCTATTTTATTTGCTTTGTATTTGCTTCCTTTGAGCCACATCATTTGCAAATCCAAAAGGTGCTTCTTATCATTTTTATGCAGATGATATACAGCTGTATGTGTCATTTAAGCCTGATGACACAGACAAACTTATCGGTATTCCTTGAATGTTTGACCGCCAGTACAGACTGGATGGCTCATTACTTTCTGCAGCCAAATGGAGATCCTAATTATTGGCTCTGACTCTGTGGCCTCCAAGGTTTCTCAATGTACTGGTTCCCTCTCTTCTGCTGTCCAGTCTAAACTCAGAAATCTTGGTGCCATATTTGATCAGTCCATGTCCTTCAATCACCACGTAAAGCTGTTGTCCCGGTCATGTTTCTTTCGTTTATGAAACATTTTTAAACTCAGGTCTGTTGTATCTCATCTGAACTAGAAATGATCATTCACACCTATTGTAATTCACTTTTCACCTGCCTCAGTAAATCCCCCCTCCACCATCCTCAATTAGTCCAGAATACCTCTGCAAGGCTCCTGACTAAGACTAGTTGGACGACTCATATCATGGCAATTTTAGCTTTATATTAAGGTCCTGTAATAAGCATTAATAAGACCTTTGTAAATACTTATAAGATGCTTATTAACATTATTATTTGTGTATAAGACTAAATAACTACTTAATAAGTGTTGTATAAGGTCATTGTAATACTTAATGCAAGACAACTTAATCTATAAGCTATATGGAACCTAACCGTGACCCTAACCCTCTTTGTTTTTTGTCTTCTGCTTTTGTCTCTCATGAGCCCTACCCCAGCCCTTCTCCTAAACCTAACCATTCGGGGTCCCATGCCTAAACCTAACCTGTGGGGCCTAACGCCTAACCCTTACAATGACCTTATAAAACACTTATTAAGCAGTTATATAGTCTTATAAACTAACAATAATGTTAATAAGCATCGTATAAGTACTTACAAAGGTCTTATTAATGGTTATTACAGGACCTTAATATAAAGCGATATCTGATTATCTTTTTAATTGTTTGTAGTCCTTGCTGTTTGACTACATTTTTTATCATTTGTGTGTGTTGTTATGATCTTATGTTATATGTTATATTTTCTGCAAAGCACCTAGTGACTCTGTTCTATGAGAGGTGCTACACTAAATCAAATTTACTTCACTTACTTTATACTCAGCTGTGTATTAACAAATGTAACTGAGTCTGCAGACCTAAAGAGAACAGTTTATCTCTCACTATTGCAACAGACTGAAGACTAATGCTCTGTTCAAGTGAAATATTTTTCCTTGTCAAGAGTGAAAGTAATTCACTGCCTAATAAAAGGCAAAAGCAGATGTGAGGAGCTGTAAAAGTTCCCTCTGCTTTTTCCAACAGTGTTTAATTCAGCCCTGCTTTTATCTGTTCAGTGGTGTCTTTTAATGCTCATTTAATGTCGCTATAACTGTAATAATCTTCCTCTTGGCAGGACACTAAAGAGTGTTGTCTACTTGACATTTCAGTACGATTTCAGCACTGCCAGCCCCTCAAAGTCGATCCCTTTAATGATGCCTATAATATTATTCCCAATGTTGTACCCCGTCCCAGCAGATTTCCTGTGGGTGACCTGGATGCCCATATAAGGTCGACTCTTAGCCTGGGATTGTCATTACTGAAGGAGACACGGGGAAACTGGGCACTCAGTAATGAAATTAACAATCTCATAGAAGTGATTGGTGGCTGGTGCTGCTGAATGATTTAGGGACACCCACTTCAGTGTGTGTGATTGTGTGTAAGTGTGTGTATTCAGTGCCCCACCTCCTGCACACACACTGGAAGGCTCAGCTGCTAATATTTCAATGCAGGATTTCTTGATGATCTGGAGGGAAACAGAAAGAAATCAGGAATGATTTTTAAGCACTGATGGAGAGAAAGTATGAAACACACATGAGAATTCTGTTATCGTCATTTTCTTGTAATACTAATTAACATGCCTGTATTCTGAATCAGACCTGGAAATCAAGTTTCAGGAGCTCCTTCTGTTTCTCTTTTGGTCTCTCATGACAAGGCAGCTTGGGGAGTGGATATCCATTTTCTGTGCTTTTTTTTTTTTTTTTGATAAATTTGAGTTTCATTCAGTTGAAGAACTGTTTTTCCTGGTCAGTATTACCACAGTTACTTTGACAAAGTAATCAGATTACTTCTTTAAAAAGTAACTTAGTTACTTTACTGACTACTTGATTTTAAAAGTAACTAAGTTAGATTACAAGTTACTTTATTAGTTACTTTCAGCAGCTGCCGACAACACCTGCAGCTGCATAATTTGTAATTGTGCGAATGTGATTAAAATTAATAATATGATTCTACATGTTTTGTTTTAAAGTAACATGCAGACATTGATAGTTGTAAAACATGTCATGTATAATTAAAAAAAAAAAAAACATTTTATACATTTTGAATTTCAAAATACAGCAAGAGAAAGCTTTTACAGTACTATTTTGGTGCACTGCAGCACTGTTCAGTTAAATTTAGATCTAAATTATTTTCTTTCTAAATGCTTTGTTTTAGTCTAGTTTGGTTTTCATCAGTTTCATTTTTTAAAGCTGTAGTCTGTTGATCCTGTATTTGTAATACTTGTAATATGTAATATTTGTAATAAGCAAAAATACATGTTGCTGAAGTGTGGGCTCACATAATTCTTAGTACCCTGCTCGGGGCACCCCAGTCTAAAAAGTCTGGGCACGCCCCTGCTTGCCATTGGGTACCTTGTTGCAGCCCATGTCATGTTGCTTTGCTCCTAAACGGATGGATTTATGCTAAACAGAGGGTTCAGCTCTTCGAATAGAGGGAGTTACGGTGAAAGACAGGACTCACCTTTCCCCAGGTAAAAGTCACTTCTTAAGTTTTTAAGTCCGCAGAGCGCTGATCTCTCTCTGATTGGTTCCGAAATGTTTCAAATCTTAAGCAAACTGCCAGCACAGAGTGAATAATGAACCGTAATAAAACAGTCTCAAAACAGTGACTGTGTTTCCAGCTAGAAAACAGCATCTCTCCTCTCCCCCTTCTGTTTACCTTTGTGTGCTGGCTGCTATTACACCTGAGTTGTTCACATGCCGAAAACGTGATGAACACGTGACTCCCATTACTCCCCAAGACGCAAAAAAAAAGCAGATAGATTTTTTCACAAGAAAAATGAAATGCTTGTTCGAGCTGTACCTTTCAACTAAAAACTATTTCTTGGCTACAAATCAGAGCAACCTTTGAATTCTTGTTTTGTGAGAACCTTTGCAGTGAGGGAGTCCAGAGCCACACGCACGGCTGCTCCCAGCGTGTTCAACAGTTACAGTAACTGTGTGTTTTGCTCTCTTGACTCATGCTGACATCCAAGTCAGTATGAAAAGGTTACTGTGCTAATGCAGAAAAGATCAAATGTAAATAAAGGTATGTAGAAGTCTACACTGCATGTTGGTGACTGTACGCTTCAGGAAATCTACCCTGCACCCTGCACAAGGAAAAGTTTATTTACCGAATCAATGACTCCGCGGAGAGCGTGGAAGCCGCCCAGCACAGGAAACACGTGCTCGATGGTGTCTGCAATGGTGGCCAGCTACACCAGGAGAGGTAGAGAAGGGGTCGTGTCATTTCTTAAACAGCAAAGAATTCAATACTCAAGAACTAAACGTGAAATAACTCAAAAAAAAAAAAAAACTACAGCAACGCTCCGTCACTTTGCATTTCTGGACAAGCCAAGTCTAGCCAGTGCAAAACAACTTTTGGAACTACAGACAGACAGATATGCGTAAAAAGAGCCTGAAGTCTGTGAAGAAAGGAGCAAAGGAACTAACCAAAAAAACATTTAAGTTTTAATCATACATTGTATCATCTACAATCAGGTAACAGGGCCATTTACAATCAGTCAAATGGAGCCTCGCTCAGGGGTCTGCAACCTTTGCTTTCATAGGAGCCATTTTTCTTCAGCTCACCTGGATTAAAGTCATTCAGGAGCCACAAAATCTACTTTATCTTTACAATAAATACTATAGAATTCATAAATAAGTAAGATAAAAAAATAGATGAATATTTTTTTTAAATAAAGATGAAAAAAAGCCAAAATATATGAGAGTAAAGAAATCTTTCAAAAATTTGTAATTTCAAAAAAATGTCCAAAAAAAAATCAAAATATTCCAAGAATTTTTAAGGGTTTGCAAAAAGGTTTTTTTTTTCAAGTTTCAATCTATGCAAAAAAAAGTAAATCTAAAAAAATCGCTTAACTAAAAAAAAAACACTATTTTAATATTTTTTTTTTCCAAAATAATGGAATGTAAATGATAAGCAAAAAAAAAAAAAAATTTGTTTGAGTTTCAAAATTTTTAAAATCTTGAAAAAATAGATTTTTTTTCTAAATTTGAAAGAATGTCAAAAAAATTGAAATTCAAAACATACATATTTTTTAAATTGAAAGCTTTGTTGCAAGAGGTGATCTATGATTAGTTCAACAAAATGTTTAGTGTTACTGTCTTCAATCATCAATACCCTCTGTAACAAAAATAAAAATTCTTTATTTTTTCAATATTTTTAAAGCTACAAGGAGCCGCTGCAAAGGAGTCAAAGAGCTACATGAGGCTCCAGAGCTGCAGGTTGAAGACCCCTGGCCAAGTTGAACTTGAGAAAAACAATGTCTGGTCATTGGTGGTCCTCCAGCCCATTTCTATGTCAGCTCTTAAACATTTTTCATATTCATCACATGACCTTGAATCTAACTCCACATCATCATGATGAGGTGAAGTAATAAGTGTGATTCAGGGCTTTTCCCAAGCTGAGCCATGTGTGTGTGTTGGCCTGTGAGGCAGCTGGGGTAAAAATCACCTGTATTAGTTTTCAGGAAGTTTTAAAACATGGGTAAGACAAATTACACAAGAGTAACAGAGGAGGTAGAGGTAGGAGAAAGTTGGATGAGAACTGTTAAGATTGTTACCTGCGTCTCATTGAAATCTTTCACACCGACACAGTACACGATAGCGCCAAGAGACCTGGCTCTCTCTGCCTGTTGAGAGGAAAAAAAAATGGCTGAGCTTATTTCCTGAAGAGGTGAATTCAAGCAATCAAAGTATTTCTGCCTCTAAATGAGCCATGCTAACACTAAAAATGCAGCAGTTTCAGGAATTCAATCTCAGCCCAAGGCTCACCTCTTGCTGTGCGGTGATGAGCTGGTGTTCCTGTAGCTCTCCATCTGTCAGTGCAATAATCACGCTGGCTGGGCCTGGAGGGAGACACGCAGACATAATTTAACCTTGACATCGTTTAACCCTGACACGTGGAGATTTTTACTCAAATACCTTTTTTTATACTTACCAAAATTCTCTTGGTTAATCTGCTCATTTGCCTTGAAAAAATATATTTCCAGAAACATGATTGTTAGAGATTCAGTCCTTACTTGTGGTATAGAATTGAACAAACAGATCATATGCTCACTCTTTGCAATCCAAGGTGCATGAACGTGTCTCCACCAGGAATCTCTCTTTTCAAGGCGTTAAGTCCTTTTCTAATGTTCACCCTGTAGAAAAGGAAGACAGCTGTGGGTTTAGCAGCTGCTAATGAAAACACTAATCTACAGTATTATAGCAGTTTGTACCTGTTTTCTGTCAGTTTCATGATGGTGGATGCTCTGGAGGAGAATGTAATGAAGGACATCCTCAGCATTGGACTGGAAGAGAAAACAACATCAGCGCTGTCATTATGCAGATCACATGTTTGCACTGTTTGTTTCCAACTGTGTGTGTCAATGTGTTATCCATAACTGGTCCAGATAACATCCTGCCAAATACTGATTCAAAACATGTCAGAACAAATATTTTCATATTGTGTGACATCAATCACAAATATCAGGTTGAAGTTATTCTGAGACATGTTGTTTTCCTCAGAAACATGAAATAGATGACAGTCTCCATCAAAGTCTTCAAACATTGCTTAAACCATGAACTACTTGTGGATGAGCTATTGCACATTCTTTCAGTTGACTGGAAGAATGTTTCCATTTTGGATTCAGATCAACACTTCACCCAACAATAAGACAGCAGAGGACGCCGTGAAGGAGTTTGTCCTGTTGTGTGGAATTCTGTTTGCGTGACAATGACCTAAATGTTGACACTCAACCTGCGTCAACAATCCATTGATGTGGAAAACTTGTTATCTCTGTTTAGACATGACCAATTATATTTAGGAAGAAGTTAAACACACACAGCTGCCTGAAAATAATGTGTTGAGGAGTTTTTCAGAGAAGCAACTTCAGGTTTTCACGGCTCAAGACTTTCTCATGTTTGTTTAAAACAGCAAGTATGAGGAGTATGTGTTGTTTCTGTGTTATGGTGAAACCACAATGCTCCAGGTGTTGTTGTGGCTCTCAAACAGGACGGACAAAACAAAACCACCCAAGTGCAGAAGGGCAGTTTTTCAGTTTCCCTACACCAACCACCACTCCTAATCCTTTAAAGCTGAACCGCACAGCCCCTAAAGTGAAGACACTGTTGTAAAGTGATACTTCAAAACAAATTTTGATGGTTTGCCAAAAGTGTATACACATCAAATCAGTTACTGAAACTGAAGAATGTGATTGTTTTATGAAAAATGGATGATGATTTCATTTCACTGATTCTATTTGATACCAGCAACATGTTTGTAAAAGTTAGGACAGAGAAAACAAAACACTGAGAGAGCTGTGTAATGCTAAAAAAACAGCTGGAAGAACATCTGCCATCTAATGAGGTTAATTTTCAACACATTGTGACATGACTGGGTATAAAAGAGCATTCCAGGAAGACTGAGTCCCTCCAAAGTAAAGTTAGGTGGAAGATCATCACTGTGGGAGAGACTGCAAAAGCAAATAGTTCAACAGCTTCAGACTACATGATGTTCCTCAGTGACAGATTGCTTAGAATTTGGAAATTTTTACCATCTTCAGTACAGAACAGCATCTCAACATTTAGAAAATTTGGAGAAACCTGCACAAGAGAAAAGGTCAAAATCAAATACCAGAGGGTTGTGATCTTTGGGGTCTAGACTCTGTAGTGGAAATCACTGACTGAGCTTTAAAATCGCTTCCAAAAGCAATCAGTTATCCTGATGTTCACAAAGTGTACTATTCAATATGGGTGCACCAATCTTTAAAAAGCCTGACCTGCTGATACCGATTCCGGCCAATACCGATTTTTATTTTTTATAACTGACAGCATATACCTTCAGTGTTCCAATCTTATTTTATTGAAAATCATTGAACAATACCTGTGACACAATACAATTTCTATGTTTTAACTAAAACAACCAATAAAGTGTCCTGAGTTTTAGCAACAATGGCTAGCTGTCAGACCTTCCCGGAAGAATATAAGATTAGTTTTATATGTAAGGATGGGCCAATCACTGATCTCCCAAAACAAAGGAAATCGGCATTGATTGATTGGCCAACTGGTGCATGTCTACTATTCAAAGAATAAAACACATTTGTTTAGGTTCCATTTGTTAGGGACAGGTAAAGTTTACATGGCAGGCTTAAAAAAACCGCCATTCGATGCAAGCATCATATGATCTGTAGTGGATGCTAATTTGCTACAACCATTGCAAGGGTTATTGAGACAGGATAAGATTAAAACAGGGGTTCCCAAACTAGAGGTAATAAGAATAAAAATCTGATAACACTTTCATATTTTAATCACTATTCTAAACATAAATTTAAAATATAAGTATGTTTTTTTATTTATTTTTTTGTTTGTTTTAGCTGTTTTTTTAATTGTGTCTTTTTTTTACTCATATTATCATATACAGGTGATCAATGAATATCATACATGAACATATATGGCATACACCTTCAATAAGCATTTTTCTTATCAATGTCCATTCATAACTCGTTGCTGCCCCTTCTACATGAATAGTCTCTTGATGGATTTTAGACTAACAGAACTGGTCACTGTTGGTGAATTTCAGACTTTGTTAAGGGATCGGGAAAGAGCTAGCCTTGGACAATGCGACTGTTTTAATTCTTGACTGCTTCTTAGTTTGTTTTGAATTGGTGTTTCCAGAACGACTTGGCTTTGATGTGCTGATGTCTGAATGTATTTGTTATTTTTATTGTGTAACTGTCTGCTGCTGCCATGCTAGGTCCCTCTTCAAAATGAGATTTCAAATCTCAATGAGGCTTTTATCTGGTTAAATAAAGGCTTATAATAATAATCATTATTATTTTATTCCTATGACTCTCTTGTCCTGCACAAAAGTAACAACTCTTATATTATGTATTACACTTCAACCTCTATGAACAGAAATAACTTTAGTTCACACAAAGCAAGGCATTTCTCTTGGACCTGTAGTTACTGTCTGTAACCACACTGTGTCCAGACGTCAGCTTCATCACTGCAGGGACAGAGGGAAACACAGGCCTGGTTGCTGAATGAGTTAGCATATGGCCAGTTGTATCTGTAGAGACATATTTCTATTTTACCAGGGTGACTGCTGCATAAAGTATGTGTTTCTCTTCAGTGATCTACAACCCCAGGCTCCAGGAAGTTGAGGGCAGAAGCAACAGGACTTTACAGTGTTGAAACAGTTTCAAATGTTACAGTATCCACTTCACCAATGCACTTTCTCAACTAACTCACTTACCTTTTAAATTTCTCTGCTAAATTCTCCACAAAGTAGTAGATTTCTTCCCAGTGATTCTTGACACTGCCAGACCTGAAGAGAAGAAAAGGGAATGATCAAAAACAGCTCTTGCAGTTTGTGTACTGGGTCAGTATGTTAAATGACACTGCCAGCATATAATAATTAGCATTGGTGAAATGATAATACAGTGAATATCTTTAAGGTGTATTATCTGATAGATACACATTGTTCATTGAACTAAAACTCAATTCCATGACTGAAGCGTTGCTCAGGCACACACTAACTTACATATGGTGGATCAGTCACATTTAAAATACAGCTTTGTTTGCCAAAAACAACAGGGGGTAAAATCATCAGCTCCACAACCTGAAGAACAAGCTGTTCTTGGCAAAACACAACTGTTAATCCTGTTACAGCAACTTTACAATCTGCCGCAGCCATTTGTGACAAAAGTTATATACCCTCAAGTTCTATAACCCGCCTCCTGCACAGTCTTAATTGCTATTAGCTGCAAAGCCTCAACATTAAAGGAAGTTAAATGTAAATTTCACATTTGAAAATAGCCAGTCTTTTCTTCTCCATCTTTTGTTACATATTAACCCTTCAGGGAGATGTTTTTAACAATAACCTCCACCAGGTTACTAGAAGCCAGTGTATCTAGCCCCCTTGGACTGGATTTCAGAGGCAGAGGGAGTGATCCAGTGTGATATTTGGCATCCTCCTATACCCTGAATGAGACCCTGGAGGCTGAACACAGAGGTTCTGATCTCTCAAGGGAACATCCATAAAATTGGACCAACTCCCACTGAGCCACCTTCATTTCCCCAGGGCAGACTGTGAGCATCTGTGTGTTTGTGGTAATTTTATTATGTGTGTGCTTAAGGCGAGAGGGTTTCCGGCATAGTGTGACCAGTCAGCAGGTCAACAATTAGCTAATGAGCAGGCCAAAGAGATGACACATGGGAAATGAGCTAACTGGCTGTGGTTACATCCCAGGCCTCTCAAGAGGCTGAGGCTTACTTTGAACAAAAAAGTGTGAGGCTAACAGAATGTTGTTTTAGGTGTTGACTGATGTAACAGCGTTAGCAACACAAGAACCGGCCGGCTTGGCGTGTTGTTGTTTCATAATGAGGCAGAAAGTCAACCCCCATATTTATCCACAAAGTTTACATTGGTTACAGTTTCTGGAACAGCAGAGCGCTTTTAAATTGAGTACATACTGCACTTTTATAAAACTAACAAGCACTGCATGGAAGACAGAGAGAGTGTGCAGAGCTTTAAGGCCAATTTAAAGTGGACAAACTGGCAAGTTACAGCTTTCAGGCCGTAACATGATGCTAATTAGTCAAAAAGACAGCTGTAAATTCACATTGAAAGTCATTTTGCTCGATATTTTAGAGCCTTGGCAGATAAGTTAGCATGACTACATTGAGTTGATGCACCACTGAGTAAATTTTCGGGCAAAGACATTGTGCTTAATGTACTAAATATCTATCATGATCAAAACGCGACAGATCCAAATACTGAACCCTGTGAAACTCCATTACTAATCTTAATCATGCTTGTGATTTCACAGCATTTGATTCTCTACAATTGTTTAACTCAGGAGTTATGTGTGGTGGCCGTTTGTGTATGTGCCACTTGGCTTTCATTGTGATATATCAACGGATCAGACGGTTTATTTTATTCTGCTGTTGTGTGTAGTGTTTCCGTTGTGTGTGTCACCAATCAAAAATCTACAGAACAGGAGCCGTTTTTTTTTTTTTTTTTTTTAAATTACAAATGGATTACTGAACAACCAGCAGTGTGTCTAGCATAGATATATGTATAAGAACGCTAGATGTCTTAAGGCGGGGTCAGCAGCATCGTCACCGGCGGCCATCTTGGGACAGTGGACTGCTCTAGTGCGCTGTACTGCAGTCAGAGGTAAGGTGGGGGATTTACTCACTTGAACACTGTAACTTGCTGAATTCTTGACAGATTTAAAAATGGATTGGTTGATTACAAACTTTATTAGCATGGCTACCCATGGACTAGGGATAAGTACCGAAGTAGTTACTCTTATAGGCACCTACTGATTTCTGTCAAAAGTACCGAGTACCGGTTCACATAAAATCAAAAGGTATCATGTTAAGGAACCTAAATGCATCCTTGTGGCTGTGAGGGAGTTGAAGAGTCAGTGGTTTTCCATGGTGGACATGAACACAGCATTGCAAGGTTACACATTGAAGAATAAGTATGTTAAACTGATTTTTTTTTTATCTTTTATTGTAAAAAAAAGATATTTTTTAGCACATAAACACAAAAAACTCCTGAAAATTGGTACCGTTGAGTGCCGGTATTGATTGCCAGGTACCGGGCATCGGTACCGTATCCTTTCAAATGTGAAAGGTACCATCCCTACCATGGACTCAATAAAATGTATATTGAATTCAATGGTTTTAGTTATGTTTAAGTATGCAGTAAAATTAACTACATCTTTGATGTTTATAACAAACCAAGTCATTTGAAAATCTGTTGAAAATTGAGCAATTGACAGTTATTCCAAAGTCCATACTCCACTGACTTTAATGTTATGAGTGATTAAGCAGCCCTGTCCCTAGATGGCTGCCATTGTGACAAAGTTGCTTCCCATTGACTCACAGCCTCAGGAGCCATCTAGTGTTTGTATATATCTATAGTGTCTAGCAACATGTTCAGGGACAAATAGGCAAGCCTGGTCCCAAAAGAGTTGGACATCACAGATTGGTTATTTTGTTGCCTTTCCCAACTTCCATAACTGGAAACACTAACTATTGTGTCTTGTATTGTACCACTTGGTGGAAACAGTGAGATCGATCTATCCTTCTCTTCATGGCTCTCTCTTGGTCAAACTTTATTGACGGAGCCAGCAAATACAGATGGCCAGTGAATTTGGTGAGGCTTGAAGCTTTAGACGTGTGAGGGAAGTTTTTCCTTAGAACTGTCATGCTTGTACACTGTGGATTACAATGGGTTTCTGTAAATGTTATCACCGAGAGCATTGTCAAGATTTGGAAGATTTTATTGAGTGACATTATTTTGACTGTGATATGGTGTTATAGAAAGATATATTCATTTAAATGTACTCATCCATAGCTCTGGGATCCTGTGTATGAATGGGATTTGGTACAATCTGGAACGGGTGTCAATGGATACAAAACAAATAGGTGCAGGATAAGACCAAATTCGTTTTAATTTCCGTTAAGAGGTTAAAATTCTTCCAAACACTTCTACGTGTCAATGCAAGACAATCCATGCAATGGATTGTATTTTAACTAATAATTTAATTAATGTAACCTTTACATCACTGCATGACTCATCAGTTGAAAACAAACAGTATGGGAGTCGGTGGAAGTCAGTGAGAAGCTGGGAACCAGACTAAACACTGGCTCTGTTTTTCTAGCTTACCTTATATTTGTAATAGCTCCTTGAAAACACTCACATATCTGCTGGAGTTCCATCTAGACATAATAAACAGATTGAACCGCTTCATGCTGATGAGACTTCTCTCCTTCCGTGACCTGATAGTGTAATGTTTGCTCAGTAAATTAGATTAGATGTAGCAGAGTGAATTTCCTCATGTTTCAATAAGGATGTTTTGCCTGCGAACCTCATAATTTTCTTCAAACCCAGCACTTGAAATAGAAATGAATTGTGACTAATGTTATTTGTCTGCAGCTGACTCAAGGTTATACCCTTCTGTTTTGTCTTTGCCTGGCAGCAGTGGGAAAACCATTGTGCCAAACTGAGGAGAAAACATCGCCAAAGAATAGCAGGGGAATTCCCCATCGTGCATCTAAAAACTCTGTCCTGCCAAACAAGAGTCTAAATGCTGTTTGGTTAACTGGAAAATGTAAGTGTCATACAGTCAACTTCTCTTCCAAACAGAGATTTTCCACTTGATAAAACTTTTGTTATTGCACAACAGCAAAATAAGGATGTCAACCAGGAGTTATGTTTGCAGATGTAGAGCTTTTTTGGCGTTTAACCCTCAGAATAAATGAAAAACTACATTTGGATGCATTTTAAAAGGAATCAGAACAAAGAACAGTAGCGTCCCTGATGAAAAGGAAAGGCAGCACATGCTCAGATTTAATCAAACACAAATCTTAGGACAATAAACAGATTGATTGTTCAAAAGGAAGGCAACATTTCCAGTGGAGTTTTGAAGCATTAGCAGAGCAATGCACTGCTGGCTAAGTGTTAGCGCCCATCGCCACCCATCCTGGAAGAATCCAGCTCTAAATACAAAAGCAACACAGAACAATCATTATGTAAGATCCAAATGCAGAGAAACTAAACACCATAACTCAGTGATTTCTCTGTTAAATCCAGTGATAACTTGTTTCTCATCATCAGGCCTTAAATTCATGTGAGGCTGATTGCAACAAAAGGACAGGACCTTTCAAGGGATACAAAACTTTCCTGAAATATAAAAAAGCTTGGCTTGGAGTAGCAGCGATGTTTAGCTTGGATGTTCAATAAAATGTGCAGCGCAAACAGAAATAGTCACATACACAGACAGACTCTGACCCAAAGGAACAGCAGGAGACAATTTCTTTTTGTAAATTGTTCCATTACAGCAACAGAGTAGGGGGAAAAATTAATAAAAAAAGTCTGTTTCAACTTTCCATCAGCCCTTGTAGAGGTGTTGGGATCATTCTTGACTATTTATTTAACATGAGGGTGAATCTGAGGACTCCCACTCTTGGTTTTAAGCTGCTTATCTATACTCCTGAACCACGATGGTTCATGTTTTCTTTGGAGCTGTCCCGTTGTCTGAGGTAGCAGCAGTCGTGGGATCGAGGCCTAGCTTGCAGTTTCTCTCACCTGTCTAAACAGTGCTGGGAAAGGAAGTGGTCGATTTCTTTCTGTGATTCTAGGTGAAACTATTACATGCGGTGCTTTGACCTCCCTTGAAACGTTTGATCTAATTTTAATGATCTAAGTTAATCTCTGAAGTTGAGTGGTTTGAGGTTTGGACTCAGAGAACGCAGGTTTGTGAGAGGTGAGAGGCGTCAAATTTGCAGACAAAGTCATCAAACCCAACAGAGGTTAGCAGAGTTATGTCATAGAAATCACCAACGGCTGATGATTTGCTGATGGAGGGAGCAGGGAAAGGTAAAACTGACCAATAAGATTTTATTAGATGTGTTAGCTCTGGTGCAAACTTGTCTGCCTGGGGTAACATGCCAGTGGTTCGATGATAACTTAAAGTATAAGGCCAAGCTTTATCAGACAATGTTTTGCTTATTTGACATGAAAGACAGGAAATAGATAAAGATTATGCTGATTGTTCAAACAGCCATTGATACATCAAACAGTTTCTTTAGCTTCCAGCTAGTGAAGCTAAAGTAAAGATAGTGTAGATTCCTGTTGCTGCTACATGGCTGTATTAACATCAACACAAATTATCAACTGTTTCCATTCAGATCTTGGGTCCGCCAGGAAGTAATTCGCATCATAACTGCTCGGTGATGCTGAACAGAGGAAACACACAAGACAGAAAGTACCCCTCAGGATCCAAGAAAAGCAAAAGAATATAAACATCTTCAATCACTTTTCAGTAATGACTTTATCTGCTGACTAGGTCACTTTGCAACAACTGGGTTCGTAAAAAATGAGACAGACAGTGTGTGTCAGTTTGACAGTGTTTGTGTTGGAGAGTGAGTGGTGGCTGTGTGCCCAGAACCATATGATTGTTTCATTAAGCATGTTGACCAAGTGGCTGTTTCTGCATCGATGACATGGACTGTCTAATATATGGATGTAGTGCCCGTGATGTCACCCATTTGATACAGAGTGTTGACGTCTCTCTTGTCTTGTCTATATTGAAAATGCTGAACTCAACCAAACTTCGTACTGGTTAAGTTGATGTAAAGAGACAGGCTTTAGACTCTGCAGACAAGGTGCCCACCCAGTCAAGTTAGAAATGGCCTCACATGGGCAAAACTTGTGTTTAATCACTTCAAATTCATCCCTCTGCTTTGTGTGCTGCTATTTAGACCCAAGTTGTTTTACAAACAAGGCTGTAAACATGATTATTTTGGGAATAAAACCTCATTTTTGTCTTGGTGTGTATGTAGTTTCTGGTGTTTCTGCATCCAGCCTCTTGTGGAATCTCTAAGAACTTCAGTTTTTAACACTTCTGCTCCATTCATTCAGACCCTCTGACTACAGGTGCACTGATCACAATTTTCTGGCCGATCACCAATCACCGAACTCTGAAAAGCCTGATACCGATTTTTATTTTTTATTTTGTATAACTGACAGCATATACCTTCAATGTTCCAATCTTATTTTATTGAAAATCATTGAATAATACCAGTGAAACCATAAAATCTTTATGTTTCAACGTAAACAACCAACAAAGTGTCCTAAGTTTTAGGTCTCAGAGCAAAAAGCAACAATGGCTGGCTGTCAGACCTTCCTGGGGGTATATAAGATCAGTTTCATGTGTAAGGATGGGCTGATCACTGATCCTCCAAAATTAAGGAAATCTGCATTGATCGATCGCCCAAATGATCGATCGATGCATGTATACCTCTGTCTGATTGATGGTCTTCCATTTAGCTAAAAACTACATACATAAGATTTAACCTAATTTTAACATTAGATAACATGATCATACAATGAAGTATAACTGTTACAGACAACAGCTATCATAGTTTAAAGGACACTACCAACTGAGGGAATTATAATCTATTTTATCATGTTTCACAATGCTGTTGTGTATTATAGGTATCATTAAAATATTTGACCGTAGGATTACAACTGGCTACTGTTTTGATGGTGAATTTATCAGAAATTGGAGAGTGGTTCTTTAACGTTGCTGTTTTAAACTCAAAACAAACCACTCTTAATTCAAGCCATATTTTAGTCTTGGCTTTAAGAATAACCATTGTTAATGTCAGACGGGTGATTTTGTTTTGGAATGTAGTGAGGTTACTATAGTGACATGCTAAGAATTTGCTTCACCATTTGGTGGCGGGGGAGAAGAGAAAAAGAAATGAGGAGAGAAGAAGATAAAGTGCTCGTGGGGAAAGGTTTGAGGTAGAGTGGCTGGAAGTATTAGAGAAAAATCACACTGACTAAAGAAACAATTGGCCAATAACAGGGATGTTTTATTCATTTGTCATTCTAATGCTTCAATTTTCAATCTTTATTGAACAATCAATAATAAAAGATTAATTTTAAACCATAGTTGGTAGTATGTGATCTGTTATCAGGCAGAGAAGACAAAGAAGTTCAGCCACAGCAAGAATACAAATGCCTGAACATATGGATTTTTTCATTATAGTAGATTAAAAGAGCATTACTGCAAAACATGCAGCTTATATGCTGAGAGGAGACAAGAGGAGAGACAGATGTGATACCATCATTATCTAAGTACTGCGTAGCATTAAATGAGATCATATTGAGAGTTACCACCCATACAGGCCATAAAAGTTTGGTTTCCTGATTAATGAGCTGAGCTGTGACTGTGGTCAAGTCAGTCATCCCTTGTTTGGGAAGCTGGGGGTTAACTTGTTAAAAAAGCACAAGTGGCAGATGGCGTCTTATATCATGGCTTTGTTTGGAACATTTTAGAAAAGAGATAAATTGTATGAAAGCCGGTGTTTGGTTAACTTAACGGGAATGATGCTGAGCTAGGACAGGTGTGTGAATATTAGGAGGACTCTGCTTATTCTGCTGGTGTCAGTCACTTGAAGCAAACCCTCTAACCCTGCTTGCCTACAGACTGTCATCTCTGCGTTAGTTTAATGAATTTTGTTCAGTTGTGACTCTTTTTTTCTGAGTGTTTTCTTACCTTGATCTGTTGGGGGCAAAACTATGGGTAGACCTTGGTGTTTGGGGCCCACCACTGCAACTTGCCTGAGCCAGTTAGGAGGTCTTTGCATGATGACCTCATCACTTCAGCAAGCCTCATGGAGGTCTCACGCTATTTTAAGAACTGACTGTTTTAAGCAGGAGTTTTTACAACAAATGAGTTAGTAGCAGTTTGAAAGTATGCATGTTTACTATGGACACTCAGCATTGTCCCAAAACAGCACGTCACCCCGCTGTTAATCTCTCTTCAGTGGCTTCCAGTACCAGCTCGAATCAAATTCAAAGCTCTTCTTCTGGCTTACAAACATTGACAAGAACGGCTCCTGCCTACCTGGTGTCCCTCATCCAGGTCTACACTCCTTCTGGCCCAGTACACTCTTCTTGTGAAAGACACCTGCTGCTCCCAGCCCAGGGTGGCTCCAAATCTCTACCCAGACTCTTCTCTGTTGTTCCCAAATGGTGGAATGAATTACCTAACTCGATACGATCCACAGAGTCCCTTTCTACTTTAAGAGATGTCTGAAGACTCATCTGTTCAGGGAACACTTAAGGCCTTAATCTGACCCTTCTCCTCTTTGTCCTCAGAAGTAGAATGAGTCAGTAGGTCTAAGACTCAGCTCTTGTTGATTTTGTTAGCACTATTAATGAATGTTGTTCAAGGTTTCAGCAATTAAATGTGGTTTGTTGGCTTGATTATTCTACATTATTATTAAAAAAAATTCCTGTACTTAATGGCAGCATGTTCCATATAAAGTGCTTTCAAGTAAGACTGAAGCTTAAGTAAAAAAAATAAAAAGAACTTCAAAAAAGGGCCCTGCAATCCAGAAACATTACCAAAGGATATTACAGCTGAAGCATATCTGTTTGATATTAATCCATTTCCAAATAATCTCTGAAAAAAACTGTTTGTGTTTCGGTTATTTCTCACACAATAGCACTCTAAACTACCCAACATGCACTTCTGTCCTCAAGGGCAATGGCATGACGGCATGTGGGAAACAGCTCCATCAGTGTGAAGGGCTTAGCGGCTCTCAGCTTCGTTCTCACGGTTCAAAGTATCAAAGAAGGAAAACTTGAGGAAAAATCCCAACTCTGCTCAGGAGGCTGTCTGCATTTCCAGCTGGAGCTACCCACACCACCCCAGTCTGCAGCCAATGATGGTGCTCCAATTTAACTGACTGGGCACAAGGATCTGTTTGTTTAAAACCACTAACCTACTTTTACAGCCTCTGCAGAAGTCAAAAACTTTACTGGGTGATTGCTGAGCTAATGCTGCACGTCTATTCCACACTGGGAGGACTTTTTTAAGAAAAGTTTCCTTTTTCAGATTTTCTTTATATACTGTGTCCCTTTATTTTTGTAAGCACTTAGCATTGTCTCGTGTAGAATACTAACAGAAGGTTCGAATTAAGGCTGGAGCTGTATTCATCCACTCTAAAACCTCTTGTCTAGTTTTGGTCCCTGAGGGATTCAAGACAGCGTGATAACACTTAACAAGACGTTCCTTCCTGCTGAAAACGGCAAAGCAGCACGCTCCAAAAGACAAAATGACAAGACACAGAGCAAGTGTCATTCCACAGCTACAACGTATTCTCAAGCCAGCAGAGCTCAAATATTTATGGACTGCAGCTGCAGTTCAGATTTTCCACTGACTTGCCAGGATTCAGGCAGCATCACCCAACGCTCAACCGATGTGCCAACCTGTGACATCACCATCAACAACAACAAAGCACTGCAGCCGTGATTAGTGTAGTCTTCACTGTAAAGACTGAAATATGTGTATTTTGGTTGAGGTTTTTCTAATAAAGATCATTATGAAAATAATGTGACACTGATCTGTGGTGAGAATCTCCAGGTCTTGGAATTAAGACAAAGAAGACAATAAGGTGAAGCCACTGAATAGAGGAGTCTGTTGGAAACAAGACAAAGGCATGAAAGGAAACATCCAGTGGAAAATCTTTCAAGACTTCAGCACCAAGAGGACTGTCTTAAAGGCAACATGCTGTCTTCTAATTTGTTCCCAGTCAGCATGAAAATAATTATCAGCTTGAATCCTTTTTAAAGAGTTAACATTCGTGTTCTTTTCATAGTGTAGGTAAATTCCTTTCTGCTATCTGAACACACCCAAATCCCCTCCTTCAGCGCTGTCTTCCATATAAAACAGTGAGCTGCAGCTGCCGCCTGCTCTGAGTCAGCAAAAAATGCATCCTTGTGTGAACATAAGGAGCAGTATGAGGCTTAGACGTATATGCTTCAATGATAAATTATCCAACATGATGCGTGAGAAACTCATCAACTCCTGGCTGTCAAAATTTGGGTGGGTGATACACTTTAAATTAATGTTTTGAAACTGAATTTATTTGCTTTAAAACTGTAGTTAACTTGCCTGAAAATTCAACTTTGTATTACTTCCTTTCAGTTTGCACAATCCAGATTCAGTTTTACAATTTCATTACATTTCAGAGTGGCATGACCCTTTTGTCATCTACGTCTGTGTGGAAGAGTAATCAAGCAATGATTCACAGAAATCTTCTTTATGTATATGTCTAACATTAGTTTAATCGTATTTTCTTTTGACAGGGTTGTTTTTGTGTTACAAGACTTCAGGACTTAATAACTGGCAGTAGGCATCTGTGCTAAGGTGCTGGTATTTGTCGTTAGCTTTAGATACAATAAGCGAATTGACTGAAATTTAAATTTGTATTTTTAAATTCAAGGAACATAGAGATACATTTCCAAGTATGTTTAATGCAGTTTCAGAGCAACTGAATTTGGTTTAAAAACATTACATTCAATTTCAGATCATGCTAATCAAACTCTATATGGTTAACGTCTTTAGTCCAGACCATATGTCACAACAATATTCACCAACCCTCAAGGATTCATTTGGTAAATGTGACAGCACTGGTGAGGTGTTCAGGGCACGTCCCACCGAGAGGAGACCCAGGGCAGACCCAGGACACGCTGGGGAGACTACATCTCTCGGCTGGCCTGGGATCCCCCCGGGAAGAGCTGGACAAAGTAGCTAGGGAGAGGGAAGTCTGGGCTTCCCTGCTTAGGCTGCTGCCCCTGTGACCTGACCCCGGATAAGCGGAAGAAGATGGATGGATGGATGACAGCACTCTTACTTGTTTCAAGAACATCAATGGGGTAGAAAAAAAAAGTTGAGTAAAGAAGCCTTTACAAGTAGTTGTAGTTAAAAACTTGTTTCCTGTTCTGTATTAATACACATGCTAATAATTAGGCCGCTATAACATTATGATATGCATTAAAAGTGGTCACAGTTGCTTCTGGCCACAAGCTTTAATCCAACTAAAACGATGAAAGGCATTACTGTTTATTTCGACTGAAAACACTGAGAGCTGGTATACAACTGAATAACACATAGTCTGAACTTAAGAGACAGAATAATCCATTCTTCTGTTGCACTTGTATCATGGTCAAATCCATGGACAGGACAACAGCTACCAAAAGGAGAACCAAAACCTTTCAGAATTCCCCAGTGACTTTTTGCAGTGTCAGTTTCAAACTCACTTTCTGATAAGTTTAGTTTGATAAGTTTGATGCTTGAAAGATGATTAATCAAAAGCTCTGATGACATGTGGCCCCTTGTAGCGTCTTCACCAGATTATGCTGGAAGAATGTATTGTTAACTTAAGTCCAATAGCTCCAGCTGGTTCCCTTATGTCACTAAGGAAGTATTTTTGTTTTTTAATAAGGCGAGAAAAAGAGAAGAAAAAGGGTAGAGTTGGGCATTTAAACCAGTAATACTTTTTGATAGTCATTATTCGCAGACATGCAAACTGGGGATGAAAATCTTACATGAAACTAGGGTTGAAATATATTCTTCTTTCTGCTTAATATGAATTATGATATAAGTAGTCAGTACAAGACAATTGGAGTGTGCCTCTATGAAAATTAAGTCATACAATCAAAATATTATTATCGGTCTTTAAGTCTTTTTTTTTCTGTAGTAAAGTCACTCTACCTGAGTTTTGCAGTTAATCAACTACCACACACGTTATCAGTCACATAATTACACTCATGACTAAATTACATATTCTCAGTGTCTGTGTGTTAAAGACAAAGTTTGACACATTTATTTAGTTCCAGTTCTGCTGGATTGTGTTGCAGTTTCTCCACTCTGACGTGGTAACAGCTCCACTTTTTTTTAAGGTAATGACATGTAGGTCTGGAGGGCATTGAGGATACTTCGGCTCGCTACAGCCCAAATTTTCCAAACCCTGTCCCAGATGTCCCAGATTCAAACTGGCAAACATTCAGTCATTAGCCCCTTGACACTACAGAGTGGAGCCACCCATTTCCTTTCTGTCCTACATGTTGGAGCCATGACTTCACAACACAAACCTTTTCTTCTCATTACTGCTGAAATCACGACTCCTTTGGCCAAAATGTTTGCCATTCTCCATAAAAAGACCAATCCCGGCCCCATCAAGTCAACAATATGTTTATAGTTCTTTTCCAGCTAAACACTAATTTATGGTTTTACCACGGTGCAGATGTTTTCAGCAAACCTGGAACTGTGATCCAAGAAGATGGGAATATCAGTTTCTTGGTCTTCTACTACTTTGGCCCAGACAAAACCACCTCATAAAACACAGATGAGATTCATACCAGCTGTACTTGCTATTCCTGAGAGATAGGCATTTATGCATTTATACAATTACACAGTCACTGGGTGCTGTGTGATGATTAATCAGATAGCTACCACCTGTTCTGCAGGGTGCCTTGCTCACTGTGCTCACAGTTGTTGTGTACTTATGTTATGCTACTTACTGGAACCTAGCATGAATGCGTTCTTCTTCTGTTTTTAATTAGCAGTTAGCAAACAGCTTTCAGAGTGGCTACAGTAAGCATAAGCCAGTTGCAATGTTAGGCCCAGAAAAATAAAAAGAATGTATTTAAAAGGAAGGAAAGTAGTCACATGAACTATTCAACTCTTTATGAATCAACAAAAATCAAAATGTTGGACAATCATGACTCATCTCTATAACAATGTCAATAAGAAGCAATGTATCCTTGTCATGCTAGGAGTGTGGCTGTCTTCACAACCCACCATCACCTCTCAATGACAAGCCACAACCCAAATGTTTAATGTAGAGGTAGTTGTACTTGCGTTTCACCATGCTTGTTTTCCATGATAAACAATCTTACATTGATGATCTTCTTTACTATGAAACAAATGGTGTCACTTAACATTTCTGGGCATTATCGCTACCTACTGTTCTGGAGTATGAACAGATGGCACTAAGTGAAAAAAATCCCCTTGACAATGAAAGCACAGGAGCTGAAACAGAAGATAACTTTTTTTTGGTCTCAGGCAGAAGCCACTGAAAACAGGTCCAGGACCCACTTTTGGGTTGCAACCCACCAGTTGAGAAACTCTGGTTTATATCATTTGCCTACTAGCCGAGGTATCCCCTTGTCACATAGACACTTTTCTATAATATATTTTAAAAATTTAATCTTATGAACCAGATTTCATTTCTCTACTTGTCAGTTTATCTCCAATAAGAACTTTTCAACAAGCTAATGCATTACTGTTAAAAAATGGAACCTGAGGTTGTCTGTGTATAAAATCTTGTTGATGTTAAAGTTACAGTGGAATTAGGAGGGCAGGTTAAAATCTTTCCAGTTGGTTTCAATATATATTATTTTGGGGGGCTATGGGACATTAGCACGTATGTGTCAATCTATGGAAACAGCCCAAAGCTGAAACCTTGCTGTCTCTAAGAGCAGCATAGATGGTTGAAAGGGGGTCATCAGAGGGACATTTTGAAAACACAAATATCAGCTTGTGTAGAGAAAACAAAACTTTCCATCGGGTTGCAAACGTTTGTTTTAAAATAAACTGACGAAAGACTTACAATGTGAATTATTCTGTCTACCCTGTTCCACTGAGTGTGTTGTTAATGCTTTAAGACAGGACACATTGAGCACTTTGCAGGTCAGTGTCCTCTGCTCACCAATGTACTGAAACCTCTTCCCACACACTTTACGTCTTCCATATGGATCAGCTAGGGCAGAAAGTTAAGAATGTGTCTCATAAAACCCACTCAGGCCTGAGGGATGGGGTTGTGGGCTGGATAAGACAGGTCTCTAATGAGCTCCTTCTTGTTTGAAGTCCAGAACCAATGGCTAAACCTTGTTAGTCACCCTCAGAGAGGGCACCAAAACACCCAGACAACCTAACAATGGCATCTGACATTGGAAAAAAACATGTTGTGGCCTACTTTACATGTGTCAGTGTTCTCTGCTCACCACAAGTCAAATTCAGCCCCCCACACTATGCTTCGTCTCTACTTCTACAGGAGATATATCAGAGCTGCTAGTGTTTACATAAAGGTATGAACACAGATGATTATATGCAGTGATTTTTAGACGCGGCTTTCATTGTAATACATGCAAGACCACAACTAGAATGAGATATCAAAGAGTCAAAAGTGATGAAAATCTGTATCAACAACAGGCTTTTAAAGGTGCTGCGTGCAACATCTTGTTCGCCAAATTAAGACCACATTTTCCATAAATGTTGCTGCTTCCTGTCCTTTCTTGTTCCCCCCTCCTCATTCTTGGCATAGCTCCACCAGTGCAAGATGAAGGATAAGAGCTGAAACAGCAACATGCTTAAATCCAAATCGACCAACTTCTGATGAACAATGCATATAGAATAGTGCAAACCTGTTGCCCTAACTTTGTTCTTCCAAACATTTTTAACCTGTTGCTGTTACAACTGTGGTAAGTTGTTTGTTAAAGCTATTATGTTTTAGTGGTTTCTGACTTGTACACTGTGGATGGTCCCTGCATTGTGTGCAATGTAAGTTCATTTACAGTAATGACACAGAAAAGTAGAAACTCTTGAGGTTTTCTCCTACTTTTCTCTGGCTTCTTTTCTTCCAAGCTAAAGTCCAGGTCTAAGATGTCACACACAACCACAACATTTTTCCTATGTGGGCGTAAGGAGAGTGGAGATGAAGGAGGAACGGTAAGCAGCCACTGGGCAAGGAGAGGAAAAAGTCCTTTTAGCATAGCTAGGAGGGCAGGAAAAGCTTATTAGTCATTATTATTTATTTCTAATTTTAGGGAATAGAGGTTAGATGTAGGGAATGTGTCCATGTTTCAGTTCACGGCAAGAAACAATAAATGTATCATCCAAATATACTGCACTCTTTCTGCTTATTCAGCAAACTGTACTCTGCAAGTCAGCGTCACTGCACGCGCACGCACGCACGCGCACCAAAACAGATGCTGTTCTGCTAATGACCAATTCAGGAACCGTTTGCCCCCTTATATTTTCTTCTATTCACGGAAATTTATTACCAATACGGTAATTTTGGTGTCATTTACTTCGCGTTTAATGAATAAAAGGATTAATGAGATGATTCGTCTTCAAATTCAGACACAGACCACGCAAATAACCTGCAATACAACCCTATTAGAGGTCACAAGTAAATGCAGATGTTAGCTTATTTGTATATTTGGCTTACTTCTTTCACAAGCCAAACCCCTGCAAGCTAATACTCCAGTGCAGTCAATATCACGCCTTAAAAAATACATGACAGTTTAAAGATGTTTCACTTACTTGTCAAGCACAAAATACAGGTCAAAAGCGCCCTGACAGGAACTTTCCTCTTCCTCTTCGTCCTGCACCTCCGGCTCGGCTCTTGTGGATGGAGAGGAGAGCAGAACTAATCCGAATAAAACCACGATAACACGCATGTTGAAGAAAAAACGTGTCATGGCTGGTCCTTAGTGCTGAAAAAGATAATTCCCTTTATAAAGAAAAAAGTACAACAGGCAGTGCTTTAAAGTCTCCTCACATCCCAGAGACAGTTCTACTTCAGGAGGCAACGATGCAACAAAGACAAAAGAAAGGTTACAGGCGTCACGTCTCTCTTATCTAGAGTCTGAAACCATGGCCACCAGCATCCCGGTGGGACAGCTTTCTCTCAATTTAGATTGATTGGGGCAAAAAGGCGAACGCTTTACAGTCCATATGCGGGTTGCTGACGAAAAAGAAAAGTTTAAAAACACTTTGCAGACACTAGTCCAAGTAGAAGAAATTAATAAAATGAAGGAAATGAGGTCTGAAAAAGCTAAAAGAAGCTGGTAATGCAGAGCAACGTTTGCGCCGGAGGAACTGGGAGCCCGGGGGACAAAGTTGGCTGAAATGGACCAGGTTTCATATTTCAAACTGAGGAGGAGAGAGAAAGAGGGAAAATGGGTCAGGATGCCTTTTGCGCCTCCCTCACGTGGAAGACTGGCGCTTTTCGCGGGGAATTGGCGCATGGGAGGATGAATGTCACATTTAATGTTCCTCTGAAAACCTGTAGTCTTTTACATGCCACTTCTACCCACGTTTAACTGTGGCTGGTCCCTCATTTATTACTACAAGTTTGTTTACTTGTCTGTCCTGTAATCACAAGGGCCATGAGCAGCGCCATCCTGTGTAATTACAGCATCATTGAGGCGAAATGTAAGGGGAGTGTGGTACTCTGGTTAGCACATTTACAGGATACAACTAACATACTGATTAACAAAATGTGTTTTAGCTGTTCATCAAGGAGTTCATCCACACTGTTTTTAATTTGTACTGTAATTTCAGAGGATGTGGGAACTCAGTAGTTAAATAAAATGGTTTCTTTTTTTTCTCTTCTCTTTTTTCAATTATCAGTTAAGTAAACAAGTCTGCTGGTGCATCAGTTGGGGGGCATAGTGGACAACATAAACTTCTGTATTTCTCTGGAGCTTGCCGCTTGATTAAAAAAAAGTCCTTGCAATGTTACCATCAAATTCTTAAAAGATGTCAGTGTTGACAGGCAGAGATGAGGCCAAAACTTTTTGGCCTTCTGATTAACAGCCATTGCTTGCTTCTATGTCGATCAACCCAACTGTGTCCATGATGAAGCAAATATGTTACTGCAAGCCTAATAACTTCACAGCTGCATGAATAAAGCAACCCATTTTATAGTGTCTATGGTTATATAAAAGAGACACAAACCAAAGCTGTTTTTTTAACCAGGATGTAAACCTGTTTGGGTCTGTTCCCTCTCTATGGGCATAGGTTTTCAAGTGGACACACAAGGAAATGCAAATTTCGGCACTGACTCCATAAAATAACAGGGAAGGTTGCTGCTGGGTTTTGCCTCTGAACTCCTTTTATTTGCTTTTGATTTATGCTATACTTGCAGTCAAGTAATGACTTGTCACTCCTGTTATTGTGTATTTTCGGTTGTTCAACTTCAGTTGTAATTCAAAAGTGTATAAAGAGTGAAAGACTCAGTTTTGTTTACCAAGACTGTATGGTTCTTAAAACTAGAACACTTTTTACACTGGTGTATTCTTTTATGTCATGTGTTGACCACTAAAACTGTCAGCTGTCGTAAACAAATATATTCCTTCTTTATCCAATTTGACGGTTGCCCTCTGCCACAAAGTTATTGCCACTGATACACTGACACATATACATTAAAAGTAGCAAAGATGCACGACAAACACAGGCTTTAATTTAGTTTTATTTGTCTTTTTGTTATTGTGTTCCACATCTTGATTTGACAAGTACCAACAAGTGGATTACAACACAGAGGTCCAAATCAGAATTATCAAGCATGATAAATTTGTGACTTACCAAAAATTATATCATTGATCTTTGCAACAAACTCTCATGCAGAATAAGCCCATCAGTGCTATTCGTTTTCAAAATCTTTCACTGTTATTCTCAACAGAATTTGAAACTTAAAGTAAATCCTTCTGTTGAACCTTTGCTCTAGATTAAAAGCAGGCTTAAAAGGCCAAGGTCTGGAGATGATGAATGGCAGATTAAACTTTGCACCTTGTGCTTAATCTACATTCCTTTCTTCATAAACTTTTCTAGAATCTAAATCTTGTAACCATTTGGCTGCCGAAGCAAAAGTGACTGTTTCAAAATGCCCTGATGTAGTACAGGTTTTACTTCTGGCCTGCCAGGTGCTTATTGAAGATGCCCTTGGCTGTACCGAGAGCAGCATCAGCTGCCACAGGTATGTGAGGTGTGATTCCAGTTCCCTCCCAGGCTGGCCCAGTGGAAGTGTCAGAGTGGATCGTGGGGATGCTGAGGGAGACGCCTGTCTCACCAACACTGAAGATCTTGGGTGGGTGAGAGGACCCAGCTGTGGTCTCTCCAACAATCATGGCACGGCCGAGCTTCTTCATGATGTAAACAAACTCCTCTGCAGCACCAGCGGTTGCGCTGCTTGTCAGGATGATCAGGCTCTTCTTTGAGCCATACCTCACACCTGAGGATGAGTAGAAGATGGAGGTGGAATAGAGTAAATTATTACTTACACACTGAAGTAAGGAATGTTCAACTGGTAGGAAGGTCTTTGCTATCAGAACTTCTTTGTTTGGGGTGCAGAAATCAGACTAAGGTTGGGCCTAACTGCTGGGAAAAAAAGCCTTGCAAACTCAAAATAGATTTTAAATAACCCAGAAATTAACAACAATATCTAAACAACTGGCAAATTATGTTTTACATGAGGTTTTATTCCAGATCTGTTTTTTATCTCCACCACCTTTTTTGGATATGTCTGGCATCTCACCTGCTAAATGCACTTGCTAACTCTTTCCTCATCTTTAGTTTACTAGTCAAATGATCAAATACCAACTTAACAAGTGTTTTTGTTTGTAATTACCAGTGAGCTCAGACAGGGACAAGAGCTCCGTTGTGGTGCCGGATGGTCTGTCGTACAGCTTATCCAGAACAATCTGCTTGTCAGCATCAAAGAAGTAGGAGCAGAAGCCTGAGATGGCTGTTGTTGGGCCGCCAACATTGTTCCTGCAAAGCCAGTTAAAGAACAGTAATGAAACAAAACCCCACCAAAGTAGCTTTGTATTGATGCAGGCAATGAGGTGTAAGTAGACCAACCCTTAGAATAGAACTCCTAACTTATCCGGACTAAGTCAGACAGTCTAAGTCTTTTATTTATAGATGTGGACTGATGAGCTTTAGCAGATTTAACGGATGATTTGTTTTCCATAAAAAGGACAAAGTGAATTTTAACTTGCTCCATCCATGAGCAGGAACACTCACCTGAGGTCAATGATCATAGCATCAGTGTTCACGACTTTGTTCCAGACATGCTCGACGATAATCTGAGCAATGGCCTTGACCTCCTCAAAGTCTCCGAACATGTCGAAACGCAGGTAGCCAATGTTGTTTTCAAATACGTCAGTTTGAAATGAGACTTTGATCAGCTCAATGTACATCTCTGGGGTATAATCCTGTAGGGTGAGTGACAAGACAGCACAAACACAAATAGTTATTGCTCATTCTTATTGGCTGACTTCATGTTACAAACGTATTCTATAAATATATATAAAAAAATATTTCAAAGTTTGACACAATGGCAAAAAAAAATTGTAAAAGTGTAAACTTGAGCCAATTAAAGACACATTCAAATAACAGCCAGTACTCTTGTGTACAATGATCTCACCATGGGGGGCAGGACAGGTGTGTCACTGGTTGTCTTCAGGCTCTTGTCTCCTGACAGGGTCTTCAGGTCAGCTGATAGCTTGGCCTCCAGACTGGACTTGGACACAACCAAGCTGTACTCACCGTTTGCCAGAAGCCCCTTCAACTTCTCTGCCACTTCAGCCCCAACTTCTTCAAAGGCATAGTTGTCAGCAATCAAGGCTGCTGACCCCTCAATGATGGCAGGGACTTTGGCACGGAGGTTGACAATTTTGATAGCTGTTGCGAGCGCGTCTTCAGCACTCACTTCGACTTCAGGGGTCACACCTGTAACCTCCCAGGTGGAGCCAGTGATGGGATTGATGGTCTTTGCAGTTGGAATGGTTACATAAAAGTCAGTGTCGCTTACTTTGAATTTGTCCACTTTGACAGAGCCCCCGGCAGTCTTCTCACCAACAATAGTGGCCCTTTTAAGACTCTGGAGACTGTAGGCGACATCCTCAGCAATGCCCCTGGTGTTCTTGCTGGTGAGAATGATGAGAGGCTTGGTGACACCATATCTCTGTCCAAGAAGCGTTGTCATAGAAAGCAGCCTGGAGGTGCTGTCTGAGGGACGATCATACACACTCTCAATATGAATCTGAGGCTCAGCTGCGGTGAAGTAAGACACAATGTAGGGGATTCCTGAGATGTCCCCAGTGCCAGTGTAGCGCAAATCAAAGATGAGAGCTGAAGTTGGCAAGATTTTATTCCACACCAGTTCTACAAGCAAAGGGCCAACCTTTTCAGCCATCTCCTCACCAAGAATGTTATCAATCCTCAAGTAGCCGATATTCCCCTCCAGGATGTCCAGCTTGATTGAGTTCTGGAGGACAGCGATGAGGTGCTCAGGGGGCAAAGGCGGCATCTCAGGGGGCACTGCAGGGACATAGTTTGGCTCATAGGAGACCACCAAGCGTGGGTCGCTGATTGTGAGCTGAAATCCAGCACTGAGGACACGTGCCAAGGATTCCCCATCTGGGATGTTGAGAACCTCTGTGTTGCCTCCAGCTGCTTCAATCGCCTCCTTCATGCCTGCCAGCTTCTCTGGCGAGCAGTAATTGTCCATGACGATTTTTGCCATATCGATGATGACATTAGGAGGAAACGCAGCATGGCTAAAGAAAACATTTCCCAAAACTAATAGAGATGCCACCAGAAGGACAGACTTCACCATCTTTGTAGGTGTAGTCAGGAAAAAGCGACTAGATGGAAAGCTGAAGTAGCTGAGCCAAACCTCCTTCTCCCAGGAGGTTCTTTGTCAAGTGGCTCTGTTTTGGCTGGAAGGATTCTGTTAACACACACTTAAGAGGATTTGACCCACAATAAACCTCTAATCGTATTATCCTGAGTGCCTCTGTATGGCAATAATAACCTAGCCAAGTGGGTGTATTAGCAAGGAGTGCTTGCCAAAGATACTCAGTTTAAATTAACACAAAGTGTTTTAAGCACCTATTTAAAGCTAGCCTGGTTATGAAAATTCTACATTCAAGAAAAAAAATGTTTAACTGGTAAGAATACTCAATTAGTTTTATTATTCACTGTTGAGGTCATTTATTGATAACCTGAAAGTGTAAATACTTCACAGATTAAAGTGAAAACATTCAAAGAAAGCTACCAATTGACACTGGTGTCCCATGAATTTCTTTAATGGTACATTTTTTTTCCCATTATTGTTTATAGAAAAAATCAGAAATGATTAAAAAAAACACACAAAAACAAACAGAAGCTTTTACTATTCACAAATAGTACATATAAACATGCAGTGGTTGTCTTTCTGTGGGCTGCTGTTGAAGTGAACAGAGTCCACTTTTATATTGTTTGGGACTTGCTCCCTCTGCTGGATGTTTGGTAGCAAAGAAACAGAACCATTAGGCAAAAAAGAGAGAAAAAGTACCACATCACAATGTCAGATAAATAACAGCAACGACAACAACAACAACAACAAAAAAATAAATAAAAAAAAATCAAGAAATTCAGAAAAAAAAACAATTTAAAAACAAACAACTCAACAAAATTAAATACATCACCTCACACATACATAATGTTCAAATCAATTTAAGCATTAATACAGCAGAGAATATATTTTAAGAATAACATGTGGTCTTTAACCACATGCTAACCAAAAAAAAAAGAAAAAAAAAAAAGAAATCATGAAGCATAAAAAGCAACAGCTTAAGATTTTAAGTGTCATTACCAACACGAAAAAGGAATTCACTCTAAGCAGCAATTTCGTAATTAGTGAAGTAATTAATTGGAAGTTGTTTGCTCACAGGACTCACATGCTGTTCTCACTATAATTAGCCTGTTGTAATGTCAATGGGTTATCAGACATTATATCCTCTTAAGCTTTCCAGAGGTATTGGTTTAATCCACAGCTTATGCTATAAATTCCCTCCTGCAGTGAAACATTAAATCCTTATAAATACAGGACTAGTCTGTCTGGATGAATACATCAGCTAAAGCTTAAATGCAAAAGAAATCTGTTGGAAAATATCAATAGTCCTTAAATAAAAGATTTTTCACTAATAACATTACAGAATACCAATGAGATTATAGGTCCAGCAGTTTAAAGATATTAGCAGAACATTGACAGTATGGCTAGTTAGTATATGAGGACGCTGTTACCTTGAAACAAAGATTTGACATCACCTCTTATATAAAACGAGAACACAACATGAGGGATTACTTTCCCTGATCTCTCCTCAGGAGCTTTGCTGCTATGATTCTTTGTGCTGCAGAGAGAGCGTCACTGGCTTGGACACTGACGTGAGGCTCAACCCCTGAAATGCTCCACATTTTTCCGGTGATTGCACTCAACACAACCTGATTAGGGATGGAAGTGTACAGAACGCTCTCCTTGATCTGATAAGTTCCACTTGAAAGAGAGCCACCAATTGTTGCTTCCCCAATGATTGTGGCCCTTTTCAGATCTTTCATGACTTGTATGAACACTTCAGCTGCTGACCCTGTCATGTGACTGGTGAGAATGAAGACATCCTTGGCAGGGCGATACCTTTGACCTATTACTTTAGGTAATGTTGTTACCTCTGTTGTGTTATTTGTGGTCTGGTCAAAGACTGTGTAAAGATGGTGCACGGTTTTAGCATCAAAGAAATATGTGCACAAGAGGGGAATAGCTGTTGAATATCCACCAGTGTTGTACCTCATGTCAATTATGAGGGAATTTGTGTGTACTATCTTGCTCCACACTAGTTTGATCAGCTGAGGTCCAATGGCTTTTAACACTTCTACATCTGCCATCATGTCAAAACGCAAATAGCCAACATTACCTGGTAAGAGCTCAGTTTTAAACAAGGCCTCAATCATATAACCTGCTTCTTCAGCAGTTGGGATTTTTGGGGCATCATGATGTGTCTCAGGCTCGACACTGCAGTGGAAGACATGGAGGCGGTTATCACCTGTAGTCTCCTGGAGGTCTGCTGTTAACTGAGCCGCCAAAGATTCATAGTCAACCACTGACCAGTACAGCCCCTCATCCCATTTGTCCAAAAGTTCCTTGCCTACCTTCAGTCCGACTTCATGGATTGCATAGTACTTTTCAAACAGCTCTCCTGTCCTCTCTATGAGGGCCCTGAGCCCTTGGTGAAACTCTGCAATCTCATTGACTTGGTCCACAGCTTCCTCAGCCAGCACAATGGCATCAGGTACAACACCACCTCCCAGCCAGCATTCACCATCGTTGTCCAAAAAGTTAATGAAGGGTACAGTGATGATAATATCTGTCCTCTCTATTGGGAATGCCTTTGAGTGCATTAAGTTACCAGATGTAATTTCCCCAATGACTGTGCCACGATGTAAGGACTGTATCAGGTAAGCAAACTCCTCAGCAGCACCTGCTGTATGGTAGCTGGTCAAAACATAAACACCACGTTTAGAGCCATAAGTTGTACCTGTTATTTCAGGAAAAGTAAAATATTCCATTGATACATTCTGAACTCTGTCATAAATTGTGAAGAAGTGATGTTTCTCAGATCTATCTTGCAAGTAGGACAATATTAGGGATAGAGAGGTTGATGATCCACCAGTGTTAAAGCGCAGATCGATAATCAGATTATTCGTGTATTTAAGGGGCTCCCATACCTTTTTGGCCATGAGCCCTTCGAGTTGAGCCAAAGTAGACAATTTGACAAACTTGTCAAAGCGGAGGTAGCCTGTATTATGTGAAAGGATTTCCACTTTGAACATTGTGTTGACAAGTTCTTTCAATAATTCCAGTTGATCAGGTGCGTCATAAAGCTCAGGACCCTCCTCCACTTCGTCAGTATTGTCCTGAACCAGTTGGATGATAAGTCTTGGATCTTCAGACACTGGCTGGAGTTCCGTGTTGAGCCTTGCAGCTAGGTCCTCTTTCGATATCACAGAGAATAAGTCTGTTGACTGAAGACGTTGCTGAATGCTTGGAACCCTATCTGTGAAAGCGTAGAATCTCCCAATTATATCACAGATACTCTGAACAACTTTTGGAATTGTTCGCCTTATTGCGAGAAGGGACTTGGCTTTGGCAACAGCTTCCTTGTTGTTGGCATTGACAACTGGGGAAACTCCATGAACTTCCCAGCTTTGGCCTGTGATAGGACTTATCGATCTCGCCACAGGAACTGTAATGTAGAACTCTGTTTGAGCAATCCTTATCTTTTGGACTCTTATTGACCCACCAGCTGATGTTTCACCAACAATAATAGACCTTTTAAGGTTTTTCAAGATATATGCCACTGCCTCAGCAGCACCTACAGTACGCCTACTGATCAAAATAATCACATCCTTGGTCCCACCAAATCTTCTCCCTCTTACTGATGACCCAGTCCAAAGTTCCCTGGATGTATTTGAGGGCCTGTCATACACAGTGTCGATATGAATATGGCTCTCAGGGTCTGAAAAATAGGATATTAGAACGGGCACACCAGACAATTCTCCAGCTGTACTATACCTCAGGTCAAGGATCAGTGATGAAGTTTCGGCAGCTTTGTCCCAGATGTTGTCTCTCAACCGAGAGCCAAGTTTTGCCAGTGTCTCTTTACCAATGATCCGATCCATGCGCAAATACCCAACGTTATTGTCAAAGATGTCCAGCTTGACAGAGTTTCTCACCAGCCTGGACAGCTGATCTTTGGGGAGAGATGACAGGGCTGGTTGCATCGCTGGCACATAGTTTGGCTCATAAGAAACAGTCAGCCTTGGATCATTCAGTGCCCCTTGTACTCCAGCTGTGAGCACCGCGGCCAATGTCTTCTTGTCTGAAATCTGCAAGATTTCTCCACTGTTGATGGCTTGTTGGATGGCTTCCTGCATCCCAACCAGATTCTCAGGGAAGCAATAGTTATCCAAAAGAATCTTGGCCATTTCCAACACTAAAGCAGGCTGGAATGTTGAGCTTACGGTATTTAAGAAGAGCACCAATAACAGCAGTGGTGCCATTGCAAACGTCTTCATTGTTACCTGTGGAAAGAAAAATACACTGTCCTCTCATCACTGGTCTGTGATAGTTCATTTATCTGTGTCAACTTAAGAGATTCTGTGTTTTTTTTTTATTGTGGGAGGGAACACTGTCTTTGTCAGTTTTTTTTGCTTCAAGTCAACATAAGAGGCTTTTGTCCCAAACCTTTAATCGCATTATCTACTATGCTTCAACATGGAGACAATAGCAGACAATAGTAGTTGGTCTGTGAGTGGCTGTGCTGTCCTTCACTTTTTCCCACTGTCAATTTTTGAGTTGCTATGATTATTTAACCCTAATACAGCTGTTTTCTCTTTGTCCAGGATATAATGTACCTTACATGATTTACCTCAATTTTAAATAACAGTGTTTTACTCTGACATTAACTACTGACTTCAGCACTGTGAAATCCATGTTGTATTGTATTTGTCAGACTAACATCTCTTAAGATTTTGTTTGTTTCACATGATTAACTGAAAAACTTGTCGATGTGGACAGACTGACATGAAACTGAATCAAAAACTCTGACGCTGTTTCTCTGACTGTGTCTGTTATGAAAGCTGCTGCTGGTGTATTTTGGTACTGTTGGTAGCTTTAGAGGTCATGTCTGGGTCACTCCACTAGTGACATGATTACGGATTGTACAGTTTGTAGACACGTGGCACAGCCCTCTCAAAGCACATGCCAAACAGGGAAAAAAATTATAACCCTTTCTTTCTTATTGGCTTTTTCCTTTTTCCTGCACCTTCCTATTCTATTGACCTCAGATGTGATTTCTTGTCAATATTTCTTTTCACACACGTGTAGAAACGCAAAGGCTCAAAGGCACACCCTGGATATATGTGGTATGAGGACATAACCAAAATTTTTATTCAACCTTTCTCTTTGTTATTAACACACACATTATTATCTCACCAGCAGTGAAGAAGTTCATTCAACTCTTGCTGCTCAGCTGCTGGATTTTTTGTGAGTGAGAACATCCTAGAGATCTCTGTTTTACATTATAAGCTAATCAAACTTGTTTAACACGCCGGACACTAATCTGACAAAGTGATTTCCTAAGCATTTTATGACCGTAAACTTCTTCCTTGTCATAGTGAACAGATTTTGTATCTGCCTTCAATCCTGTCCCTTTGCAAAGGGTGATGGTTGTTAGAGAAACGATGCCCCCTGGCTGTATGCTCAAGCTACCACATCCCAGGTATCTGAAGCAAAAAGCACTTGCCCCTGTATTTGACAATTCAATCAGCCAGTGGTTGTGTTTTGCCTTTAGAAAATTTTTATAATTGAAAACAAACACTGCAATCTTATTCATGATGTTTTAGTCATGGTTTATGTCTTTGAGTGTCTTACAGAAGTACTAAGAAGCAAGAATGTGTGTTAGTAACTTTATTAAATATTTTGCAGAAATTCTGGTTGAACTTATAAATATATCAGCTTTATATACTGAAAAACTTATGAGATTTACAGTTCCTCTTATATGTAAAGCAACATCAGAAATGCTAAAAGATGAAAAAAGCAGGAAATTATATGGAGCTAGATACTGAATATATTCCATATTTATAATAATAATATATACACAGCTTCTACAGTAATTTACAAGTTTGTGTTAACAAAATTACTTGATCGACAACTCCAATTGAATGTCACTATACTAATGTTGGATTATCAGTTATCAGCAGGACTGAGGTTGAGTCATCAAACTGAGAAGTCAGGAGCCCTTACCAGATCTATTTATGGCACCCCCTAAAGGATCCTGGCAGTAACTGTCACTAGGGATGGGTACCGAATTAGGTACTTTTATAGGTACCGACCGAATTCTGTCAAAAGTATCGGGTGCAGATTCACGTAAAATTAAAAGATACCATGTTTAGGTACCTAAACACATCCTTGTGACTGGGATGGAGTGGAAGACTAGGTGATTTACCATGCTGAACATGAACACAGCATGGTAAGTTTACATATTGAAGAAAAAATATGTGAAATGCAAAGAATTTACATTTCATTATCAAACAAATTTTATTTTATTATCAAATAAACTGATATTTATTACAGCATAAACACACACAAAAATACCACAAATTGGTACCGATGAGTACCGGTACCGATTGCCAGGTACCTGGAATCGGTACCGTATTGTTTAAAATGTGGAAGGTACCCATCCCTAACTGTCACTGAACAAAACAGCACGAGTGCACATGCAGCCAACATTAGCTCCCTCTTGCCTGAAAAAGAATTGGTTATTTTGGGGAAAAATAGAGAAAAGAAAGTTTAATTAAAAAGTCCTAGTGCTCCTCTTCATCTTCTCAGTCTTATTTCAGTCAGTGCTCCAGTACAAAGTTCAGGTCTCAGTCCCAGTCATGACTATTTGTGGCAAGAGCTACAAGACCTTTCTTTCTAATGTATGACCTTTATGCATTTTTTCACCAGCCCTCTTGCTGTAGGGAACTATAAATACGAGTTGATCATCACCTTGTTCTGACAAAATTTAACAGCTAGCCATTCAAATTTGTACACAGAGTAATACATTCTAATACATTCTCTCTCTCTTTTTTTTGTTAAATGAAGCTCAAATCATAAGGAAATATTTAGTTTTGGTCTGTTTATCTTTTCTTTGTGTATAATACAAATACAGGACAATCCAATCTTGTTTAAATAGCAGGCTAACAAACTGTGGTTAAATCATAAATATGCTAAACATAAATTACAGGATAAAATATATAGTGTTACAAAATAAAATATCAACATGCTTTAATTATCACTGTGCACATGCCCATGATACTATATTACAACCAGCTAGCATGCTAACAGGAGTGTAAGGGTGTAAGCAAATGTGCGTTCATGCAATAAAAAACAACAAAAAAACCCCAAAACAAATAAAAGACAAACAAACAACAACAAAAAATAAGCAAGCACAAAAGAATCCAAGAATAAGACACTGTCTATCCATATTTCACCATTTCATAGCATGCTTACTTCCCCATCATACCAGCATATTTCAAGTTAACACACATATGAAGGTGCTGAGGTGAGAGCTACAGTGCTATTACACCTAGACTGCATTATAAATGTGGTTTGCTTATGATCAAGATCATTATGGGTGTACTTCTGATTGCATTTAGCGTAGCTTAGCTAACATGCAAACATGAATATCAAAGTGATTTCTATGAGCTAGCATGCCAGGGAGATCGTGAATATTACAAAGATCATAAGTGCATTAACAGTCCCTTTTCATGATAATGATAAAGCAGTATAGCTCAAAACATCACTGTTAGCCTATTCAGAGTTTCTTTTGAATGGTTTAATTAATGTTATTCTAAAGAAAGAAGAATAGGGATTTATGCTGCATTCCATTTGTACTTGGAAGTGGGAATTTCCGAGTTCCAAGAGGGGAGGCCCAGCTGGGACGCCCCTCGAGGTCAGAATTTCCGATCTGTAACTCAAGGACCCACACCAGCCCTGAGTTCCCAGTAGGAAATTCTGAATTCTGGGATAAACAGTAACTAAGCTCCTGTAAGATTTTTTTAATTTTAGAATTTCAGACCAGTGTTTGCCGCAATAAATCAGCCATATATATAGTATTATTCAATGTTTATATACAGAAATACTGCTGTTATGGCAAGTTTTTCCGACTTAGCAACTGAAACTCTGAACTCAGAAATGATGTCACTCTCACTCCCGACTTCCCAGTTCTGAGTACAAATGGAATGCAGCATTATTTGAAAGGACGCCATTATAATCACAAGATTAAGCCCCGTCCTTTCTTACTACCTACAACCACACTCTGCCACCTTCATCTCCTCATAAAGGTATCTTATAGTGAGGCGTCCATTCTCCTTATACATCACTGTGATGGGGTCCAGTTTGATGGGGACACAACAGGCCATGCTTGCCTTTTTAGGGTCCCTGATGTTCATCAGAGTCTGGATGAGGGCGTGTTTTGATGGAGTTGATTCATCCGTGAGTGGGTGGTAACACAGGCCTCGACATTCATAGGCGTCATATTCTGGAGGTGCAACAATCCAGCTGTCCCAACCAATGTCTCCAAAGTTGACTTTGAGGGATGTCCTCTGGCAGTATTGCCTCTCTGCTTTTCTTTTCTTACGGCCTGGATGTTGAGCTTCAGGGATGTGGTTAAAGAACTGATCTCCTCTGTTCCAATCAGCTCCAGAGTGTAAGATGGTTTCTTCTTCATGGAGGATCATCTCTCTCAGTTCCTTCTTTTTCTCCCTTCTTCGGCTGCTGAGATCGTCTGAGAAAACTATTAAAGCCGCTGAGGTGTTATCTCCGACAGTCATGCTGATGTTCAAACAGCCTTCCCCTTTCTCTTCACTTACAGAAGCCTTGCAGTCCTTCCTGTCAAACACCACATCAAAAAAGAATCCTCCATGGCCTGACTTGATCCAGTTTTGAATCGCTATCGTCACGTCAAAGGTCTCCCATGTGCTCTGTGAGCCTGTCACCTCTTTGCCCACCAGTAGCTGGTTTGTGGATGTGAAATTACCGTAATCCACTTCATAGACTTTGACCGTGGCCTTGGATCCGCTTGAGTTGACGTATGATTGAGGCTTTAAGAAGAAGAGCTGTAGTTCAGCCGTAGTGATCTTCTCATGCCTGGGTATGCTGATGTTGAAATGCAGTCTGTGTTTCATCTTGGTGCCGTTTGTCACAGAGTGAGTGATATCTGTTGAGGAAATACATAGAAGTTAGGTGGTGACCATATTTTGAATCAATGCCAATTTGAACAACAAGTTCAAGTTAGAAGTCATTTGCCTCACTGAAGTAAATCCCCAAAATGCTGCTTTTGTTTTACTTTCAAGTTTCTAATGTTGTTAACATCTGAGCCACAACATTGGGCATAATCATCACTGGATTCTAACTTAGACATATTTGTGTTTTATAGATGTTTGTTGTGTCTCGAGACAGAGCTTGAAATAAAAACTTTTTGTTGAAACCAGGATTTTTTGGACATCTGCTTGGAATCTAGCTAAGCTGTCACCTTACTTTAACAAAGGATGAGTGCTACCCTTGGTATTGCTAGTAAGAGCAGGTAATAAAAAAAGTCAACCAGCCAACCAAACAACTAATTAGCCAACCAGTTGATCTACTACAAACCAACTGATAGGGATGGGGATGGGTACCGAATAAGGTACTTTTATAGGTACTGACCAAATTCTGTCAAAAGTACTGGGTACTGATTCATGTGAAATCAAAAGGTACCATGTCTAAGTACTTAAATCCTTGTGAGGGAGTGGAAGAGTAGTTTTCCATGCTGGACATGAACACAGCATTTCAAAGTTATATATTGAGGAACAAATGTGTTAAATTGAAAAAAATAAATATATTTTATTATTAAACAAATTGATATTTTTTCCATATAAACACAAAAAAGTACCGAGGATTGGTACCATTGAGTACCGGTATCGATTGCCAGGTATGGGGCATCAGTACCGTATTGTTCCAATTGTGAAAGGTACCCACACCTACCAACTGACCATGCTAACTTTTGATACCAGCACAAATACTAGCTTGCCAGACAAATCAATGTCCCCATCAACCTCAAACAACTAAGCTAGCAATGCTAACATTGGAATTTAGCGCAACATTAGCAAGCAAAGCTGGTTACAGTTCTCTTGAAAATGACTTAGCCTGAATAGCACACGTTTAGAACAGAATAGAATAGAATAGAATAGAATAGAATAGAATAGAATAGAATAGAATAGAATAGAAAATACTTTATTTATCCCTGAGGGTAAATTCAGGAGTCACAGCAGCAATCAAGAAAACAAAAGTAAGAAAGTGTATAGAAAGTGCAAAAAGGTCCATAAGAAAATAGATGATGACAGCTTGGGTCTGATATGAACTTACGAATAGGAAAGAGTCTGGGTTTCAGAATCTTAAACAATGCTATAAGTGTTTCTTCTTTCTGAAGAAAAACTGTCCGATACCAATGTTTACTGGCTACAAGGCTGTGAACTACTCCAGGTTCAGCTTCAGTGCTAATTTTGAAAGCACTTCTCTTTGCCAACATCAGACCTCTTAGATGTTATTTACACAAACAAGTTGTATCAAATGAAAAGTATGAAATTCAAAGTCTGTTCTTTTTTTTTATCTTAAAAAGGTGGTCTTTTGAGGTAAAATAATACAGTCACAGCTGTAGAAGCAGTTGCGGTAGCTACACACAAGGAGATGCTATGGTTACTCTAGATCAGTGGTTTCTGATCCTGGAGGTTAGGTCTGTTATGAAGGGTCACATGCAAACTTTAATAAGTCTAACTTGTATATATTCTTACAACCTGTGTAAACATGAGACTAACCTAAACATACAACTAATCCATACATTTAGGATGCAATTTTTTATTACTACTATATAGATACTTCAGTTGAAAAGGTTAAAGGCTGTCTTGCGTTTCCCACCCATAAGCTTAAACAAACTATAACACATTGAATCTCTCCACCTTGTTTCTGTACCTTGCACTGTGAAGCTTCGTATGACATCAGACTGAGGGATTGTCGAGCTGCCTGAGGCGTACTTGTTGTAGAGCTCCATCATGAACTGAGGAGGCTGGATATTGCTGTGCTCTTGAGGAACATCCGATAAGTTTAGCTGCCTTAAAAAGCCTTCCTTCATGGTTCCTAAAAGGCTCTCCATCCTTGCTTCCTCGTCCTCTTCTTCCAGAAGGTCTTCCTCTGACAGCTGGGAGTAGAATCTCTCATCGTACTCGCTCTGGATGTCATTTTTGAGAGGTTTACATGTGCAGGACCCGATAGAGACCAGCAGACTCAAACACACCTGAAACAGAAATGATCTGGAGCTTGGCATTTTGAAATCAGATTCTGTCCACACCACTGAAATGTCACAAACTTTGTCTCTTTTCCAGCTTGAAAACAGACTTTGTGGTGGCAAGGATTGGAAATGGAGATCCCCAATGAAAGGACCACAGTTCTGATGTCCGCTCCCATGCTCCCAGAGTAAACATGGGGACTTGTGTCAACCAAAATAGTAGCTTGGACATGCTTATCACTGTAAGTGATGCCTTCTTTAAAGCTTTGTTATCATTATGGGGCTGGCTGCTAATGAAGACACTGTAAACACTTGACGGCGATAATGAGGGAGGAACTGGAAACTGCGAGGTTACGACCAGCAGACATTTCCATGAAATGAGTTTTCCCAGGTTTTGGGTGAAGTGTTTGGATTCAGTGAAAATAAAAGTTACAGAAGAACAAGACAACAAGCCCACATCTTCTTCTGAATGTTGTTTTTTTCACAGCCTCGTGGTTATTTTTATTTTTACCTTATCACGGTACATATCGGAACACACACATGTTCCTGATAAAGAAAGTTACAGGAATGTGCCAGAAAAATAATCAGTGACACATTGCGGAGCAGAGGGCAGAGTCAAAAATAGAAGTCACACATCGAACAAAAATTTGATGTTGAACTCTAAACACATTACTTGCTTGTTATGTCACTTATTGTGGAAAAGGATGCCATGCACAAATACAGATTTGAGGTTGTTGCTGCCAGTTTGTTTAGAGGTGTGCTGATATGCAAGGTATGTAGAATGGGGAACAACAGTTTAATGAAAAAAGTATCTGTTGAACTCTGACCTGACACTTGACCTATGTTGGCCTATCTTTTTCTTTCTTTTTTTTTTCTTAGCCAAATTGCTAAATGGCTTAACAGTAAGGGCTAAAATGACAACTTGCAACTTCCATTTCTGGCAGATTTACTAGTAACCACACTGCAGGTTATTGGCACCCAACCTCACGTTCTGATAAATGCGTTCATCAAGCATTATCTTGTTTATTATGAGAGACAACCTTTGTTCTATAAATACACCCACTGGCCACTTTATTAGGTACACCTTGCTAGTACTGGGTTGGGCCCCCTTTTGCCTTAAAAACTGCCTTAATCCTTGGTGGCATAGATTCAACAAGGTACTGGAAACATTCCTCAGAGAGTTTGGTCCATATTGACATGATAGCATCACACAGTTGAGGATCTCCTGTCCCACCACATCCCGAAGGTGCTCTATTGGATTGAGATCTGGGGACTGTGGAGGACATTTGAGTACAGGGTCATCAATGACCTTCTGGTGGCAGCAGCTACTGGTTCCCCATCTCTACTCATCCTTCTGCCCCTTACAGTTGCTTGTGACAAAGTTGACCACAACATTTTTCTTCATCACTTGTAATCCACAATTGGACAGTCTGAAACTGCACATACCTGGTTCATCCCCTACCTTACAAACAGAATTGAACTCGCTGCCCTGGGAAAAACACGGTCCCACACCCATAATGCTACATGTGGTGTCCCTCAGGGCTCTGTGTTGGGTCCCACCCTCTTCACTCTCTACCTGCTCCCTCTGGGTAAGCTCATCAGCAGTCACGGGGTTTCCTACCATTGCTATGCTGATGAAGCCCAGCTTAACATAAGGACCAACCCCATCTCCACTGTTCCTCTATCCATATTGACAACCTGCCTGGAGGAGATAGAGGCAAGGATGAAGCTCAACTTCTTCCAGTTGAACTGAAACAAAACAGAAGCCATTCTAGTTGGAACACCACATCAGTTCCACTCTTCCACCATCACCAAGACATCCCCCTCTCCACTTTTGTCACCAACTTGGGTATCAAAATTGACCCACAACTAACCTTTGACACCCACAACAAGCACATCTGTAAGACCTCATTCTACCACCTCCGGAACATCTCCAAACTCGTCCAACACACACCCTGGCAGATGCAGAAAAGCTCATCCACGTCTTTATCTCCTCCAGGCATGATTACTGTAATGCACTCCTCATAGGGATCTCCCGTAAAAGGCCACAAAACTGTCGCTCACTGGATATTTTCTCTTTTTGGGACCATTCTCTGTAAACCCTAGAGATGGTTGTGGGTTAAAATCCCAGTAGATCAGCAGTTTCTGAAATACTCAGACCAGCCCGTCTGGCACCAACAACCATGCCACGTTCAAAGTCTCTTAAATCACCTTTCTTCCCTATTCTGATGCCCGGGTTGAACTGCAGCAGATTGTCTTGACCATGTCTACATGCCTAAATGCATTGAGTTGCTGCCATGTGATTGGTTGATTAGAACTATGCATTGATGAGCAGTTGGTGTGCCTAATAAAATGTATGAGACATTGTAGAAATCCTGAAAACTGCAGTAGCTCAAGTGTCTGCTTTAGACTGGCTCTGGAAGTAACAGAAACCATGTTCACATCAAGCCAAAAAAGACAATTTTCACAGCAGAAATAAACATGTTAACAGCTAATCTCTACCAAAAATGACTAGATAAGATTATCTCTTTTGTTTCACTATCAGTTTCCTTCTGAATCACACCAGTGCTGCTTTCGTTTTACAAAGACCAAACACTTGGGAAGGTTTTCACGAGTAGATAGTGTTACTGTGATAATCTGTAAAATCTGAGGGACATGGGAGCAGAACACTACACAGCACTGCCAAGTAGAACAAAGACATGATGATGGTGGTCCTATCTGCAACATCCTGCATGTCACAGATGGATGGTGGGATCTGCTCTTCGTTTCTGTGGGGGGTTTGAGCCCCAAAGCAAAGTCAGTGTTTCTGGGGACATTGACATGAGTCTGGCATATTTAGGATTTTTTTTTGGGGGGGTCTTTCACGCTTCAGTCACTCAGCCAGAACTTGGTTTATGCCAAGTTTCATTAAAATGCTTCCCTTGTGGCCAACTCAAGAGTTCCTCTCTGTGGAGTCAAGCAGTTATGAAAGCATGAGTGGAGTAAATAATGAAGGCATCAGGAGAGAAACAAACAGAGCAAACATGCTCTGAGATCTGAGGACTTCTTTAATACAGGGCTTTACAAGACAGCCCTTTTCTTTTTCTGCATTCCTGGTTGTTCATCATAAAGATGGAAGAAACGTGCCTCGTTGCTCCTTCAAACTGGTCATGCAATACGCAGTCAGTAGTTACCAGTTAACTGAATTTGCCACATGTGGACTGAAATGATGTTGGTTTCACTTAACTGGAATGATATGAGACTGCATGTTATTTCTTTTCCTATTCAAGTCAAATTTATGAATCTGTGAGGCTGGAGCATAAATGGATCTGGTACTTGGGAAAGAGACTGTTGGCTGTGCCATGGGTGTGTGAATGGGATTAAATAAAATTGATGGTCACTTAACTCAGCATATTTTTCCATCACTTTATGAAAGCTGGAGTTAACACTAGTTATATTTCAATTTACTTTAGCCTCAGTTCTAGATATTGTCTTCTCATTTTTATGCAGGGCATTGGGAAAATATTAGTTATGTAAGAAGTATGTTTGCATTTTATTTACCACCTCAAAATAAAAGTGAGTCCCTGACAGTATTTACAATTTATTTTATTTCCTCACCAAGCATACAACATGTTACTTAACTATTCACTTCATTATATTAAACACATGATAATAAGAATTATTTATACATGAAACTGAATATTACAAACTGTACATGCCAACTCTGACAAACAGTGCTCGTGTGTGAAAGAAAAATACTGAACAGCCACAAGAAAATACTGGAGTTTTTCCTTTCAAAATGCCCAAGTCCCTTAACTTTCCCATGATGCACAGCAGGTGGCGGCAGAGCACTGCTTTTCCAGAAACAAGCCTCACTGTGCTTGTAGTACATAAATCTTATCTGGTGTTTAAGTACACACATCACACACAAGGTATAAACAAAGTATTAAATCTTAAGGAGATATAACCTTCCATGCATGGAAAACACCTCATGCTAGTGTAAGAAGAGGTGTTCAAAAACAACACGTTGTCACTTAATGTGACACATCTCTGAAGAGTCAGTACGTTTAGTTTGCATTAGTAGACACCGTAGATACAGTATTTACAAAACATGAGTTGATTAACTTGGTTTCCGTCATCCTTCTGGGTCTTTTACTCTGTGAGTGGTTTGTCAATTTGCAGTCCAATCCTAGACGCGCAGTCAGAGACAGATGGTTCAAAACGTTGTTGGACTCCAGATGTTGAGCTTATAAAAGGGTTTTAATTCTAAAACAGCCTAAATGTGCTGCAAAGGACTGCAATACTTCTCAAAGGATCAACAGTGCTGGTACAGTTTGTCTATTTATAGATATCTGGTACCATCACATACTTCAGCTTGTAGTAAGTGCACTTCGAGACTGCTTTTGGATTAGACAAAATACACATTCAGCATAAAGTTCTCAGACTGAGACTCAACTCAGATCAGTTCATCATCACTACAGTCCTCCTCCATGTGGAAATGCCCTCCTGTACAGTATGTCCAATGTCTTAATCTTCTTTGAGGAAAATGCCCCTCCTCCCATCCCCCAGTTCTGGCCTTATCGGCAGGAACAAGTGTCCACAGACATGCCGGGGTAAACCTTCAGCACCATATTCCTGTGTGGATCCAGGAAAAGAACGCTGAGCGGACTCATCTTCTCTGGTACACAGCACGGTTCGGGGACACCAGGGACGATTCCCACGGCTCGGACGATGCTCTGGATGGTGGCGTGATTGGATGGACGCACCACCTGGGGAGACAAGTCATCATGAGTTCAGAAAGAGGGGTGGTACAAACCAGATTTTAACTAGTGCTCAAAAGAATGGATAAATACTTCTTAGACATTTTTTTTTACTTTAGGTACTGAAAACACTTTGAATGGATTGATATTTTCAATTTCCCAGTCTTAATATTTAAAATCTGGTTTGATTTTTGCAGCTCTTTGCATCATTTTAGGATAAAGAAGCAAAAAATAAACCCTTTCTATACATAGGAAAGTGCAACTGTAACTTGAGAAGTTAACACCAGATGTGATTCAAACAGTGCGGCAGTCATTACATATTTTTAAATGTTGATAAATCTTATAAGAGGGATGTCTGGCTCACTTTTGGGATGGGGAATCCACAGGTCCCAGCACAGTAGAAGGCATCGAACGACTTCGGTGCCAAAACCCACTCGCTCCACCCGATATCTGCGAAGTCCACCCTGAGGTACCTCCTGGAGCAAACCCTGGGCTCACTCCACTGCCTCCTCCTCGCCTTTTTCATTGTCCTCTCGTCGAAGCTCAGCACCTGGGGTTTACTCAGGCCCTCGCTGCTGTCCTGACTTCCCTGCTTCCTTCCTGGTTTCACTGCAGCTTTGGCTTTGGCAGGGAAATATGTGTTCTGCCACAGTTCATGATTCTTCAGGGAGTTAAACTGGACCTCTGGGATGTCATTTGTTTGGATCTGGAGGTGAAGCTCTCTGCGGATCCTGGAGGCAGATGCTGAAGCTGCAGCTTCCCCTACAGGGAAGGAACCGTACCGCTGCAGAGACATGGCCACACTGTTGGGCTCATCTATCGCTTGATCATCAGCGTATATAATGATAAACGGCATATTAGCTGGAGAGAGGCGCTCTCTCTGCTGCACACGGGCTGCACCAGACCCCAAATCAAACTCCACTGTGAAAACAAGCTCCTTGGCTTCCCTGGTGTGTTTTACCACCGCTGTTACATCCTTTGTTTGCCAAGAGCCTTTCTTGAAAGGAGCCAGAGTTACGTTTCCCAGCGGTGTTGCAAAAGCAGAGTTTAGGGTCAGTCCGTGGAAGAGAAGCTTCTGGGAGGCAGGGTTAGGATGCTGGAGGCCACTGGACGGGTGGCGAGGCCTTCGGAAACGCCAGGGTCGCTGGTTTTGGCGGGGTCGCTTGTAGAAGTAATGGAAAGAGGCAGAAAGGATGAGCTCGGAGTCTTGGATGGAGGACAGGTTGAACTGGAACACCTCTTTGCCGTGTGAGAATCCTGGGAATTGGTGAAGAAACAGAAAGAAACAGGGATGATAAGAAAATAAAAGTTATTCACGTTGAAGTTTAAGACAAAGAAAAGTTATCATTTCTGCTGCTTTTCCTCGTATTCATATCGGCGTCAAAATGATGATGTGATGCTCATCCAACCCAACAGACGTCCTGTCAAACACACTTTGTGCTCATTCGCCCAAGAACATCAGCACAGATAACACAGGAGATCGAGTTGCTGCCTGGAGAGTTTCCCCCTCTTTATCATTTCATTCTGGCACATTTAACTGACACAAATAACCACACCGTATTCATCTTCCACAAAATGTTGCTCAACACATCTGACTGACATCTGCAGCAGCATGGAAAATATTAAGCGTGGCACGCTTAAGATCCTGCCTCATGCATGACCCTGAAGCCTCATCCTAGATCGCTGCACTCATGAAGTTCAAGCTTGTCTCTCACACTTCCACCGCCACAGCCTGAGAGACAAACACAGGACCGGTCCAGTCTGTTGCAGACATATGGAAATGCTTATAGCAGAAAGAGCTCCTCTGAGGCTTTTCCCTGCGCGGCCAGTGTCTGGGTGTGATAATAGGCTCTTGTCTAACACCTAGGTTGTTTAAGCTACTGGGTAACTAACAGCACTCTGGACTGAGAGTCCCCCAGGTTAGTAAATCACAACGCTGACAGAGTAGAGAGGTGAAGATGTTTCACCCAAAGGGAGCAAAGGCTGCTGGGTGATTGACTTAACACCTGCACTGAAGATGTTAAGATAATTCTACTAATAAGACAAATAAAAAAATATATATATATTATGAAAATAAAATTCTGTGGAGTCCGGGATCTGGGCAAAAACACATTCATCATGTTTTATTTGTAACATATTGTAAAAAAAAAAAAAAAAAAAAAAAAAAAAAAAAAAAAATCCACTTTCAAGCAAAAAAAAAAAAAAAAAAAAATTGAATAATAATAATAAAAAATCCTTATTCTTTTTATTTATTTTACACAGTTTGTCAATTATAATTAGGGTTAAATGTGGCAAAAATGTCAAAATAATAAGCAATCAAAATGTTCCAAAAGTAATAAACTCTTATCAGCCATTAAAATACAAGAAATTAAAGGATATGTTATTGTTTAAGTAGATAGTGATTTTAACACATGTAAGGAACATAAAACAGTGTTTTTTCATCTTGATTGGATAGATCGTGGAATTATTGCGCGCGTGCGTTCACTCACTCGGGACAGCCTTAAAACTCCTCACGGTGTTTCCATCCCTCTGACTCTGCGGCTCCTTGGTGTACTTGTCATACACTTTGAACATGCTGATGGAGACCATGTCCCGATGTGCGTTTTCGTGCGTAAAAACGCGCTGCTCCATACCCAGAGTCAACCCGGCATCTCGACCCGCTGCTTCACCGAGATCCTCGAACACTTTACCCCAGCTCAACTCCAGAATCAGTAGTAAAGACAAAGCGCGAAAAAGCCCGCTCGCCATTGTTGAAGTTCTTTGTAATGATTCCATTTGGAAGAAAAATGTAGAGTCGAGTCCTGAAGCGCGCGTGTGAATGCCCACCCACACTTGAAGCCAGTATCCAGGTAATCCGCGTCAGACCCACACTCCACGGTTCACGGTCCACAGCTGTTTCTACAATGGGAGGAGACCAGAGGAGGACGCATGCATGAAGCTCCGCTGCTGGATGACAGATGGTGACGCCTCGAAGCGCACAACCAACGAGAAAAACGTGCAGCTCATAACTGCACAAGTTTAGCATACCAAGAGAGAGAAAGAGAGAAAATTATTCTGATGCTGCAGTTTATAACTAAAAACTGATACATGAGGAAGATTTTATGGTCAGCAACTATGGACCATAATATTTCTGGGTTAGGATGAAAGACCAATTTATTAAAGCAAAGATATATCATATTTTTTTCTTTGTTCAAAAGGTGGCATATAATCCATCAAAAGTCTGATGTGTCTCTTTAGATCAGGGTTATCAGAGCATGCTGAAAGAATAGATTTGTCTTTCTTTAACCCTTTGCCCCACTGGCAACAACTGCTCCTGAAGTGTATCACTGTCATGTTCTACTCACAATAAAAACCTCAGCGTTGCTAATGCAACTTTTTCCATTTATGTGCCAGTAGACAACAAAGATTTTGGTTCATAAAAAAATAGTTTCCAAGTGGTTCCTGTCACATGACATGATCTGCTTCCTGCTCCTTCCGGTGGAAGACATGGCAGATACAAATCATCCTTGAAAGAGCCAATTTTCATAATTTTCGTATGTTTTTTTTCCCCAAAACATATTCATAATTATTTAATCATTTAAGTCTCTAGAGTCACCCTCCACCAAAAAATGTACCTGAGATAAATATTTTGTTGTTCATGGGCTTATTTCTGAGAGGCAAAGTTGTCACTGGACACAAAGCTAGTCGGAAACTAAAAGAAAACACGACCTGCAGCATAGCTCATAATTAACTTATTAGGTGCAAATTTCTTGACACACAAGTACTTATCATAGCCATTGACCTCACTTACCACCTTTAAAAAAAAAAAGTTTATTATACCAATATTATCATTTTTTTAAAATAACATTATTATAATTATTTCTATGTAGTTATTAGGTGACCTAGTGACAAGCTGTGGGACCACCGACAACAATTGTTGCCAGCCATAAAAATCCTATTTTCTTTAAAACAAAGAACAAAATGGAAAAAATAAATACAAAACATGATTCGGAGGGACACAACTGATAACATTATATGCCTTACAGCTCTGAAAAAATTATGTGCTATGTGAATAAATTTGCATTGCTCTTTGTGCTAGTTATCAGAATTGAGTGCCCAGCGGAAAAACACGTGCTATGAAAAATGCATTAGTTTTCTATAATTTATGAAAAGTAGACATTTAGTTGAAAATGTTTTCTATCCTAGACACCAAGTTAAAAACTGACTCAGGGGCTATTTACAAAAGTTTCAAAAGTTTTGCTGTATTTTTGGCCTTGCATCTACATGGAAACGGGGTTTCAGCCAATCCAACTTTTAAAAATGGCCTCAAGAGTGGGATTTTTCTGAAACGCTGCCAACACTGTTGCCGTGCAAACAGTAAAGCAGGCGTTTTTAGTGGCAACGCTGATGTCACAATCCACTTCACGCAAACGCGTACAACAGTACAACAGTACCGATCATTGTGGCCTGCCATGTTGTGCTTGCGCTGCTCAATCTGCTGAATCTGCTGACTGTCTTTCAACAAAATGTGCATCTGTTGCTCCACTTTTGCGCTTAGCATTCACCAAAACACAAGATGATCAGCTCAACTCTACTTGAGTTGGAGATCTGCGACTTCTGGACAAGACAGTTATAGCACCACCTACAGGCCTGGCATGCTTACTACAGTATTTTCAGTCCATCAGCATTTCCGTGTAAACGCAGATTTTTTTCACAGAGTTTTCACTGCGTCTTAATGTTTTTGGATGAAACATTGTTGTGCAAACGGGGCCTTAGTGTGGCTTTTCCTTGAAGAGGCAGTATAAAGTAACAATATTGAAGTCCATACTTACTGTTTGCTGATTTTCATACTTATACATATTCATAAAGTCCCTGAATCTGACAGTAAACTGCTCAAAATTTGTTTGTTCTCAAAATACTGCAAGTCCTTCAAAAGACTTGCTAAAATGGTGAAGTTTTCACTGTCATGTCCTGACTGGCTCATTACACGTTGAAGGGGTGAGCCTCAAACACCAAGGTCTGCCCATAGCTCTGCCCCTGACAGGCCTTCAGAGGGCTGGCCAATCAGAGGGAAGGGGTTTTTTGGGGAGTGGATCTTTAAAGAGACAGTGATCAAAACTAATTTCAGTCAAATGTAAATAACAGTTACATACATAATCAGTGATAAAAAATAGTTTTTTTTTTTTTTTTTTTTTTTTTTCTTCAGTTAAACCATAAAACTACTGTGGGAGTTCCAGGGAGACAGTTTAAAGCCTTTAGAGAAGTAAAACAGTTTTTTGTGTTATTGACCAATAAAAATACACAGAACGACGTGCTGACCAGAGACAGCATAAAACTCTTGGTGATGGTGATATTTTTTGGCCTTATATTCTATTGACTGATGGTAAAGCGAGGGACTCTGTCTGTGAGTAAGCTCTATTAAGACCAATTTAAGCACATTATGGCAGAAAAAGACTTGCTAACCTTATTTTAAAGGATCATCTCTGCTTTCCGTGCTCGCAGCTCTGCACAATAGTTCCCCTGTGTGTGACTGATGTCTGAGGACTGGAGCCGCCACAGGTCAGACAGCTATTAAAATACCTCCTACTGGCCTTAAGGGTGATCACAAGGGTCTCTTTGACACCACCGTGTCTTACATCAAAGATAAAGGACTCTGCTAGGTCTGGGATTCCCTTCAGTAAAACACTGTTGTGTTTAAAGGTCGTGATGCTTCAGTGAAAGAGACAGATAAGATCTGTCTCCAGCCAGGGAGCTTTCAGTCTCGGTTATCACTCAGTGTTTGGCTGTCTCATTGGTTTTGAGGATAAACTTATGTCGCTTTTGTGCTGCGTTTTTCATGGTTGATTTAAAACAAAGTGTTTCCTGCACAGAAATGTACATGCCATGTTTAATTGTCCAAACAATAAAACAAACAATCCTAAATACAGTGTTAAGTTTTAAAAAAGTTCAACCTGCTAAAGGAACTCGATCAGACAGGTATAGTGTTCGACAAAATCGCGTCACTACAGTGATTAGCTGCTACCTCAATGGTAATTTAAGCACTTATAAATACTTTTCACACCTCTCAAACTTCATAAAACCTCTCACTTAAAGGTTTTCCTGCATTAGAGCAGAGAAAATGTCAGTAGACATTGTAAATAACAAGGCTCATAAGTGGGAACTGTTTTTTCCAATGAGCATAAATTCTCAGTGTTGATGAAGTCACCTCGTCATGGAGGGTTTGCAGCCAGAGATCAGAGGAGCTCTGCGTCCCACACACGTCAGCCAATAAAGCAGAGTAGACAGAGACAGAACGAGTGGAGAAAAATCATAATTAGGTGTTGAACCACAAATATTAAAAGTAAACATGAGACTTAAGGTTCCATGACTTTTCCTTTTAATGCCACAGAGGATATGTAGAACAAAACTTTCAATATACCCTGTTTTTTCCTTTGTTTGCTGGTTTGCATTTGTTTTGGGACAAGGGATTTTTTTTTACTTCAGTTAATTTTTGGCTTCTTTGATGACAAACAAGTATCAACACCACTCTGATGCCTGTCCTTTATTATCAGAGCTTTATAGACACAGTTCACAATCATGCACATATTTGACCATCTAATGATGTCTGTTCACTGCTTAACCCACAGAAACTGAGGAGACAACGTGTGATTCCATGAGCTATGATGCAGTTTTCCTGAAAGTTCATCAGGGTGCTGTAGGTTTGCCGTTTTCTCATACTCAACCAGAAAGTTAAGCGTTTGACACTCTTGAGCTCTCTGATTTGGATGAGGACACATTCAAGAGATGTGTGCTTGTGGATTCTTCTGGGTTTTTCAGGTTTCATGCAAGGCAACTTGATTCATAAGCCCCGTTTCTACCAAGCAGTCCGGTTCGGTTCAGTACAGCTTGGCATGGTTTGGCTCGGTTAAGCCTGGTTCCGTTTGCTTTTCCACAGCAAACTGTGCCCCTCATGGTAGGCAGCATGTAAGCCGGCTGCCAACAGCCGCATCTGTTAGATAATAGCGTGATGCCATAGCAGCACAACATGGTGCGCCAAGCTAATAAATTCAATGAAGGAGAAAAACACAACACAGTAAACAAAGAGCATAGATGAAGACATGCAGCATTTCATCCTCTTTGTGATTGGCATGTGGCTATTTGATACAAAGTGCAATTAAGCTTTGTTTCAGAGAAGACTGTGTGACGCCAGGAGAAATACAGCCGCTGTCGCGTGGTAAGGGACAACTCTTTTGACCAATCAACTGTCTGCAGTATTGCAGCTCCACCTTCCGAGATGGGATACATTTTGTCTGGCACCCCTATGAAAGGGTAAGTCAGTGGAAACGCTGTAAAATGTGTGCTGTGCCGAGACAAACCAAACTGAACCGCTTGGTGGAAACAGAGCTATAGAAAGCTTGTTACTTTTCAACAAGTCTCATAATATGAAGGGCAGGGGTCACTGACAGGAAAACGAACAAGAAAAACTGCACCTTAGTTCAAAAACAAAAACAAGGCCTTTGGAGTGGAGGTTTCATGCTCTACAACCACCAACTAAATCTACCAAAGAGTGTACAAACAGAAAGAAAAAAGACCTTAAACAAAGGTGGAGTCATTTGGTGAGGAGATAAAAACTGTGCAAAAGAAAATCTTAGAAATCGACCCACTCAAATCTCTAATGAATATCCGCTTTCCCCCCAACACAGACACACACCCTTCCCAAAACACTCATCACACAAACCAAGAGAAACCAACTGAAGGTGTTGGAATCTTTGGTGTCACACACTAACTGAGGGAAAGATCCTCCCTTTATAAACTCCCCATGATGATGAGCAGCAGCTGGTGCACTGAGAACAGGTGAGCTGAATGAGAGCTCGTTAGGAGAGCAGGAGGTCACTGATTACCTCCACCTGTAACAAGGCTGTAGTTCGTGTTCTGTGTGACAAACCATGCTGACTCATTGTTTCAACCCACTCAAATGTACTTGGTTTCAGTGGCGTTTTCTCCCGGAGGCCAAGGGAAGCCATGCTTCCTCTCTTTTTTTTAGACTGTAGCTGTGATTTAATGAAAATATTCCTTTTTAACAGTTTCGATACTTCTTCTGTGTTTTGTCACTGTCATCTCTTCCTTATTCCTCTCCTCTACTTTTGAGCATTTTACAATGTGTAAAACAGCGCCCTCGTAAATGTTCTGTGGCAAATGAGTGGTGAAAATACGATACTGCACGCTGTTGTCCGCAAGGAAGCCAAGCAGAGTTGGCATCCCTTGGTGAAAAAAAACAAGAATGATTAAACAATCAGATGAGGCCGTGGTCATGACACTGCTCATCTGTGATTGGCTAAGACTGTGTCAAGGGAAGCCACCCCGTCTTTGGCCTCAAACCAATCAAATCACAGTATCGTCATCATCAAGCCACTGAATGAAATCAGGGAGATTAGCACATTAGCAGTGAGCATGAAGGGGCTGGTTGTGTGTTTAAGTGGGCGGTTGAATGATTTGATAAGATGTTTAAGCTAAGTCAAGAGGACAATGTACGTGTGTGAATGAGTGACTGAGGGTGGGAGAGCTAAAGGGCGTGTGTCGGTGTTCAAAGTAAGTAAAACGAGCGCTCTAACAGGTCATTCCGTTACATGAAATAGCGATACAAACTGCAACATAGCCTTTTATGTACCACACTCCCTAAAAAAATACAGATAAGAGGCTTTTGTCTCACTTGGCTTCCTCAAAAAAAATCTCCACGCCACGCCACTGCTTGGTTTGGTTTCATACTGTAAATAAAGTGTAGCTCTATTGTTTGAAGTGTAGAGTCTGATGAACCTGGCTGGCTCTAACTATAGGAGCACTAGCCAATCATGTCCCAGTTGGTCTGGACTAAGCTGTGCCGTTAAGGGAAAATTCCTCAATAGTTTTCCTAAGCTAGAGAAAAGGCAGGTCTTCAACACAGTATCTTTGATGCCTGATTTCGGCTCAAACTGGCTTTGTAAGCACACATCCTCAGTGTCTATCAATAAACCAAATGACACCATCTAGTTTATTTGATTAAGTTGGTGTTAGGATGGAGAGGAAGGTGAGCTTTCCTCTCTATCCACAGGTGATGCGTTGTTTCCTTGCTTATGTGTTTGTTGGTTGTGTGTTGTGTTGACTCTTGTAAAGAAAAAAAAAACTCTCTATCAACTGTGTGTTTCTTTCAGGTGAGCTGATTAAGCCCACCTGAACTGAGGACTCTGCAACCAGCAAAGCTGCAGCCTGATTGGCTACAAAGTCAGGCAGCCAGCTACATAAGCTCTGAGCCAGAGGGTTTCTGGTTGGCTGCATTATTGTGGGGCTAGAAGGAGCGCTTTTACTCCTGCTCCTGTGTAATTTTGGTCCAGTTGATGTTCTACACTGAGTATGTTTTATTTTCTCTGTGACTGAAAAAATAAAGAAAAAGAAGAATTACCTGCAAACCTGAATCCTGGTTGGGACAGTTTTGTTTTCTAATTTTCACTGCCTGCACCACAGGACACAACAGTGTCTCTCAGGAACCGTTTTGGCTTCGTCTTTGTACAGTGGGAAGAGGTGAAGACACATTGTCCACCTTTATATGCCGTCAATGTTACAGGATTAAAATCAAACCGTTTGATTTAACTCATGGTGAAATGGAGCAATATTTCAGTTTTTTTCTAACTGAGGTTTCAGCCATAACAACAAGAAAAAATGGCAGACAAATGAAATGTTTGTTGGATGGTTGTAAAGCTTGAGAGTGAAAGGTGCAATAACAGAGGTGCCAGTCTAAGAGGCAGGCCAACATCCTCTATTACATATACAGTGATTTCATTTTTTTTCTTTTTTGACATCATGGGTGAGTCACCTCTACACTACCTTCTTCTTCTTCTTGCGGTGAAATAGGAAGTGTAACCCCCCAAAATATGTTCTCATTCACATAATATTTGCCTGGGGTGCCCATCAGGACAGGGAAGACGACAGGCGAGCCCACCATGTTTCTGTTGGCCTGAGACCCCATCCTCCACCCCCCTCCTCTTCCTCCCCCCTCCTCTTCCTCCCTTTGATTTGTTTTCATACTGGTGACTGGAGCTGAGCGACCATTCATGCCTGATGCTGCTGGATATGGATGTTTATGTGTGTGTCTCTGAGACAGTGAGAGGAGCCCGGCATCCCCTGGTCAGATGTCTGCCAGCCCGCCACACACACACACGCACGCACACACACAAACACACACGTTGAGCTCTGTAGGAGATATCCAGTTATCTCCTGCATTAGTGCCTCAAGTATCAGCAGCGGTGCCAGTGTAGCCACAATTAGTTGCTCTTCACAGCATCTGGATGGTTCAATAATCTCTTCAACTCTGGGTTGTGTTTCCTAAAAAGACAAGGAGACAACTTTTCTGTCTGTATTTATCTGCCGCTGTTTATTGTCTAGACCATAGATTGTAAAAAAAAAGTGGACGTCATCTTGCTTGGCTCCAAATGAGATTGCCTCGAAAACTGCTCCTCCTGGTGGCTGGCTGCAGTATAGGTAAAAAAAAATCTGTCTCTCCAGTCATTCCAGAGGGGCTGTGGTCAAACTTTAAAAAAATTAATATACCTTGTAGAAATGCGCCTCACATCCGATTGTTGTGGTGATGATATGGTTGAGGATATCATTTGGCTGCCTTGTATTCAACTCCTCTTTCCTGAAAAGTTTTGTTTCATCAGTTATAAGTGGTTAAAAACAAGTTTTTACATTATGTTTAACAATGATTGACAACTAGCACAACACTACAGACGAGAGAAGCTAAGTAGCTACCTTGTTTGTTAACAATATTTTGCTGTATTGCCATGCTAATTCATACAGATGATACTCTGTAACGTCATAAGGGTTTACACACAAATCACAGTGTATCCTTGAAACCATGACATGCAATAAATCTGAACATCAATACACCAATATTGTCTGCAGTGCTATGTACAACAACTCACCATGGAATCGTCTCAGAGACTGGTAAAACATTACCCTTGTCCCTGGAGTATATGTGCTTTGACTGTAAGAAGGCGCCATTGAACCAAATGTAGAAATAGAATAAATCCTGTATCATGCAAGTAGAATAAGAAATTATTTAAACTCTGTTAAACCATCTACAGGAGGAATTAATTAAATCTAAACTGCTTATTTATCCAATGGCACATACTGCACTTGGCTGAATTTTCTTACAACTCAGTAACTTAGACAATATTAAGATTAGGAGTCTGCCCACTTGAAAACACAGCTGGCCTGACTGACAGGCAGGTGAAAAGGCAAAATGCCCACCTCCTTTTGCCTCTTACCACCTTGACTGAAGTCAGGTCAATCTTAGCATCTCCAGAATGGCTTCCCACAACGATAGGCTTCAAAACTCCAATCCAGAAACAAATGGGTGATGTCACGGAGACTGTGTCCATGTGTTATACAATCTATGGTTTAACTAATCCCATTCACACATTGATGGCACAACATCAGGAGCAGCTCAGGGTTAAGTGTGTTGCCCAAGGAAACTTCTCATTCTTGAAAACAGTGCAGAAGCAAGTGACAGAAAAGGGATAATGTTTACATTAGTCAGCTGGTGGTTACACCAACAGAGTGACAATACCCTAGTCACTGACACATATAAGAGACCTATGTGAAGAAAAAAAAAACCTACGTGAATGGCTATGCTGCTTTTTAATGATCTTGTTGGTCACAGATCTGATGTTATGGAGTAAAATCACCACTCTGCCTATTTTGGTCCGACAACAATGAAATTGTTTAAAAAGAAATAATGATAAAAAAAAAACAGTAACAATGAGGCTTTGGCTGAGTGATGATTCAGGCTGGGTCAGGTTGTAAACATGATTGTGTTTCCACTGTGTGGTGCTTTATCCAGGGGAAATAAACACAAGGTTGGCTGTAATGTTGCTAATAATCCTAAATTATACAACAAAACTGTATGTGCACAACTTCAGCAAATTGGTCCAAGCTGAAGCAGAAAGTCAGCCAGAGTTTACAGTTAGGGTAATGGTTTGAGACAATGCGCTGTTAACAGTGGGGTCAGCAACTATTGTTATCTTTCTTCAGATTTTACTTCCAAAAAACATGTTCAGTAAAGGGGTTTACAGCATTTTTCCTCATCTGACTTATGCACTTTCTTGCCCCTATAAGATAATTTAACCAAAGATGATGAGCTCTGGTTATTGGGAAGTTGGGAATCTTTTGCGAAGTCAGTGGATTTTGTTTTCAGTGAATTAGTTGTTTTCGAAACAATATCAAGTGATTGCACAGCTTCAGAAAGGAGCTGAACTGTGGCCACTGCGGCTGTGCTGGGATTCCCAGAAAGCCCTCATGTTCTCTGAAGTGTATCAGCGCCTTACTCGGCCTCCCCGCTGTCTGTGCCCCCCATAGATGTCTGCTTGACCCGGTGCCACGGGGCTGTCAGAGCCCCACATGAGGACCTGCTCATTCATCATCCTCCTGCAGACAGTGGGGCTGGTGACTAACCAAGGTAATGAGCTGCTCTCGGCCTTACGAGGGGCTTCCCTCCAGAGATCCAACTAGCATGTGCAGGATCCAAAACCACAAGAACCCCAACAAAACCCCACACAGAACCACCCCCATGTGGCTCCACGCAGACAAGACCAGCAATCAGCGTGATGGATTTCAGCCCTGACACGCTTTTCCTCAAGCGGCCCAATTAGGAAAATACTTTTGTGGGTTGTTGTTTTTTTACTTTCTTTTCAACAAAGTTAAGTCCTTATTGTGTAGAACCGTCTGATCCAGAGTTTGGTGTATTGAATTGTCAGCCTGAAGATGGATCGACTTCAAGACGGAAATTTTGTTTCATTATGGTTAAGTCTGAGGAGTTAGGGAAATCCCTTTGCACTAAAGGAAAGTGAGAAACCAGATCTTAGAACTCTTGCTGTGGACATCTCAGACGCTGAAGACAGCCCAGCGCAAAAGCTGAAAAACTTGTAGACAGACCAACTCATAATTTTGAAAAATGACTTTGCTGTGCCATCCAGCTGAAGATTTCCACCACTTACTTACTAATCATAAGAAAACATGTCATATGGAGCCTTCAAAGCTGAGGAAAAAACCTTCCACACTCTCTAATCCGTATGTCAGCCCACGACTGGGTGACGGATGAGTCCGAACGTCTCCCATGAGGAGAGCTTTCATTAGTAAATGGTGATCACTCTCCTCAAGTGTTTTTGAGACCGCAATTTTCTCCAAGCGAGATGTTTTGGCAAGTCCTCCTCTGAGGCCCCCGTCTGAGAACAATCATCCGCAATGTGTTTGTCAGTTATTTGAAAAATTGACAACAGTCTCAAATTGCACCGATTATTCACATCTCAGGCTCCTGGAGCAGCTGGACTCAGAGAGCCAGCCGTGATTGCGTTTCTCTCAGTGCCAGTCTGAGAAGTCGTAGGAGCAACATTTGGAGCAACACGGCTCCAGCTGACTTCACACTCCAAAAACAGACCCAGCCATCACCGTATGGACTTCCTCTTTGCTAAGTGACTCCAAGCTGTGCTGTTGCTTTGTCAGACTGAAAGAGCAGGCAAGTTGAGAGCTCCAGTTTTGGAGTCCTTTTCCGACAGTACAGTGAAAAGTTTAATAATGCTGCATGATTTCTACATATCCTTTTACTAAACACTTTCTAGCGAGCAAAATAAACTTGCTAATCTGATCAATAACACAACAAAATCAGGTCTGAATGTAGATGACCAACACAAATACAGAAAAGATAGGTCGCTAACGTAAAAATGGAAGAAAAACCTGTACTGCCCTGTAAATTCGGATGACTAGACTAGATCTCTATGAATCAGCTGACAGACAATTTTACAACAACATATGACTTTTCTGAGGAAGACTGCAGGAAGTTTGCGATCAAAGATGTTGAGGTAAACATCAGTCTAGTTGGCGCGTGGCACTTTAAATTGCACAGCTCCAGTTGCACCTTGTATTTTCTGTTCCTCATTTTTATCATTTTGTTTTTCTGTAACTATTCATACTTTTGATCTATTTTATTGTTTTATATATATATATATATATATATATATATATATATATATATATATATATATATATATATGTATATATATATATATATATGTTATATATATATAACATATATATATATATATATATATATATATATATATATATATATATATATATATATATATATATATATATATGTTATATTTGTATATTTTAAATCTTTATTTTTTCAATTTCTTATCTTGCATTTTGATTATTTTCAGAATCAGAATCAGAATGCTTTCTTGATCCCCGAGTGGAAATTACATTTCAGTTACATCCCATCCAAAACATGTAGGAACATTCAGTGACACAGGGATAAAGGAAGTGGGAGGAACCTTGGAGCTGCTAGCGTGCCCAGCACCCCATTATAATAGATATGAAATAAAAACAATGGGAGAAGAGAGGGGAATAAAGGTTAATTCCAGACTATGCCCCAAAGAAGGGCATAGTTTGAGATTGAGGGTGTATTCACACCTGTGGCTCGTTTCCTTTGTTCTGATTCAGGGGCAAAAACCATACAATTGTAGCGGTTGTCACTTGGTTTGTGTTCACGGGGCAAAAGTGTGTTGCAGTCCAAAGTTGTAAACAAATGTCATGTGTGATCAACTTTTTTCTCTCATTGGTCAGAAATCATACCTGGAAGGCGGGAAGTTATCTCCTTTCATTCATTCATGTCCTTAGCCCCCATGGAGCATCAAGAACATGTGTGGCTAGTTTGCGTTATAGCGTTTATCTGGCTAACAGTATTCGCTATATGAACAACATGTGCAGTTTTTCAATGAGGTGTTTTATTTCCTCATTTTTTCTGTTCTTCAGGCTTCTCTACTTCTTCTCCTGCCATTGTTGAGTCTTCTACTCATTCTTCTTCTGCTGTTTTGACTGTGCAGTTGTCAACCAGGCTCATTGCTGCCCCCATCACTACAGTGTGAGCCACAGTTATGAGTCAGTTGTGCTGGTTTCTGAGGCGTTTGTGTTCTCACTGCACGCAAACCGCTACAGGGCTCGAATGGAAGCGAGCCAAGACCTCCTATTTTAGGTGATCTCAACCCGCTTGTAGTGCATCTGAGCGCGATTGCTGTGCCCACATATGCCCAAACAAACCGGACTTTCGGGGGGGCTGCTCACTGTTTTGGACCAACTGCTCCAAATGATCCAGGTGTGAATACACCTCAAGATAAAAACACCTCAGCATATAAGCACATGATAACAAACAAAAACTCAAAGACTTGCACAAATGTCACCGCACAGACACCGAGGGGCACGCATGCAGTCTTACATGCACCTCAACCCTCAGTGACTGCGCTGTAAAGAGTCAAAGAAGGCGTTGAATCTGAGGTTGTGTGTGTGTGTTGTGTGTCTTCTTGTGTGTGTATGTGTAAGCCTGTGGACTTCACCTCCATTTAGACTCAACAGTGTCCCTACAGTCTGATGATGACGCCACGACCAAAGCTGTTGTTAATTGTTAGCACCAACACACCAAGACAGGGCTGCACTCCGGCTTCCTCCTACGGTCCAAAAACATACTCATCAGGTTTACACGTAGGTGTGAGAGTGTGTGTGTAAGGTTGTCTGTCTGTCTGTGTCAGCCCTGTGATTGACTGGCGACCAGTCCAGGGTGTACCCCGCCTCTCGCCCAATGACAGCTGGGATAGGCTCCAGCCACTCGCGTCCCTGAACAGGATAAGCAGTTTGGAAAATGAGTTGAACACACCAAGACAAATTCCTTGTATGTGCAAATTTACTTGGCAATAAAACTTGATTCTGATTCTGTTTGTCCAATCTGTGCTACTGTTGAAACATGGCCATGCAGGACGGTGGCCTTTGTTGAAGGGCACCTGCTCCTCTGTAGATATAAACTCATAAGAATGTAAGCACAGTTTCCTTAACTGAAGTCTGAAGGTAGGAAAAAGCAAACAGCAGCAGCACTAAGAGTTTTCACTGGCTGTGTTTTGTGTGTGTGCCCTCTCTGTGCGGAGAGGCCCTCCTGTTGTTTATGCCTGTGATGAGATGAGGAAGGAGGACTCCACCATCAGGCGCGCTGCTCCGTCCTCGCTGCTATACATCACTTCAAGAGCTACCCTAAAGGGAGAAACATTTTCCCATCATCCCTCAGTCAGCGAGGCCGTTACTCTGCACATTAATGGACCAAATGGACTGACGACTGGCACCGAGCGCTCTCCGTCTCCCTTTCTCCCCCTCACTTTATGGCTTTGTCTTTGTTTACTTTCTCCTCTTTTTTAAAAAAGTTTGCTCATTTCTCTGTCTTTCTTTGCAGCAAGCTGGCTTAGCTATCTATAACTCACTTGTCATATCACTTTGACACACTCCTCCCCTACTGTGACGGCCTGTGGTGCGATTTAGCCTCAAGTTGATTTTCGTGCAGAGTGATACCCTGTACGTCAGTCGCACACAATTCAGAAACAGCCAGATCTCCAGCCAGCCCTGAACTTTTTATTCTCTTTTCATGCGAGAGAATGGAATTAAGTCGGTGCATAACAGACTTGAGTTTTTCTGGCCAGGCTCATTGTTTTCCTTGGCTGCTGTACTTAAAGTCTGCTGAAACAGGCTTTTTTCATGTCTATAAATGGGCTCTTTTCATGAATCCATGAGGGAACGCTCTCTTTTTGAAGGAGTTTAAGAGGATACAGTACTGCGCTCGGCCAGGGGGCCCAGATTTGTGCTTCACGTTTAACACTCCATCATATTGAGGCTAATATGGTATGGCTGGGCTTGCTGTATATGAATCGTCATGGTATTTATCAAAAACGGCTTGCCAAAGCGTTGCAGACGAGAACAACTGGAGCGGTGATGAGAGAGGTTAGTGAATTGCTTCCTGTCTCCGAGAGCTGATGAGTGAAAAAGAGAAGGAGGCAGCCGGCGCTGAGAGAGCAGATAGCAGAGAGCCAGCACAGCAACGGAAGAAAGCTTGCATTAAAGGCGCATTTCATTTTTCTTACATTTAGATTACTGTTATTCTGCAAAGATAGATAGAGATTCAGTTAATAACATTTTTAGATATTACTATTTGCAGTAACAGCCTAGAATGTCCCTAAAGAATGATGTTTGTCCGTTTCTTGTAATTTTTTTCATCTCTTTTTCATCTCTTTTTCATCATTTTTGCATTTGGAGTGGATCATTACTTTGTATGGTTCATTTGTTGGTCATGGACACTGAACTGTTTTTTTCTTCAGTGATATTTTTACTACTTTTTCTCCTGTGTTTGTCTGGAGATCCTACATGTAACCATGGCTGCATTGTTTACATGTAAAATCAGCTGTTAGAAGCCTGTAGCATGTCAATGCTAACTGGTGCAAGGCCTGATGTCTCCCCACAAGGTGAGGAGAAGGAGGTGAAGACGACGTGCTGGTACTGAGGTGTGATTTAAGATTTAAGATTTAAGAAGTGACGACATCGACTTGTCCATCCATCCATCGTTATTGAGAAAGCAAGATCTATTTTCAATAAGATGGACAAGCTAGCAGTGCTAACCCCACAACAGAGGGAATACCAGAAGGCAGAGTAGCATCATGCTATTCACAGACATGGCTAATGGAGCTAACATTGGACATGACATCATGTTGGAAGAGCCTCACCTGCTGTGAGCAGACAGGATCCAGGAGACAGAGACTGAACAGACTGCTGAAGAAGCTCAGTCCTGGACCCTGTGGAGGTGGAGGCTGGCTGAACTGGACAATGATGGACAAGCTGTCATCATCTATTTTCTTATGGACCTTTTTGCACTTTCTCTACACTTTCTTACTTTTGTTTTCTTGGTTGCTTCTGTGACTCCTGAATTTCCCCTCGGAGATAAATGAAGTATATTCTATTCTATTCTTTAATAGTAAAGTTTTATCTTGCCTGATTTTTGTTCAAGTCTTTATTATGCAGGTAAATTTACTTCTAGATCTTTGTCTTAACTTAAAACTCAGTTAAGAAACGTGGGTTTCAACTGCTGTTTATACCACAATAACGTATTGAAGATGGAATGGTGAGGAAAAAAAGAAACAGGATGTTAAAATGCACGCAGTGATCTGACCAAGATCATAGCTCAATCATAAAGTCACAACAGAGGATCTTGTCTGTGTAATCATGCAGAGAGGAAATCAGACTTCTGGCTGATAAAGTCTCACTCAGTGACGTGAAGCTGCGTGCTTATCAAACTAGTTTAAACAGATCAGTATTGAGTGTTTTTCTCCAATCTCTGAATTTCAGAGTGGTCAGTTCCTTGAGCTGTGTTAGAAAGAAGGTGGTTTCCTCCTCGCTCCAGAAATGTGACTTATTGCTCTCTTTTGCCACAACATTTTTATGTTGTGTTGGAACACAGCAACCCTATCGATCATGCTCATCTACTTCCTTCTGGTGAAATTCACTTGTGCTGAATGCCAAGGTGTGCCGAATCCTGTCAAATCTGTATGAATTGACTTCCAGTTAAATCATCTACTGTTGTTGATCAAGCTACGCTCAGCATGCCCTCAGCCTGCCTTTGACGTTTACAAATATTTAAATAGTCTGATCTCGTGCTGATTATGCTCAGTCTAATTTCTTAAGCTGCATGTAACTGCACTGACTAAGACGAGCCATGAAGCTTTCCACAAGAATCTGTTCTGCTGTGGACTCCACTGACCTAAAGCGTCTTTGACATTTTTCTCTGTTATTGAATTGTGTGATTTGGTTTGTGGACGGGGTGTGACACCACAGCCCACAGCCCCTCCACCCAGGGCTTCCTCCAAAATACGTCAGCAGTGCAATAATAGCACCCACCCAGGGCGTTTATTTATTTATTTATTTATTTTTTTACTTCTCTTTCTTTTTGCATTTATTACACTGAGGGAAAGTAGACGCACTTTCCATATTAATAATAATAATAAAAAACAGCTGAATATGCTTTTGTGATATTTTGCTTTGTTTAATTCTATGGGATCAAACTGTAAAACAGCAGTGTCTGGTGAGTCCTGTAGTTGGATCAAGAGTTTTACATTTACACAACAGGGCAAACATCTGAAACAACTTTAATTTTCAGTAACACTTTATTTCAACTTCACCTTTTAAGCATTAGTTAAACATTAGTTAAGCATTAGTTAACACTCAACTCATCATCCGTAAAGCGTTGTTTCCACATTAATACTCATTTGTACATCATGTATAAACACAGTTATAAATGTTTTATTACTGATTAATATAAACCTCTATTATATGTTCCGTAACTATTTGTTCATACTTTAACATAATTGAATAAACAATTACAAAAGAGCTTTTATGGTCATGATGAACCAGTTATAAACCATTTACAGATTGTAATTCTATCATTCAGTAAGGGAAATTACAGCTAAAATCATAATTAATTAAGGTAGTTACAAACACTTTATAAGCTTTTTGTTCATTGTTTTGTGAGCTTAATATTCTACAACTAAAAAGTGTTGACAGGGATTGTCTAGGTTTTTGATACTGTTCGATTGAATCCATTGTTTATAAAGTATGAACAAAGAGTTAGTGAACACATTACAGAGGGTCATATTAATCAGTAATAAAACATTTATAACTGTTTTTACGCGATGTACAATTGAGTATTAATGTAACATTACTTAACAGATGACGAGTTAAGTATTAACTAATGCTTAACTAATGCTAAAAGGGTGTACATAATATAAAGTGTGTCCCAAATTTCTTTACACTATGCCTTTCTTTAAAACTAGAATGATTTGTCTGTATTTTGGAATGTATTTACTTCATGAGCAGACTTTACTTTCATTGATAAGTACTAGGTGTGCATTGATATTACCAGACCACTACTGCATAAATGTAATTTATATATATATATATATATATATATATATATATATATATATATATATATATATAAATATATATATATATATATATATATATATATATATATATATATATATATATATATATATATATATATATATATATATAAAGGGCTTAGTTTCAAAATTTGAGTTTTAGAGAGAAAATTTGCCCGTGTCACAACTTCAGTGTAAAAGTAAATTAAAAAAAAAAAAAAATCAGTTTGCAAGAGTTCACTCTGACTCATTCACTTTTGAGAGTCTGCAAACCAAAAAAACACTATAAAATATCTAGCTACCACAAAAATGGGTTGAAAGAAACAACATTTAGGAAAGAAGGCCAGGCTGAGAAATTTCAAAAAACTTAATGGTGTGCAGCAAAGGAATTCACTATACTGAAAGTTATGATGACAGAAAAGCCTGGAAGAAAGTGTAACTACAAAAGCAGAGGATAAACATTGTCACCAGTAAGCAGGGGCGTAAAGATTCATTGATCTGGATCGATATATTGATTGTTTGACCAATGATTCAGTCAAATCAGTTAAAAGTATTAATATTGATATCCATTGCCATTTTTACCTTACGCTTTTATTTTGAAAGACCCCTCTACAAGCTTGGTTACGACAGTTTCAGCCCAGCCATGAGTCACAACATGGATAGCAGGTAGCGGCTAACAGAAATCAATAAAAACAAAACTCTACAACTAGTCTACTTTTTTTTCTGGTCTGAGCCATCAGGTGTTGAAATAATAATGGACAAAAATGAAAATCACTCTGAAACAAGTGGCTCAAAATACATGCAAAAACTCTCCCACTGGAGGGCAGTACATTGCTCGATAGCTACACGACAGCTAACAAAAGAACAGTTTCACAGTGTCTGAGAGCATTTTGGCTGGGGGCAGTGACCACACTTTGGATTTCACTTACTGTTAGAAGAATAGGTTAGCTGTATCCCACTGTTTCAGGTCTTTTATTTAAATAATGCTATGCTATTACGCTAATCCACTTTGCTATGGAGCCATAAGCATGAATTCAATTTTCTCATCTTCTTGTTGACAGTGAGTGTGTATTTCCCTCTAATTTGAAATCATTTGTTTGAGGTTCTTCTGGTTCAAAGGTTCTTCTGCTGATGATGTGTTATGCTGCATATGTCTGTTTTAATGTCAGAACAATTGCATAAAAGTTATTCATCCACTGGACACTGACGCCAACTCAGTCTACCACATTTGGCTGCAGCCTCCGTCCTGGGAAAAACCAACTTAATACATCAAATGGTCTGATCCTGCTGGGAGAGCTCAAACTGAAAATGTCCGTTCTCATGGAACTGGAGCCCTCAGTGCAAACATTTCTAAAATTGATGTTTTATTAAGGTTGTTTAATGGTAAGTTGATCAGTTTTTTCAGTCTGAGCAGTTTTTGTGGTTTTGGGAGTACAAAGTGTGAGGTGAGATCGTGTTACTCAGCCTTTTGTTTTGGGCTCAAGCCACAAACGTTCCACAGCTTAAGATTTCTGAGCTCAGTGATATTTGTGAAATCACATTTTCATCCCGCTATTATATGCGGGATGTGCATACTTTTACTTTAAGTCATAATATCCTTCATGTTAGCAGTGATCCGTTAAACCACTGTCTGGTTAATCTGGTGAGAATGTTCCATCCCGTGTTCGTTTTCTTCTGTTGTTATGTTTGTCTCTTAGCTGCTGTGTCATTTTCTGATGAAGGAAACCTCAGTGTGTTTTTTTCTGTGGTTTCTCTTGATGGACTGAGAGTCTTTCTTTTCATTTGAGCTCTCAATCAATAGTTTCACTTAATCCATGGCACTAACCCTGTCCACAAACTAACTCTTAAGTCCTCCTCTTAATGAGTGTCTAAACATGATGACTGTTTGAATTAGAGCATAAACCACAGTTTGGATGGAGATGCTTCCCCAGTGTATAAATTAGAATAAAATAAAGGGCTATTATGTGCACTTAAACTTCTCTTGTAAACTACTTTCTCTCCATGTTTTATTTCTTTATTGATTCATTAATTCTTTTTGTGTTGCATTATTTATATCCACGTTTCAGGTCAAAAGTTTTCTTATGTTGGACCTGTACAGATGTGATATCTTTTCTGTGTATGAACCTGGCTTGTCATGAATTTTCCACACACTCCACACACCCTTCCTTCACACTTCCTCTCTGTTTTAGCAGAATTGTATTGAGAGTCATTGTTGAAATCCATGAATTTGAATGTAAAGGGATCAGTTTTTTGAATTTCCCTTCAGGGATTAAAAAAGAAAATTTTATTCTATTCTATTGGATTCTATTTTATTCTAAGGGTCCACTTTAAATTTAGCATGAAATCTACATAATACTTGCTAAAGGTGAGTACACATTACAGGATAATGGGGCTGATTTTTGATCTTCTGATCTTCTTCATTATTCACTGAACACAAGCTATAAACCGTTCTGTAGTATGACCAACACAACAAAAGTTACTGTCAACATATAAACAATACTTTCTTGTAAGCCAGGCCTACATTTTGTGATGAAATGAGATGAATTGATGTGAATAACACATCTGAATTTAAGTGTTGAATTTACAGTATAATATTTACTTATTGATTTAACTTCAAGCCATGTAGATGTGTAATGAAATTATCATAACTTACTTTGAACAAAATCAGAGAAAGGAACAACACACTGCAGAACAACAGGCGTGGTATGAAAAATAATATAAAAAAATAAATATAAATCCTCTCTTGTATGAATCTCACACAAAATAAAGTGCAGAAATTTGAATAAGACCAAATCTCTGACTCAACCACTGAACCATGTCAACATGTGGAGTTCACTTTTTTATAAAATGAAAAAGAAACACTGTGTGAACATAAATGTAAATATCAAATGTATAAAAATCTTACTGATCTTTTATCAGTAACAAAACACAAACTAAAGTAAATGTACTCAAAAATTTGTCTTTTTTTTTTTTAAATCGCAGCCTTTGCAATTTGAAAATTGCATTCTATTACATTGCGATGTCGATTTGACTTTGATTAATTGCTCAGCCCTACTCTGTGGAGACAGATCTTGTGCGATCTGTCTTTTATTTTCAGTGAGTGTGTGCTTTCTTGATGTGTGAAGGTTTGAAGAATCCTGTGATGTGAGCCAGCGTTAAGATGAGGTCATCATTTCTGAACCTCCAAATTGGTTCATGACCGCTTGGGTGTGGGCCTCAAACACCAAGGTCTTGGTGACTGGTGACCCTTACATGTTCAGTCCCTTTAAATGGGTTTACATTAACTTGATACTTATCGGATGTGTATATTTTGACACTGTAAAAGAACAATACTAGGATAGATCTTCCAGGACTCTTTCTGTATACAATGGCTGTTGTAAACTTGACAACCACTGACACTTCCATCTGATAGTCTCCAGTTTGCTGGGTCACACTTCAAACTGTAACACCAGGAGATTCATCCCATCATACAGGCCCAGGGAATAAAACTGTTTTAAATAAAACACGTCAGCAATTTTTACCAGCATCTAGATTTATAATCTAAATGGAATACACTTAATGATCTTCTCTTTCACGGACATTTGAAGCCCTTTTCCACTAGCACGCCTTGGCCCTACCTGATTTGCAACGTGTTTCCACTGACCTGGTATCTCCCAAAACAAGACAATTTTGGTACCTACTCTGCTCTGGTTCTAGTGAGCTGAGTCGATACTAAAAGATGACGTCACCGACTGCCGGCTACTGTGTGGTCAGACAATGTCCTCATCGAAGAGTCATGAGCACGACACCCAAAACAAGACGGTACATAAGAAGACGAGAGCCACCTGCCATTTTAAAACAACAATTGCAAGAATGGTGTCCCGACAAGTTTCTCTGTGGTCCAAAGGGTCCAGACCTTTTTGGGTTTGGTGGCCGAGGACAGGATCCAACGGGAGGAGCATGGCTACCACGGGACTTCCCAACAGTTGTGGGATAAATTGAAAAACTTGTGACGCTGACCCCAAAAAGATGGCCGATAGTCCGGTGCTTAGATCCAGTAGCAAGCTTCCACACAGGGATCACCACCCTCTTCTTCAGGGGCACACATCTGCAGAAAGAAGTGTCTTGCCACTCCATCCGGACATAGTCTGCTCGAGATGAAATTAAAGGTTTCTTCGGACATCCTAAAGTTTTCGACCCACTGTGCACTCGTGAAACCGGGAACAATTTCCTCCCACCACATAGATGCTCTGGCGAACGTCCAAACCAACGGTTTATGGCGAAAACTTTGTGATGAGAGACCCATTGGAACACAATGCAGTATATACATTTTGTTACTTCCAATAACTTATTACCATTAGAATACGTCACACTGGACTTCATTATGAGCTAGCACGCTAGCAGTAGAAACCTTGAGCTAACCATCATACGTCTCTTCTTTACAGCTCGATTGCTCTCGTCCTCAGCTTCATAATGTTGTATAGCTTCCAAAACTCTCTGTACTTTTCAACGGTATTTCTTTTTGCCGCCTGCAGCATTCTTCTGCTTTCTTTTTTAATTCGGTTTGTGACAAAAAGCCACAGACCGTGCAACAAGTACACTATGGCCTCCAAGTCCTCCATTGTTTGCAATTGTTGTAGCTTCAAACCAGCGTCTAAGCTTTTTGGAGCTCATTGCTTGGGTTTGACCTTCTCTCTCTTTTTGTTGTGAGCTCTTCTTGTTTCTGGAAGGATTGTGAAAACTTTCACAAAACTAACCTGTTACCTCACAGTTTTGGTTTGCAGTATCTCTTACATTCACATGGACCAATAAAAATCTTTGGATATGAAATCCTCTCGGTGACACCTTCACCACCATTAAGGCGTGCAGCTGTTTCTTTTATAAACTTCACTGCAATCAAACTGACAAAATCCAGACAGAATCAGCCTCTGAGGTAAAATTACTGAAGTAGTGTTATTACAGACCCTGCAGTAATGACACTTCACAACCTATATTTTCATCTGAAAAGACTAAATGGCGTGTAGACTCATTCTGCATAATCTTGTCAGTGAGCCAGCGTTGACCTGAGTGGAGCTAATTTCTGGTTCCGACTGAATTATTTCTATAATGATACACTTCCACCACACACACACACAGGCTCTCAGGTTCCTGTTAATAAACATATAACCCAGTCATGAACCTGTGACATCAAATACTGCAAATGGAGTGCGATGTGATTGTCTGGCTTGGTCTGCCACGTTTATCAAAGCGCCCTGAACTCTCCCCCTCTCTGTTTCCCCGTCATCAGATAGCACAGAGGAACTCCCAGTTCACAGATCGCTTTCTTTGCTTTCGTGCTTCCTGTCAGTCAGTCTCTTTCTGTGCGTCAGACCGCTGTTTAGAAGGGAAGTCAGTCGCTGCTCTCTGCCAAACACCTCTCAGAAAGATATTTGATACCCCTGATTAATTTTTCTGCTGGTTTAAACAAGCAGGACTCAGGAGTCTTTTTAGGACTGTGTCTCCTGTCACATGCTCAATATGACCCACTTATGACTGAAAAAACAGTTCTGAAGTGCAGTATAGGTAGGGTGGTATTCAGCAGCGTTGAAAATTTTCAAATGGCTGAAATCGGAACTCAACTATGACCACACAGTCATTAAAAAAAGTGCATGAATCTCTCATGCTCTTGAAACGGATCTTTGTGAGCCCCGAAACTTTCACCAGTCAGCTGATCTCAGGCGTCTCCTTTTGCTGTCTTCATGGAGGCTGGTTCGATAAGATGCCGGTGTTTTAGATATATGCCTGAAGGAAAGCCCCTTGAGATGTACCATCTCATTTTTGAGGGGGTCCTTACAACATAAACACAGTCATTGATAATAAAAGATCATGATAAAACAAAATCTTACACAAAATCAAAGATACAAACACCACACACGCAATTATTCACACTTCAAGCCCTTACCAACCCGCCAGTAATATACAATACATGTGAAAACGTATACACGTAAATCCTATACAGTGTATACCCACAAGGTGTTTACGCTATTGTGACGCAAAATAAGGTACAAGAATTATAGGTACAAGCAACAAAAGAGCCCAAACAGAATCCAACAGAAAAAGAAATTTAGAGCAAGAACAGGACGTTTGACAAAAAATTTGTAAAGATGATCTAAAGATATGCAGAGAGGTGAAGGGTCTGATTGGAGTCTGTCTGATGGAGCTTTAAACTGGAATGACCAATTTCTTTCTGGATTCTTGGAGTAATAAAAATTAACTGATCGGTATACCTCAGTCTGTACTGTGAGCTAAGTGTTTCCCTAGGATGTATTAAAATTTCCCATGAGTACTTGCGCCCACTGTTGTAAGGATGTGACTCTTACCAAGGCGTGTGTTTGGAGCAGTTTACAGCTTTATTGTTTGGTGGGAATTATACAGGGGTGAGATGGGAAAGCAAAGTTCACGCCTATTTTCTTCTGGACCTTTTTGCACTTCCTATACACTTTCTTACTTTTGTTTTCTTAAATGCTGCTGTGACTCCCCCTGAATTCCCCCTCGGGGATAAATCAAGTATTTTCTATTTTATTTCTATTCTTTCTATCTGCTTTTTTCTTAATTTTGCTGGATGCTGGATCAGTGACACATCAATTTAGAAAGAACAGATTTAGCAGGACAGGAAGTTGTGGACAGAAACCACCGAAAAACACAGTGTTACTTCCAAAATAAACCAAACTGTATCAAAACTAGATCAAATTTAACTTGTCTACAACAACAGACGGACTGCAGCCAGGCCAGGAGTCAAACAGGTTTGAGGTTTTACTGCCCAACATGGACGAGGGGAGGCTGTGATCTTTCTATCAGGTTTCATTTTTTGCCGGTTTAATTTTGATAGATCCATTTAACCATGTCATGCTGTTACCTTCTGACAAAGTTATCAGCTCAGAGACAATTGTGTTCATCATCAACTGATATTTGTCATTCACTTGATAAGATTTCAGTTTTTTGCAGTGTGTCCCTTATTCTTGTCCAGGTTGATCTCTTCAGTCTTATTCTGGTTGATAGACTCAAAAAAAAAAAAAATAGATACTTTGGTTCAACTGTCTCTATAATGTGATTTTTAAGACTACAAACCAGATTCAGCAACCTTGCCATGAAACATACCGCGTCACCAAAACAAAGATCAGTGAGAAAAATGTGGTGACAGGAACACCAGCAGCCATCAGTGTCTGCTGAGGCCCGGTTAAGTCCACAGCTTATCCTTATTTATGAGTGAGCAGGTAGAGGGGGCTTAGAAAAACAGCAGCAATGACAGAATATGAATATCAGATATCCACGTCAAAGCAGCACTATGCAGGCAAAACCAACATCCGCCTGGAAGTGACCCAGACGTACTCCTTCATCAGACATCCAGAATGACTCCAAAAAAGGCCTGACATCAGAGGAGACCTGAGCCAGTGTGTGTGTGTGTTCATGTGTGTGTGCGTATGTGCAGAGACAGAATGATACAGATAACAGAAGTGTTTCTGATTTGTCAGCAAGATTGATTTTTAGGTTTGCAGGCCAACAAAAAGTCCAGGTAATTGAGTCTAAATGAATGAGAAAAAAAAAGTGTAGCAGGAAAAGAAAGTTTAGAGAGTCAAGAGAAACATGAATAACCAGGAAGGGAAAATGAAGAATTAAGACACCAATCTAATAAGATACACAGACTGAAAGAAGCAATCTAAAGCAGAAAGAGACAGAGATCTCGTCGTGAGTGGCAGCAGCCAAAGGCGAGCTGCTCTGTCCCTGCTGCCGTGCACTCTCTGCTTTATTTCATCATAAAAGTTTTACGCGTGGAAAAATAAGATGCAGAGCCAAGCGGCTCCAAAGCCCAGAGAAAGAAAGGAAAAAACTCGAGCCCTCTGAGACAAAAGGCTTCTGTTGTTTCTAAATCAACGCTAATTTGCGACTTGGCGGACCCCTGCCTGGGGTAGGCTTGTGGTAAAATCGAGAAAATGAGTCAGGTTATTTCGATCACATTGGCCATCTGAGATCCAGTCTTATTTTTTCATTTTCAAACCTTGTGGTTCAGTCTTAAAGTTCAGGTTTCACCTCTGCCCTCCGTCATACCCACATCCTTTGAAACCTAAATTACTTTTTGACCAAACGGGAATTGTGATTATAATGAAACAGGGATTAGACCACATCACTACAAAAGCTGTTATAGAAGTCTATGCCCTGAATTTGTCCTCAAAATAATACATTTTTTTTTATTTGAAAATACAAAGAACAAATAGAAATTTGTGTTGTAGCTCTTTAAAATTCAACCAGCTTACACATCCTCCAAATCAAAGAGGTGAACAGAGCTAAAGTGCAGAGGTGAAGAAGAATCTGGGATTCATTCAGGAACAGAACATTAAAGTTCATGGTTCCCTGGAGGTTTCACTGCAGTTTCAATAACAAAGCAAAGTTAAAGAAGTAGAAAGAAAACACAAAAGTTACGTTTGTGTGCTTTTCCTCTCTTTGACTCCATTGTCTTAGTAACACCAAGAAACAACACACCAATTAAAAAAAGAACAGAATTTTGCATCAAAAAAATAAACATATGTACAGCTTGGAAATGTCTTGTGAGAAGTCATTTCTCAAGCAATACTGGTTTACGTCAAGCCTTTCAATGTGGCACCATCGATGGGCTTCAAAATTCTTTACAGAAAACAAAAGGGTGGTGTCACATCACACGAGGGACACAGGCTCCCCCACCATGTCTCCCTTCAGTGAGTAGTGTTAGAAGGAAGCTGGAAAAAACAGGCTGACCTTCACGACACCATCACCTGTAAAACAAATCCATCATCACCATCACTCCCCCTTTCTGTTTCTCCTTTCCTCTGTCTTCTTCTCACACTTTACTTAACTGTTTCATCAACCTTTGAACCCTTTAACTTCAATTTGTTAAATGCAAAGAGATATCAAGTTTATTTCAATTGTCAATTAAAATAATAATAAAAAAACTTTCTTTATCCCTGAGGAGCAATTAAAGGCACATAGAGCATTAAACAATGTAAACAACTGTTGACAAAGATGAGAAAAAAAACACACAAAAACATCAGAGTTCAGTCTTGTGCACTGAGTTGAGTTCAGACCACTGTAAAAAAACAAAACAAAACAAAAAAAACAAACAAACAAAAAAAACCCCTTCAATATGGAAGAGGAGTAGGGCCACTGATAAAATAAAAACTTAAACCTCCTTTTTTTGATACAATTTTCAGAAAAAAAAAAGTCGAAATTCTGAGATTGAAGTTTGAATGTATTTTTTGTTGTTGTTGATGTTGTTGTTTCAGAAAAATGGTAATTATAAAAAATTTTTTGGACATATTTGTTTTTCTTTTCAGTGGTCCTAATTATCTTCTGTACTTTAACATTCCACCCAATAAAGAAATGAATGAATGAACGAATAAATAAATAAATAAATAAATAAATAAATAAATAATAAATAAATAAATAAATACATAAATAATAAACAACTGAATAAATTAATAAATAAATGAACAAACAAACAAACAAATAAATCAATAATAAATAAATTATAAATAAATAAATAATAAACAAACAAATAAATGAATAACTAAATTAACAAACAAATAACTAAATGAACAAATCAATAAATAAACGATAAATAAATATATGTATAAATTAATAATTGAATAAATAAATGAATACTTTTTTTTTTGTTTTATTATTATTGTTGTTTGAGCACCAAAACCAAGTTCAACATACTTTCCATGAGATATAGAAATAAAAAAATGCTCCATCAAACAGTTGAGCAGCAAGCTAAAGGGGTTAAAAACAGGAAAAAAACCCCAAAAAAATCAGATGACAAAATTACATAACATTTTCTTTATAAGCACAATGGAAAACAGGGACCGTACTGTAGACTGGAGTCACTGATCGAAAACAAAAGGATCTCCATAGTTATAAAATGTCTGTATCTTGTACCACAATGAGTTTTGATGGACTACAGAGAACTGCTCATGGCTTTCATCTCCTGATTGTCTCAATAAGAACATGTGGAGACGAAGATCACATCTTAAATCGTATAACTAAATCATGAGAATATGGTGCAGATCAAAATCCAAAGCATGTTACTGTATAGATACTTTCTGGACATAAAACGTCAGCAGCTCCAGCTCCAGCTCCATGTCATATTGCAAACCAAACAAAGAGTGTATGAATGAGAAGGCCAAAGATAGAAAAGAAGATAGAGAGACAATAACAGAGAGGAAAGGTCAGAGGAAATAACATGAAAGAAAGGATTCTGTTGCCCCGTGTTCAGCTCTGGATTCACCAAGGGGCAAAGCATTCCTGCATATTCTCCCAGCTTAAAGTCATGAAATGAGAAAATTCCATCCATCACCGACGATAAAGACAGTGTTATTGCAAGACTGAAAGTGTTGGGTTACATGATGTTTGTCTCCCTGGAAACAAGCCCATTGGAGAGGCAGCAGGGTTAGAAACTGAGTCGAGATCAGAAACAGGTGAAGGCTCTCACTCAGTCTCTCTATTGTAAACTGCGCGAGGTGGGAGGATGGTGATACCTTCAACTCGATCCAGTATGACAATTTTCTTGTCATAAAGAGAAGTATTCTGTGTGTGTTCTCGTTCCAAAAGTCTCTGTGAAAGCATTTTAGCAACCAGGAGACACTAAAACTCTCAAGTGATACAGCTCTTTGACTCCAAGCAGCTCTTAAGTCCATATGGCAGAGGCCGAGTGCTGAGTGTAAGACTGAGCCAAGGGACTGTGAGCTTCACCTGAGCGCCATCGATCTCCATTTGGAGGAACTGAGCATACACAAAGGCCAGGTCTGGACTTGATTGGGAGGTAAGCGAGGAGACGGCTGATTTGTCATCATTTGGGTGACAACATGTCTAACTGACACGCTCCCTCGCTGACCTTCTCTGAGCTTTGAACTGATAACAGAACTGTATGTGTGACGAGGCCAGAGGGGGTGAAAAATGACAATGAGACTACAGGCGGGGTAGAAGAGGAAAGCTGGTTTTCTGGGCTGAATGTTACAGCCTCAAACCATTTCTGAGCTTTTTGTATTCAAAGGTGTTGAATTCTGAAAGGCTTGTGTTGATACTTTCCAGACTTGTAAGAGCTCCATGAAATATCTCAAAAAATTCTGGTTTATGCTTTTCATAACTGAAAGGAAACAGAAGACTGTAAAATTTAAAGTTGACTTAAGTCCAAGACTCTAAATGGATGGACGTAAAAACTTGGCATTGTGTGTCCAGCTAGTTTACATGCCGTTGTTCAGTATTGTAAAGATTTTGAATTAAATGGAGATCAGATCAAAACAAATTTTCTTTGTTCCGGACAACTTTTTTACTAGATAAAACACGCCGAGGTAAGGTATTTATCAGTACAGTTACGCAGCGCTATGTTTTGAAACATGACATCAAGCCAGCTATATGTAGTGCTATCGGCAGCCCGGTGGTCTTACGTATCTGTAGGCTAACGTGAGAACGAGTAAACACTGTCAGTTTGTAAGTAGTTTAGCAGCTGTTTATATTTAGCGTCGCTGGCAGCCCAGTGCTCTAAGACATGTCTGTAATGTGTAACATTAGTGAATCCTGGTTATGTTCTGCCAGTCATCTACCAATCAGAGCTAACGTAACCTCACTCTTCATTTTATTGATAGACTCTCAAGTTTGAACAGACCACTGCAGAATAACTGCTGACTGTGGGTCAACATTAGCACAAACAAGCTAAAGCTAAGCCCAAGCTAAAGGCTAACAGTTAGGCTCCTGTGTCCACCATCACTACAAAATGAATCACAGTAATCGTTTTAAGCAGAGAAAAACACAGATCTCTCTTCTCACTTCTAAACTTCATCAGCCGGTGTGGTGTTGTCATAGAGACCTCAATTTGGTCCTGGTCGACCCAATCAGGGAGCTAAGAAGTAGCAACTTAAAATAACCTGTAAGCAGCAATATTGGTGCTGATAATCTCATTTTAAAGTGTGAATTACGATCAAGCATATATCTAGAGGCGAGACTTTTCAACTTCACTTTCAAACTCCTCACAGCCCCTTTAAAGCACAAGACTGAAATAAAGACAGGGATAGGCTCCAACTCCACAGACCGTGATTAGGATGCAGCTATAGAGGGATTATCATATAGTCATCATATGGATTTTATAGATGTTTTATAGATTTTGAATGCAGAAGTGGTGTTTAGCTCCATTCATTCAGATGAGTTAGCGTTCTTTAAACACTAAATTCAAACTGTTAGCAGCATGAAAATGTCTGGCCAGTTGTCAGAAACAATACTATACAACAGAGTCAATGCCTACCTAGTTTTGATTGTTCCAGAGCAACCAGTGTTTTGGAGTTAATAGCGACCATGCTAACTTGTGACTCTCAGCTGATTAACCATAGACTGTATAAAACATGGACGTAGTCTCCGTGACGTCACCCATCTGTTCCTGAAACAGTGAAATGAAGCCAAACTATGGACGCAGCCATATTCGATACGATGCCAGCTGTGAGTTTCCTTTTGAACAGCTACAGGGCACCCACCAGTCACGTGACCTGAGCTGTGTCTCTGATTGGACAATCAAACAATCCTGATAACTTCTAAACCGCCAAGTTAGAAAAAAATTCACTCACCGTACAATGTGTGCTGATAGTGAAATCAGCGTTTTAGACCCAAGCTGTTTTTTTTTGAACAATATGTTTTTTTTTAATGCCATAAAAGTCTGTTTTTAAAGCTGGGTGTGTACGTGACTTCTGGTCTTTCTGTAGCCAGCCTCAAGCAGATTCTCGATGAACAGCATCTTTTTAGCACTTCAGCACTGGCTTCATTTTTACTAGCCGGATGTTGCCCCTCGTAATTAACGTCTGAGAGTCACCACTTACCAGGGTCACACTTTACACTGAAACACCAGCAACGTCTGCGGCTGTGTTATTAAATGTGCTGTCGTTATCCAACCTCAGTTCACAAGGTTTGACCGCAATGAAACAATATTAAGTGCTGATGTTCTTAATGAAGTTTTTTATTTTGTGAAAAGTTGGTTGAAAAAGTTGGTCTGAGGTGAGGTTATGACTCAAGCCGTCCCGTTACAAATGGGTGTGATATAGGTTTTGTAGAAGTGGTGCTAAAATCAGGTTTAATTACCAGGTGTTGTTTTTAACCTACTGTTATTAAACCAGATTCCTGCATTTTGTCTTAATACATCAATAACAGTGAAATTTTCCAAAAGAAATACAGGTTCAGATAAGTGATATACAGAGTTTAATTATCATCAGGTAATGAAAAACGTGTGTATAGAATGTAATGCATGGACTTGGCTGCACTAAGCAATATTGGCAAACTAAAATAAATTATTGAATAAAAGTTCAATTACTACAAAGACTTGGTAGTTTCTGCCAGGTGAATTTGCAAACACACATACTCACACTGGTTCCTCTGTTCTTCCTTCAGACCTCAGCGACACAGTCACTTATTTCATTACTATGTCTACAAAGTTGTGTCACAGTCTTTGTGAACTTCTAAAACAGAACCAAGACTCTTAACTATGAAGCTGATCAGAGTCGATGGCTTCATTTCAAAACAAAACATTGTTTCTCATAGAAAAATAGTGAGTTTTCCTGCTGTAAAAACAAGGTTAAAGGTTAAACTGACTTGTTAAATATAAAGAGAAAAGCAGGAAAATAGTGATGTTCTAATGTGGTCGGTGTTTTTTTTTTTAGATGCATTTCTTTTTATATTATATATTAGATTAAAATATGGCAGACACCAACATTTTTTTATGTTCCAGGGAATTTAATTGTTCCTTTTTCCTGTTTAACTTCTTTTGGAAAGGGTAAGGAAACAACATTAGTCCATGAATGGAGCAATTCTGAACATAATTACGAGAAGTAATGATTTGGTCTGTTTCAGAAGCGGCCTTTTCATTTAAAAATAATAATAATAATAAAAAAAACTTTTTATAGGCAATTGGTAGCTGAGCAAATAACCCTGCTCAGGGATCCAGCCAGGTACACATGCAGGAGGAGGCTGCAGCTGCCGTAAATGCTGAATAATTACATCAACCTAAATGTTCTTTTGGCTTTAAGCAAAGAATGGGAGATTAACTTCCCATAGAGCCGATTTAAAACATACAACTCCTCTAACTTCGCTGGACAAGGGTCAACTTCTAAAGCAGACAAGATGTTTGTTCTTTTCTTTGGATTTTTATTTGTTTTATTTTTTTAAATGGATGAACAATCTAAGGAAACAGGTAAACAAGCTGCAGCTTTGCCCCTCAACAAGTTTCAAGCGCTAACTACCTTATGAATTAGACAACTGTTGACTTCTGTCTGTAATGATCATGTGGAAGAAAAGCCACTTTATTAGGTACATCTTGCTAGTACTGGGTTGGACCCTCTTTTGCCTTCAGAACTGCCTTAATCCTTGGTGGCATAGATTCAACAAGTTACTGGAAACATTCCTCAGAGAGTTTGGTCCATATTGACATGATAGCATCACACAGTTGCTGCAGATTTGTCGTCTGAACATCCATGATGAGAATCTCCCGTTCCACCACATCCCAAAGGTGCTCTATTGGATTGAGATCTGGGGACTGTGGAGGCCATTTGAGTACAGGGAACTCATTGTCATGTTGAAGAAACCAGTCTGAGATGATTCCAGCTTTATGACATGGAGCGTTATCCTGCTGGAAGTAGCCATCAGAAGATGGGTACACTGTGCTCATAAAGGGATGGACATGGTCAGCAACAATACTCAGGTAGGCTGCGGACTTTAAACCATGCTCAGTTGGTACTAAGGGGCCCAAAGTGAGCCAAGAAAATATCCCCCACACCATTACACCAGCAGCAGCAGCTTGAACTGCTGATACCAGGCAGGATGGATCCATGCTTTCATGTTGTTGACACCAAATTCTGACCCTACCATCTGAATGTGGAGCAGAAATCCAGACTCATCAGACCAGGCAACATTTTTCCAATCTTCTGTTGTCCAGTTTTGGTGTTGCTGTGTGAATTGTAGCCTCAGTTTCCTTTTCTCAGCTGACAGGAGGGTCACCAGGTGTGGTCTTCTGCTGCTGTAGCCCATCTGCCTCAAGGTTGGACGTGTTGTGTGTTCAGAGATGCTCTTCTGCAGACCTCGGTTGTAACCAGTGGTTATTTGAGTTACTGTTGCCTTTCTATCAGCTCCAACCAGTCTGTCCATTCTCCTCTGACCTCTGGCATCAACAAGGCATTTTGGCCCACAGAACTGCTGCTCACTGGATATTTTCTCTTTTTGGGACCATTCTCTGTAAACCCTAGAGATGGTTGTGGGTTAAAATCCCAGTAGATCAGCAGTTTCGGAAATGCTCAGACCAGCCCGTCTGTCACCAAAGTTCAAAGTCTCTTAAATCACCTTTCTTCCTCATTCTGATGGTCGCTTTGAACTGATCATCTTCACCATGTCTACATGCCTAAATGCATTGAGTTGCTGCCATGTGATTGGCTGATTAGAGATTTGGGTTAACGAGCAGTCAGACAGTTGTGCCTAAGTGGTGCAACATCTGGCATAAGAGAGCATGGCTGCCATTTTCACAGGGAAATGTCCAGTTACTTCTGTTCCCACATTGTGCCCATGTACATTCAGGACACACAGGCATCTCAAAGAAACCCTGTGATGTGAAAGCTGAGGTTAGCTGCATTCCTTCACTCTCTTCTGTTTCAGTTGGGGTTTATTCAGGGCCACTTGAAATTTGATTTAAGAAACTGTGCTTGTTTCCTCTCTAATAGAGTGTCTTGTTGAATGAATTCAATAAATGCTTTTTGGTTTTAGGTAATTTTTTTTTAAATGGTCTGTTTTGGATCAGGTTCACAGTTTCTGCCTTGTGAGGTCAACTACACTGAGGTCATTTCCTCACTGTTTCCTGAGAATTTAGAGGTCACATTAAGTCTGTGGAGGGGCAGTAAAAGCACTGATGGTCCTCAGGCTCATTCAGACATGCTCCAAAGCCAAAGTCACACTTCGGTTTGGCCACAATCCGAGGACAGGATCTGTACATAAGGATCAAAACACACTGTCCCTGATCACTCATGTATTTGGTTTTCTGATCTGATGAGAGCTTGTGTAAGATCTGTGAGAAGCTTCTCTGCCTCTCTGTGTGTTATGGTAACATGTTGAACAGTGGTTCTTTGTTGGCAGGCCGAAACACTCCCTGTGTGATCACCGCAGGATGCAGGTCTCATAGAAAGCACACACACGCATGTACACACACATAAACTTAGAGAACTTATACATCGGAATTCACCCTCCTGTGAATGTTTAATAAGCGAGGAGAGGGGCCAGTCAAAATTCACACACACACACACACACACACACACACACACACACACACACACACACACACACACACACACACACACACACACACACACACACACACACAAACTTAATGAGGGGTGTCTCACATGTAGAGCTTCAACTGACGCCAGGAATGGTGGGAGAAAGAAAAAGGTGTGTGTGTGTGTGTGTGTGAGTGTGTGTACGTGTGCACTTATACTGTATAGAGGTGGTGTGAAGGTGTGAATCAAACACTTAACTTAGTTGCTCCACTCATTTTTTCCCAAAGACTTATAGACACATTACGTTGCTTGTCATTCACTTTTAGCGGACGCTAACTGTGTGATGAAGTAAATGTTTAATATTCTGCAGCGTGTCAGATTCAGTAGGCTGGAATCCTCAAGATCAGCTGTGCAAGGCTTCAACTTTTGCCTAAGCAACAGTCAGCGATGGCTACCGAATAGGTTCTTTTATAGGTACCAACAGAATTCTGTCAAAAGTATGGGGTACTGATTCACGTAAAATCAAAAGGTACCATGTTTAGGTACCTAAATGCATCCTTGTGACTGTGAGGGAGTGGAAGAGTAGGAGATTTTCCATGCTGGACATGAACACAGCATTGCAAGGTTATATATTGAAGAATAAATATGGTTAATCAAAAAAAAAAATGCTTTACTATTAAACAAGTTAATATTTTTTTCACCACATAATCACAAAAAAGTACCAAAAAGTGGTACTGTTAAGTACCGGTAACGATTGCCAGGTACTGGGCATCAGTTCTGTGTTGTTTCAAATGTGAAAGGTACCCATGCCTAAGCAACAATGCTTCAATTTGCACAGCGCATATCGAGCAAGACAGGAAGTCCACAGCTGAAAAAACATCAAAATATCTGTTTAACTTTCAAATCAAAACTCTGCAATACCAAATTGTACTGACTGTACTACAACAACAATCTGACAGGACATGCAAAGCCAGGCTAGGAGTCAATAAGTTTGAGGCTTTACAGTCAAATAAAGATGACATGAATGAGGAGAGGCTCATCATTTGGGTGGAAAGTGTGGGAAATTTTCTGTCTTGACCTCCATCTGTCTGGCGTTCCTGCTCACGTGCTGGACTGAACACGCAGCCAGTGTGACAGCAAAAATTCAGCAAAGGCATCCCCAGTAGTTCCACCCTGATCACAGCTCTGTAGTTTAGCTGTAGCTCTGCTCTGGCTGGTGGCAGCAGATATAGAATAGAACTTTATTTGTCGTTGCAACACGTACAACGAAATTGCAAACAACAAAATTGCAAGACCATCGTCCTATTGCATTTTTTAAACATATGCAAGTCTCTCAAATTTGCCAAATGCTGGAGCAGCGATGCCTCAATTTACAAAAAGCAGATCAAGCCCCACCGCAAGTTGTGCACAGAAACCATCTAAAAATTCCTGTCAACTTTTAAAGTACAACAAACTGTGTCAAAACCATAGACTGTATTTAGACCGGACAGCGTGGCTCCACCAGTTACCATTGTACGGTTTTGAAGCTAAAATTCCCCCATCACAGGCGCAGCCATTGGTAGCACTTGTGCAGCCAGAGTCTGCACAGTAGAGACTGTGAGGGATTCTGGGAGAAACTGAGTGAAGCCGGGTGACAAAAAAAAAAAAAAAAGAAAATACATACATATATATATATATATATATATATATATATATATATATATATATATATATATATATATATTTTTTTTTTCCTATTGAGAATCACTACTTGACTCTACCCCCCGATATATTTTACAATCCCTGAAAAAAATACACAAGCATGGCAGCTGTCAATCATCATTAGACGTGATGTAAAGCCTTGTTTCTAACTTCTTTTAACTAATGAAAACGAAACTTCAGAAAAGAGAGGACTTGAATACAAAGCAGCCTAATGAAACCTTCAAATCACCACAACAATCAGACGTGGGAAACATTTCTACCAGGCATATTAATTTTTTATAGTTTGACCTCAGCCCATCTGGAATGACTGGAGAGACAGATTTTTTGGCTAGTACTGCAGCCAGCCACCAGGGGGAGCAGTTTTTGTGGCAACCTCACTTTGAGCTGAGCAAGATGACGTCTATTTTTTTACAGTCTATGGTCAAAAGCAGATCCTACTTAACTTGACAACAACAACAACAAACCTAATCACAACACAATGAGCGCAGCCAGGCCAAGGTCAACAGGTTTGAGGTTTTACAGCCCAACATGAACGAAGACAGGCTAGTTCAAGCAGCAACCTCTGGTCTGGGAATATGAGACAATGCCGAAGTGCTAAAATCTGATGTTTCTCCAGTGTCCACTTGAGGTTGGCTCCAGAAGTACCGGAAGTCACATACACACCAAGCCAAAAAAAGCTGTTTTCAAAGCAGAATTAACCCATTTACAGCCTGGTTCAAAAAATGTCTCCTGTCTGAATTGCTAATTTCACTATCAGCACACACTGTTACAGAGGGTGATTTTTTTCTAACTCAGCAGCATATTAGCACAGAAAGCATGCTAGTTTTTCAGGTTGAATGTTTTACATTTAACCAGAGATAATGTGGGCTAATCCACTTTTTTTATGAAGCTTTGACATTAGTGAACTTGCACACAATGTAAAAATGGGCAGAAATGGCTGTATTAATATTTTAACCTTTTTACATAGCATCATCAGAAGAGGCTACCCGTTATGTTTTTGATGGTTGAAAAATGTCTGTCAGATGGAAAAACTGTGTACATAAAAGCCTGTTTTTCTTTTATTTAAAACCAAAAAAATGGAGAAATGTAAATCTATCAAGTGGGAATGGAGATGAAGACTGTTTCTCTCTTTTTGTTTATTGGAAACCTTTTAACACCGTGCTAACCCTGATTGGTGTTTGAATGTTGGCATAAACTGTGGAGAAGCCTGAAGGAGTTAATTCAAACACAAAGCAGCGGAAAATTAGTGAACCAATCATTTGATTCTAAATAATGTGATGATTTTAGATTAAAGTCAGTCAGCATCTCAGTGTTTACTCTGCAATGGGCTGTGGTCTAATTTCAATGAACTCTTATTACCAGAAATCAGGGATGGAGAGTTTACTGTGACAAAAGATCAGGAAAAAGTGGACTTATCCTAATGACATAGACATGGATGGGATATAGTTTTAGAAATGTTACATTTGATTCAATTAATTTTTCTGTCTCTTTTTCATCATCTTTGTATTTGGAGTGGATCATTACTTTGTATGGCTCATTTGTCGGTCACTGACACCAAACTTGTTTTTGCCTTCAGTGTTGGTCTGGAGATCCTATATGTAACCATGGCTGCATTCTTTACATGTGAAATCAGGTGTTAGCAGCCTGTAGCATGTCAGTGCTAACTGGTGCAAGGCCTGATGTTTTCCCACAGCGCGAGGAGAAAGAGGTGAGGACAACGTGCTGGTTCTCAGGTGTGAGCTAAGAAGTGACGACATTAACCTGTCCTTCCATTCATCGTTATTGGGAACGTAAGATCTATCTCCAATAAGATGGACGAGCTAGCCATGCTAACCTAGCAACAGAGGGAATACCAGAGGGCAGAGTAGCATCATGCTATTCACACATATGGCTAACAGAGCTAACACCAGACACCAACACCACATTGGAAGAGCTTCACCTGCTGTGAGCAGACAGGATCCAGGAGACAGAGACTGAACAGACTGCTGAAGAAGCTCAGTCCTGGACCCTGTGGAGGTGGAGGCTGGCTGAACTGGACAATGATGGACAAGCACTTTCTATACACTTTCTTGCTTTTGTTTTCTTGATTGCTGCTGTGATTCCTCCTGAATTTCCCCTCGGGGATAAATAAAGTATATTCAATTCAGTTCAATTCAATTCTATTCTATTCTATTCTATTCTATTCTATTCTATTCTATTCTATTCTTTTCTTTTCTATTCTATTCTATTCTATTCTATTCTATTCTATTCTATTCTGAAGCAGTAACAGTCTTAAAATTCTCATCCACTGTGTTTGTTTAATCTCTCAGTACACGTCACTGCTGCTCAGTGCATGACTACAACGACTCTTCAAAGACTTGTGGTCAGATCTTCTCATCACACTTTTAGAAAAGTAGTAGCTTAATCTGCCCTGAAGCATCTTCTCCAGTCCCATTATCCAACAAGTGTGTGCTTCCATGGAGCCTGAGCTGTCTCAGCAGCTCTCAGGATGTGTTTGTTGTTCTTTTTGCTGGCGCACACCAGATGAGGTTAATGTGACAGACGTGTGTGAAGCACACCAAAGTGTTTGAGGTTTCTTAAAAAAATGCTTGAGTGGAGAGGTACTCCGTATAGGTATGTGTTTGCGTGAATGTTTGTGAGATGGTACACATGGCTCCTCAGGCAAAGGTTGTAAAATGCTAGTGTTGTCTGCAGAAGAGCTGTGCATTTGATTTACGTGCTGGAGATTCAAAAATTGGTGTATTGATTTGTCAAGCTTCGTTTAACTAAATCATTGAAGCAAATCTTCCAGTCTCCATTTTCTCCCCCTTATGTCCTGCCAGTGCTCATCTACCGAGCAGAGCCTCAGCCTGTGCTCTATCTCTCTCCTGTTTATCTTTCTTCTGCTCTTCTGTCCTTTTTCTGTCTGACAGTTAGGCTCCAGTGTCCACCATCACGACAAAATTAATCACAGAAATCATTTTCAGCAGAGAAAAACACAGATCTCTCCTCTGACTCCCAACTTCCTCTGTTTGCGTGGTGTTGTCATATAGACTTCTATCACCGTCAAATACAGTGTTGTAAGCTCTTGAGAACACAAACAGGAGAAAAGCCTTCTGGATATATTTGAAGCTTAGAAACTAGCCACTTAAAAAGCCCTGCGCATGAAAGAGCAGTAAACCACAACTTTAATGACGAATGGACTGAAAAGTTATGCCTGACTTTAAGAAATGCTGTACTTCTGTGCCTCATTGGATCAAAACTGTTGCTGCTGCTAGATTATATGATCTGAGTTGACACCACAACACAAATCATGCAAGCTTCTAAAGTTCTACAGTTTCAGTTAGCAGACACTTTTGTCCAAAGCGATGTACAACACAAGAAAGAATTTCGACAGAAGGAAAACCTAGTTAGTGCGACAACAGTGCTACAAGTTATTTATCTGAAGATGCTGCCATTAAGTGCAGGATTTTTTTCTTTAAAATAAAAAATAAAAAGTAGAATAATCTAGCCAACAAACCACGTTTAATTGACTAAGAGCTGAGGATGAGACCTTTTGACTCATTTTACCCCTGAGGACAAAGAAGAGAAGAGTCAAATTAAGGGCCTAAGTGTTCCCTGAACAGATGAGTCTTCAGACATCTCTTAAAGTAGAAAGGGACTCTGTGGATTGTATAGAGTTAGGTAATTCATTCCACCATTTGAAACAACAGAGGAGAAGAGTCCGGCTAGAGATTCAGAGCCACTCTGGGCTGGGAGTACCAGGGCCCTTATGCACGTCTAGCCATTAAACAAACAGGACCATTAGTCCTAACGTGCTATGATGGAAGTCCCGTTTGGCCACAGCGTTAGCTGCATATGCACAACTGCAAATAATTGTCCAGTTAACTAATTACACCATGGAAAACACAGAGGTGCAGATTACGTCATAATTCAGAGGAACCTCCTGGAAAACCCAATCAAAAAATTCCAACTGTGCATGTCTACCACTCATAAACAGCAATAAACCTGGAGCGTTAACGGTGTGACTGAGAGAAGATCAAGAAAAACAGTTTTTAGCCGGAGAAATGGAGAATATATTTCAAGAATACACAAACAGCTGTTATCCATGAGTCAATCAGGTAAACAAAGAGAAAGAGAAAGTTTGGCGATCTTGAACAGAGTAAGTGTGTGTGGTGTTTCTAAGCGCACAGTAGTAAGCCTCAGTAATAAAATTAGTAATATTAAAGCTGCTTTGAGGAACAAGCCCTGCAGCAATGCCCCAGTACCTCAATGAGCAACTCTTGAAGCAGTTTATGAACTCCAACATGTCATTACACGTCTCTTGGAAGGGCCTAGACGTACAAAAGCAAAGGGCAAATCAAACTTGTAAAACTGATGGCAGGGAGCCTCGCCAGTTTGTCTCTCTTATTTCATCTGTTCACTGAAAGAATGTGTCTCCTAAATCCAAATTTATTGCATGGCTACACATCGCCACCTTACCAAAGGATTGTCCACTGTCTGCGCATATATCATCTAAAACAATCACACATTGCGCTATGTCCGCCTTTAAACAGCCAAACAGGCGCTGTAATCCTGACGTTAGCGCCTGTCATGGTGGGGTCTACCTCCATTAAACTTAACGCTCTTTTGGCCCATAAACCTGGCTCAAGCATACCACAAAACAATTTTTCTTTCGCCATTAGCACAAACGGTCTGTTTTCTCCGCTAATGGCCTGTCATGCATACGGGCCCAGGCGCCTTTCTAAAGCAGAGCGTAGTGGGCTGGAAGGAGTGTAGACCTGGATGAGGGACCCCAGGTAGGCAGGAGTTGTTCTTGTCAATGTTTTGTGAGCCAGAAGAAGAGCTTTGAATTTGATTGGAGCTTCTACTGGAAGCCTTAATGAGAGATTAACAGCTGGGTGACGTGCTGTTTTGGGGCTGGTTGAAGACCAGACATGCTGCTGCATTCTGGGTAATCTGCACCAGAAGGTTGAAGACCAGACATGCTGCTGCATTCTGGGTAATCTGCACCAGAAGTTTAAATGTGCAAGCAGGGGGCATGCGGAATGACTAACCCAACCTTAACCAAACAAGAAAGGGCAGCAAGTGCGTCCACTGGCTGACTTCCTGCTCTGCACTCTCTGCTTTGCGCTTTGTGATGCAGCTAGCAAAAAGAGGAATGGAGCTAATCAAAGTTAACACACTGACTAAGACCAGGACATGTCTGCATAATGTTGTGATGGAGAGGAGACAGACCAGATAAGAATGTGGTTAGGAAGTCTTTTAAATATCTAAACCCTCATGCCAATGTTAAGAATTGTCTACAATGTTCTTTTGCAGATTCAGAGTCAGTGAAATTTCTGTCCTCTTCGTTCATTAAAGGCAGGATATCAACGCTTTGCCAGCAGACATGGGGAAACATGAATATCATTTGGTGTCATGTTTATGTTTGTCTTTGTACTGTGTAGCTTAGCTCCCGAGGGGAATATTTGGCCCACTCTGCTGAATCTTGCAGAGCATTCACCAGCTCATCAGCTCCGACATTTCCGCTAACATGACAGTCTGTGTAACTTCTTGGTCACCATGCTTTCCATGTTTCCACCATGAGCTCATCCCTAGGGTTTTTTTTTCAAAGCACACAACACAGACTGACTACACATCCAGAGGAACGGTGGTCCATGGGATGATGAACTGCAGCGCCCTGTGGGAAAGTGATTCCTACAATGTGTGGAGGAGGTTCAGAAGTAATCCAACTTCTCACCTATTTAAATGAAACAGATCACCACCTCAAAGAGATGGCAAAACCCCCAATATTAGCGGTTGAAGGCCTGTGGCAGACGCGTGCACTTACACACACAGGGAAGAGACAGGCAGTGATGAATTAGAATGGGAAAGTCCCTGCTGTACAGATCCTTCAAAGACAAAAAAAAAAAAAACTCTGTAAAGCTCTTCAAGGCAGATCTTCACTGAAACAGGGCTCACTTTCCCTCAGTGAAGAGAATTAGGGTGAATAAAAGCACTGGAAAGTCATTCAGACACTCTATTAAGATCTCAAGCCATAAAGCCGTTGGGAAGCCATCTGATCCACGTCTATTTGGGCGACTCGTCCAATGGACAGCAATCAAGTAGCTGATGCATGGTTTACATCTGGGATAGCGCTTCATTGCTCGGCTCAGGAGAAAGCACTTGCAGGGTTGAGTTGCACGTAGAGCTGTTCCCCATGAGCCAACACTTTTGGACCCTGGAGGTTTCTCCTACAGCTGCTGGGACCTGCAAACTTTTCCATATCACTGAAAAGAACTCAAGGGAACATTGGACACATTAGGATTTGAGTTTGAATCAGGCCTAAGAAGTATTGGCTGCTTCAAACGTAAGAAGTCGCCAGATTGTTATACAGTGTCAAAATTGTGTGTTAGTTTGTGTGGATTGGCCAAGATTTGCAGGTACATTTGAATAGAATTTATTCATTTAAAAGCAGGAAACTTACAAGAGTTTAGTTTTTAGTTTTAATACATTGGAGAACTCCAGACTTAACAACAAAAGGCACAGTCTTCAGCAGATGCACTATTTGTAGCATGGAAGAATCTAGAGAAGACGCTGTGTATGTAAATATAAAGAATAATGAGAAAAATCATGTTTCCATATTCTAAGCAAACAACACACATGGTCAACCATTGACTGTCTATAGAGCACACAGCGTGGCTCCACCGTCTACCACTGTACAGTTTTGAAGCCAAAATACCCCTGTCACAGGCACAGCCATTGGCAGCAGTTATGGAGCCAGGTGACTAAAAGTAATATATAAATTTTTTTCTTTCGAGAGTTTAATCTCTTCTTGACTCTACCTCCCAACATATTTTACAATCCCTGAAAAAAAAATCACAAAAATGGCAGCTGTCAATCATCGTTAAACTTGCCATAAAACCTCATTTTAAACCTCTTTTAACTAATGAGAACAAAACTTTTCAGAACAAAGAGGACTTGAATACAAGGCAGCCAAATGATATCTTCAAGTCACCACAACAATCCAGCGTGAGAAACATTTCTACGAGGTGTAATAATTTTTTTGAGTTTGACCCCAGCCCATTTGGAATAACTGGGGAGATGGATTTTTTGACCTTAACTGCAACCAGCCACCAGGGGGAGCATAATGACTATCATTATTTTTTTACAGTCTATGGTCAATCTAAGAAACCGTCTGAGATGTCAACGAGATCAGCATGGGACTTTCTAAGATAATGAAGTCATTGCATAGTGGTTCATGACACATTGAAGGGTTGGGCCTCAAACACCAAGGTCTGCCCCAGACAAGCCCGTTTGTTTTTGTGTTGGCTGCAGAAGCAGCTCAATCGTGTTCTTCCACAAGCGGCATACAGATCATCTAATCTGATCAATGATGCACGTATCAGAGACATTTTTGTACATCAGTTTTAGTTCATGTTTAAGTTTACATGATGGACATATAAAGCTGAGCACAAACACTTTTAACCCCTGAATATTCAAAACCCACTTATGAATTCACATCTTATGGACGTCTACACAACGTTCACATTAGATCTGCTATTTGGTCGTCTAACCACAACTCTACTTGGAGGTCAAAATGCAGCACAACGTTTTAACATTAGGTTTTTGGACATCAAGTGGATGTCTATGCAGGAGTGAGTGAGTGAGCAAAGAAACGTTCAAAGGACATCCTTTCACCATCATTTTTGGATGTCTAATTTTAAACATTAGTTTTGAATAATCTGATAAGGACTTAGCTTTGAAACTGGAGGGACGCGGTTCAAGACCCGGCATGGACAAAGATTCTGATTGTCTCTTTGTGCATTGGTAGCCCTTATATCGAGGTACTATTTATGTCATAAATAGACGTTCTGGGAAAGACGTCATCTGGAGTAACAGTTGGCCCCTTCAGGAGACCAAAGTAGATGTTCAGAAATGACTGTGAAAGGACGTCCTTTAACTCTTTGTTTGGTGGAGAAGGCAAGAACGTACATGTGAAGTGTGTGCATTTTGTCCCAGAGCAAAGTGTTTGTGTCTGTTGTAACTCAAATCTCACGAAACATCCCCCATAATGGCCAAAAACACGATAACCAAGTTGTTGATGATGCCAGTGCTTCATAAAAGTAACGAAAAAATTACTTTCCCTGGTACCTAATGACATTTATGAAGGCGTAATACAGTTACTAATTCAATTCCACTTTGTACAGCTGCACCACATGCTAGCTTGGTATGTCTCCTGATCTTAAAACATTTTTTTCTGTGATTTAAACAGTTGCTCTCTGTGTGTGATGAACAAAAAGGTGTTTTAACACTGGACTGCATCTGTCGATGGTAAACAAAAACAGCAACCAACACTCAGTTTTTTACATCCTCTGTAAATGAAACAGCTTTTACATAATTACAGTAATTAGAATACTTCAAATTAGAGCGTCCCCCTCCTACAGGGTGACGAACATTTTTATGGTTTCAATCATGTCTGCTATGCAAAATAGGAATCTTGTAAATTTATGGTATTTTGTGGTTAAGCGCTCAACTAGGCAGGCAGGAACTAGTGCTGTCTTTAAAAGAAGCACACACACACACACTGACACATACACACAGAGTGAGAAGACACACTGCTTTTACAGCCATTTGACTCCACAGTCACAAAGCAGCAGTGATATTTTTACAAGCTGCACACACAGGGAGACGTTCCCGCTTCAGATCATTTCATCGTATTGAGCAACAGAAACAACATAACCTGAAAGCAACAGTAGATCCAGAAAGAGTCTGAAAGCTTCCTTTATAGAAAGACCTCTCCATGCAAAGCTGTGATTTATTTAGTATTGTGTGCACACCAACTTTCAGAAAAGTCTCACAAATGTCAGTGATAAAGAGGTCACCTGCTGCTCCTCTACAAAATGTGACCACAACAGTGAGGACCCAGTAGCATCTTCAGCACTTCCTCCTGCCCTCTTGGGTTACACAGCTGTCCCATAAAGCCATCCTCTTCCTATCTGTGTATAAAGCCTCTCTTTCACAGTGTCGCTCCGTCTGTGTCTCTTACCCTTGTAAAGATGTACTTTTACCAGATGCCCTCTGCCTTGTTAACTGCAGCCCATTTGTCCCATTGTAGCTCAGCTCATTTAATAAGATTTGCATGGCTGAACAAGAAGTCAACAATTCAAGATGCTACCCACAGCAATGTGAGGTGAATTCACTCAGGACTTTTACACACCACAGCTCCACAGCCTGTGTCTTCCTCTCCTGTATGGACTTTCCTTTTGTTATATCTGAAGGATTTTTCCCACAATTTGACACTTGGATGGGGTAAAAGAAGCTGAGATGCAACAGATTTTTCTTTGAAACATGGCAAAACAAGAAATGCGCATTAGCTTGAATAATGAATGTAGATTTCACATTTCTCTTTGCACTTTTTAATGATAATAAAAAAAGGAAAGAAAATATTTGCTGATGGAAATTTGCATGAATATCACATCCTTTATTACAACCCTATCATTTGTAAAAAAATAAATAAATAAAAAAATAAATAAAAAAATAAAGAGATACTGATGCACAAACATAAAAACATCAACAGAATTTCATGGTTTTTAAGGTTTTTAGACGATAGTTTGACAACAGAGGTCCGTAAATTTCATCACACTAAGGTAATAATTCAAAAAAGTTTTTTTTTCTCATTTCTTTGAAATTAGCACATTACTTCTTTAAATGATGTCCAAATTTATTGTCACAAGTCACAATTGGTAGGTTACTGTTTTTTTTTTCCAGTTTCTTTCAAAATTTACTCCAAATCGCAAGGTAAGAAGGTGACAATTAGCAAATAATTTATTTAAAATTAAATCACAACCCACCACAAAATGTTTTTAGACGTATCCCAACGTTTCTGCTATTTCCAGTAATTAATGATGCAGGTCATAAATGGCTGTTTAGTTCTTGAAAACAGAAGTTAGGTTCATTGTTTCCTCTGATAATTACCTTTGAAATGTTAAGTGAATAATTCATTAATTAATTTATCCAATAAGCAGTGGTGTTTTCTCCCAGAGTTTTTGATAATTCTTCTGTGTTTCGTCACTGTCATCTCTTCCTTATTTCTCTCCTCTGCTTATTGAGCATTTCACGATGTGTAAAACAGCGCCCTCCTAAGTGTTATGTGGTGAATGAGTGGTGAAAATACGATATTGCACACTGTCGTCCTCAAGGAGGCCAAGCCGAGTTGGCGTCCCTTTGTTAAAAAACAAACAAACATGAATGATTAACCAATCAGATGAGGCTGCGGTCATGACACTGCTCACCTGTGATTGGCCAAGACTGTGTCAAGGGAAGCCACCCCGTCTTTGGCCTCAAACCAATCAAATCACAGTATCGTTATCATTAAGCCACCGAATGAAATCAGGGAGATTAGCACGTTAGCACTAGTGCGGCTAGTTGTGCATTTGAGTGGGCGGTTGAGTAAATTAATAAGATTTTTAAGCTAAGTCAAGAGGACAATGTACATGTGAATGAGTGACTGAGGGTGGGAGAGTGAAAAGGTGTGTGTCAGTGTTCAAAGTAAGTAAAATGAGCACTCTCTGGGCGCTCTAACAGGTCATTCTGTTACATGAAATAGCGATATACGAGCTGCAACATAGTCTTTTATGCACCACACTCCCTAAAAATCATATAGATTAGAGGTTTTATCTCACTTGGCTTCCTCAAAAAATCCCCATGCCACACCACTGCCAATAAGCAGTTGATAATTAGCTATTTATTTTTTAATGTCACCAAATTCTTTAGTACCGAATTTATTGATACACATGATTGAGATCACATGCAAAACAATAAACCTTTATGGTTAGGCCTAAAATGTTTTACATGATACAACTGAAGGCTTCAGATGTGATATTCACCAAGAGTGGAGTTGTAAATTGGCCTTACCTGATTGTGATAGACACTGCAAGTGCGGGTTCACTGCAAAACAGAATCTGGCTAGAAGTTATGTGCTAATTTTCACCAAATTCTCATAAAATTTTGGGGGTAATTTCAAAGAAATAGAAAAAACTTCGTCCAATTCTTACCTAAGTGCGATGAAATTTGCAGACCTACCTGGAAGTAAAGTGTTACAGATAGTTTCATTTTTTCTCAAGTCTATGCTAACTTTTATACTTGGTTCCAGCAACTCATAATAAGACTAAAATGGCTTTGTCCAATTTGCTTCAAATGATTCTCCATATTTTGTGGGTGTAGCATTTCCTTTTTCCCTCACGTGGTCTCTCACAGAGTGTTGAACCGCTTTTACTTGTGAAAGTTACCATCCCGTCCTTTCAGGTTGTTTACTATAAACATCAGTCCATTTGACTTTTGGTCATCTCTGAGCCCTCTAACATTCCTCAGCTCTTCACAGCCCGTCTTGGTGTTGTCTCCCTCTTTCCTGACTCCTGGGGCCAGCCGGCTGGAGTGAAGGGAGGGTGAGTGCTGCCGTTCTCGTTAGCATTTCACCCGTTTAAAGCTGATTATATGGAGCTGGCTGTGCCATAAAGCTTCCCTTCATGAGAGATCACCCAGACAAACTGCACGTCTGACTGTCAATATGACGGCTGTTGCCCGGCAGGCCAAACACAGTGTGCTGGAATGTGAGTGTTTAATCAGAAGACAAATACCATATTTTGAGCAGTTTGTTTTTACGGCCCAGTGGGGTGTGTGAGTGAATGAATAACGATGAGAGGCTGTGTGTGTGTGTGTATATGTGTGTGTGCCTTCTTAAATTTTCACTGAGGTTATACAAACATGTATGAAGCAAACTTCTCATGTTTTTGCAGATTAACTTCATTTATGTTATGAGAATTTGTTTAGCAGAGAATTGTGTGTATTTGTTGTGTTCATAACATACATTTCTCTCTTTCATATAAGTATGAGTGAGTGTGTGGGAGTGTGAGAGGTCATACTGTATACAACAGAGTAAGCATGTGTGTTTGCGTGCTGTGCCAAAGGCCCAGTGTGGCCACCCATGATGTCTGTGGCGCCTCAGAGTAACTCAGTTTGAATTAACAGCAAAACAAAACACATCTGAACCCTGCTGAGTTTCTCTGTGAGGGGCCAGTAAATGGTCACGTCTTGGAAATACAAACAGCATACAATCGTGGAGCTCAACACACAGTAGCAACCATTGTGTCTGCCTTGCATCTATTTCGCTTTGACACTTTCAGCTTCAATTCATAAAAACGCTGGTATACAAAAACTGATGCTGAAAAGACAGAAAAATAAATAGTCTCTGTGGGAAAATTGACCTCCGTGTTAGTAACTTGTGATCCGGGGTCCTGACCTGGATCTGTAATATAAGTCCCTCCATCCATCACTTTGTTTACAAGGGAGAGAAGACTGTGTCTCTTTTATGAACAGTACTTTTTCAGTAGGAGGTTTTAACGGTCAGCTAACCCTTAAAAAAAAAAAAAAAAAAAAAAAAAAAAGCTTTTATTTTTGTATGTTAGGGTGTTAGGAGACTTCTTATTGATATATGGGTATGGGCCACTGGTGCAGTACCACCAGAAACTGTTGGTGCACTGTTGCTGTTATTCCCCAATACGTAGCTTTAGTGAGACAAAGAGAAGAAATAACAATGGCGGAATTTTTTGAAGAAAAACTTTGTGAGTGGTGAAGAACTTCTGCCTCTGATCTTGTCTTTTTTGCAAGAGATATATTACCCATACCTCCTCTACAGCCGCCAGGTTTGCTTTTGAGTTTGCTGTTGTTGTTGTTGTAAACTGCTGCTCCCCCTGGTGGATGTATTGGTTAACAGCAAATCCAATGTGAAGGATGCATGGAAGTATGTGAGCAGTGACCGTAACATTGTTTACATTTTCTTTCATAAAGGGGGTATAAATGGGCCTTAAGAGGTGTTTCTTATCATCTCTTTACTCTATCAACTTTATTTTCATGTTTTGTTCCATGGACTGTATAAAAGAATGGTCAGCACAACGGCTTCCCAAAAGTGAAACTCAAATGAGGAAAAACTTTCACCTGCAACTTGGTGCAGGACTGGCCACAGGAGAACCCACCTCTTCCATTGTAACAGATGGGACATGTGGCAATTAAAAACAAAATAATAATGCATGTAAACTATCAGTTACTTCATCTTCTTCTCCTTAGTTCATGGGGAACACTGGGCCTAGCAACGGTTAGCATTGACTATAGGCTGTAAAAAAAAAAAAATAAGGACGTCATTTTGCTCGGCTTGACTCAAAGTGGGGTCACCACAAAAAGTGCTCCCCCTGTTGACTGGCTGCAGTATAGGTTAAAAAAAATCTGTCTCTCCAGTCATTACAGATGGACTGTTGTTAAACTTTAAAAACTAATACACCTCATAGAAAGGTTTCTCACATCCGATTGTTGGTGTGATTTTAAGATATCATTTGGTTGCCTTGTATTCAAGTCCTCTTTTTTTCTGAAAAGTTTCATTTTCATTAGTTATTAAAGGTTAAAAACAAGACTTTATGTCACGATTAGCAATGATTGACAGCTGCCGTTTCTTGTGTATTTTTTTTCGGGGATTGTAAAATATGTCAGGATGGGGAGCCAAGAACGGATTAGACTCTCGAAAGAAAAAAATTGTTATTTTTGTCACCTGGCTTCACCCAGATTCTCCCAGAATCCCTCACAGTCTCTATTGCACAGATGCTGTCCACTCCGTATACAGCCAATGGCGTTGATGTTCAACAGGCTGCTTATGGCTGATCTTGAGAATAAAACAATGGTAGAACAAAAATAGTAAAAAAAAAAAAACTGTCAGTTTGGTGTTCACAGTAAACAAAATAGTCATAAAAGTAATTACAGGAACAAATAGAAGTAGGAAAATATAAGACAAGAAATAGGGCGCTACCGCAACAAGTGGTCACTTAGCAGCGCCTCCGTACATGATAAACCATCGTGGCACCACTTCCACTGCTACTATGGCAACCTTGCGTCCTTGAATGTTAAAAACTAATGAAAATACTGCACTGCAAGACTCTCCAATACATCTGTAAATTCCTCACGGTTCAAGGCTACAACACAAGCACTAGAAAACGGCTACCACATACAACAGCACAGACAGCACCTTCAAATATGGCTCAAACTCCCAAAGTGTGCTGTTCCTGCCAAACCACAGGACCATTAGGCAAAATCCAAACACTTTCTAATGCAGTTTTTGTGCCTAGTTTTCCGACTTGATGAAATAGTGTATATATTTTCTCTTAAAAGCTGAATAAGAAAAGGAAAGAGCTCACAAAAGGTTTTTGTGGGATTATTTTAAACAAAGGATGAATGTGAAAGACCATATGCACGTAAAATAAACTGACATGTTGTAAACAGGAGTCGATTTGCAGTGGATTGAAATCAGATTTGACTGCGACTAATCAGTGTGTAACAGTAGGGCTCTTGACAGTGAGATTTGTGGGTGACTGTATTTTTTGTTCCAGTGCTAATGAAAGATGTAGGACAAATAAATGTATGAAGGATTCATGGCAGTTTTCTTTAAACACATGTAAGGGTCTGAGGTTCTGGTGCCAGGTAGCCTGGGTCGGATCCTGTAGATTAAGAAGGCTTGTTTTGTCTTACATACGTACATGTATGGCTGTATTTTCCTCTATAACTGATTGCTGATTGGTTTGATTTGATACAGGCTTGCAGTGACAGCCTGGAGAAATAAATAACCTTGAATTCATCCAGCATTTCAACAACAGCTATCACTACTGCAGCCAGGGACTTAGAGAAAATATGCATTTAAATCAGTCCTGCTCTGAACATGTAAACATGATTTAGCATGATTAGATACACCAATATGTGGAATGAATGTGTATAATACTTGGCTTTGTCCTCTGAGGTTGTTCTCTGTTGTTCCAAACCACAAACTGCACAGTTGATGTTTTTCTACACCCTGATAAGCCTGACTCTAACTCACGCATGATTTCCACTCAAGCATCTTCACTGCTGGTCTGAGATACTGGCTCACATCTCTTACATGGCCCGTATCTGGAACTCATGGTCCATAAGTTCAACTCTTTTTACTGGAATGCTCCTTAAGCCTTCCAGGCAGACCTGAGCAAACCTCTGTTTGCGTGTTTTCTGCACATGTGCGTGTGTCTTTGTGCATAATTGCGATGATTTCAGTGACTGTTGAATATGTCCAAACCCCTGGCTGAAGATGGAGTTGTTCCAAGCTGTTAAAGCATAAATCTAGACCACAAGAGTTCAGCCAGATAACCAACAACAGTGACCATAAATATTGAGAACACTCTTCCAAAAACACATGGGATAGTCTTGGTTTGTGGGTGCAGCTTTTTAAAAAGAATAATACATTCATGAAACAGAAAACAAAAAACTTCTTGTCCTGCTTTGATTTGGCTAATCGCCAGTATAGATGGATATCCATTTTGGTTGGCACCACCATCACCGCTAACACAACACTCATATTATCCGTAACAATAACTGTAAAGAGAGCTTGTTTATTCTCAAATCACAAAGCTGTGCTGAGCTGTGTTTTCATATCAGTGCTGCATGACGATAAGCACTGCTGCCTTCCACCCACATGATGCCCACAGGAAGAAACAGAAGCTCTGCAGGAAATGATCCACTGAGAACATGTACCTTTATGGACTTTGGCACACAAATGATCCAAAGGTATGATTTTGCTTTACTGGAGAGAGTCTGTAAATGCTATCAAGTTATTTAAACATGAGCACTGGCCACAGATGCTGCAGTTCATGCAAGAGCTTGTCCTGGTTTTAGAGTCTTCTACTAAGACGAATACATTTGACTTGATGGTGTGAATTGGAAGAACTTCTGTGGCGCGTGCTCTGGTGTATCAAAACCAGGACTTTTCAGCAGATTCATGACTGGTCACCACTCAACCAACAGTAACTGCAACAGACCTGAGCAGTTCACTATTGGTCAGTGTGTCATTCAGTGTCAGACAATTGTACAAGTCCATTTGATCCGAGCCCCAAGCAAGTAGCAAGTCATTTGGCACAAAGTCTCAAGCTAGTCTCAAGTTGTTCTGTCGTGAGCAAGTCAAGTCTAGTCCATTCGAAAACGTTGTCAAGTCAAGCCAAGTCACAAAGGTTGTCAAGTCAAGCCGAGTCACAAAAGTTGTCAAGTCGAGTCAAGCCAAAAAGGTTGTCAAGTCAAGTGGAGTCACAAAGGTTGTCAAGTCAAGCCGAGTCACAAAAGTTGTCAAGTCGAGGCGAGTCATAAAGGTTGTCAAGTCAAGCCAAGTCACAAAGGTTGTAAAGTCAAGCTGAGTCACAAAAGTTGTCAAGTCGAGTCAATTCACAAAGGTTGTTAAGTCGAGTGGAGTCATAAAGGTTGTCAAGTCAAGCCAAGCCACAAAGGTTGTCAAGTCAAGCCGAGTCATAAAGGTTGTCAAGTCAAGCCAAGCCACAAAGGTTGTCAAGTCAAGCCGAGTCACAAAAGTTGTCAAGTCGAGTCAGGTCAAAAAGGTTGTCAAGTCAAGTGGAGTCACAAAGGTTGTCAAGTTAAGTCAAGTCATGTCACAAAGGTTGTTAAGTCGAGTCGAGTCATAAAGGTTGTAAAGTCGAGTTGTGTCAAAAAGGTTGTCAAGTGAAGTGGAGTCACAAAGTTGTCAAGTCAAGTCACAAAGGTTGTCAAGTCAAGCCGAGTCACAAAAGTTGTCAAGTCGAGTCAGGTCAAAAAGGTTGTCAAGTGAAGTGGAGTCACAAAAGTTGTCAAGTCGAGTTGTGTCAAAAAGGTTGTCAAGTCAAGTGGAGTCAGAAAGGTTGTCAAGTCAAGTCAAGTCACAAAGGTTGTTAAGTCGAGTCGAGTCATAAAGGTTGTCAAGTGAAGTGGAGTCACAAAGGTTGTCAAGTCGAGTTGAGTCAAAAAGGTTGTAAAGTCGAGTTGTGTCAAAAAGGTTGTCAAGTGAAGTGGAGTCACAAAGTTGTCAAGTCAAGTCACAAAGGTTGTCAAGTCAAGCCGAGTCACAAAAGTTGTCAAGTCGAGTCAGGTCAAAAAGGTTGTTAAGTCGAGTCGAGTCATAAAGGTTGTAAAGTCGAGTTGTGTCAAAAAGGTTGTCAAGTGAAGTGGAGTCACAAAGTTGTCAAGTCAAGTCACAAAGGTTGTCAAGTCAAGCCGAGTCACAAAAGTTGTCAAGTCGAGTCAGGTCAAAAAGGTTGTCAAGTGAAGTGGAGTCACAAAAGTTGTCAAGTCGAGTTGTGTCAAAAAGGTTGTCAAGTCAAGTGGAGTCAGAAAGGTTGTCAAGTCAAGTCAAGTCACAAAGGTTGTTAAGTCGAGTCGAGTCATAAAGGTTGTCAAGTGAAGTGGAGTCACAAAGGTTGTCAAGTCGAGTTGAGTCAAAAAGGTTGTCAAGTCGAGTCAAGTCACAAAGGTTGTCAACTCAAGGCACAAGGTTTCAATTCAAGTCAACTCAAGTCACAAGGTTGTCGAGTCAAGTCGACTCGACTCAAGTCACAACGTTTCAATTTAAGTCAACTCAAGTCACAAGGTTGTTGAGTCAAGTCACAGGTTTAATCTCAGTTTTATATCTTGAAGACAGAAACCTTATCTTCTTAAAGTGAATGTCAAAAAGCCACCAGATTAGTCTGCAACTCCGTATGAGGGCAGTCACCATTATAAGCTCACAACCGCGCTGTGTTGTGTGTGCCCATTGGTTGCTTGCGTGCACATAATCTCGCTACACGCCTGTCTCCAATCCATCAATCAGTCAATCAATAAAAGTTTGAACCTACAGAGTGGTGAACATGCAACGAGTCGTCCAACTTAGCTTGTCTCAAGTTGAGTCAAGTATGAAGTCATTGTCTTTCAAGTCAAGTCAAGTCTCGATTTTTTTACTCTCAAGTCGAGTCAAGTTGCAAGTTGTCAAATTTGCGACTCGAGTCCGACTCAATATCTATGACTTGAGTACAATTGTCTGCTATTAAGTCATTGAAACACAGATGCTGCAGTTTATGCAAGAGGGTGTTCTTATTGTAGAGTCTTCCACTAAGATGAATATATTTGACTTGAAAACATTTCACTGAAAACTCAAGAACTTCTCTGATGCATGCTCTGGTGTACCAAAACCAGGACTTTTTTTTTTACCAGATTCATGTCTGGTCACCACTCCGCCAATGCAACAGACCTGAGTTGTTTACCTCTGGTCAGTGTGTCATTATTCATTGTCAGTAAAAGAGAACGGAAGAAAGATAATGGACAAACCAAAGACAATAATCATGGACTATCAGCCTTCAGTGACCTTTACCTTTGGGAAAACAGGTAATATGAGAAGCCAGATCTTCTCTCTAGAAATATTCAAGATGATGCAAGAGGAAAATCAAGCCAAGCCAAGACTGGAAAGGAAGGAAGCCTTGCCGGCTCATAACAGCATGAAAGCTCATGAACTCACAAGATGCAAACCTGGAGCGACATAAGTTGGAGGATTTTCTGAGTCTACGTCGGTTCCATATTTCTATTTATTCATTGACATTATTGAAATAAGAGATTTTGATAGTTTCAACTTTCTAAAAAAGCCTACCACTACTCAAGCTGTAATATATTTTCTTTAGATGGGACAAAACCATAATTTTAATCTTGTTGGGATCCATCGACTATTATGTTGAGTTTACACTGAAAACAATCAGGCAAATGAATATTGTGTCAAATAAATGTTAAGACATGTATTCTTCTTGTGAAGGCGTGGAAATGGTGGGCAAGTGCTGGTGTCATATTTGCAAGCGTCAGTGTTAGAAAAAATTGCTAGATTATTTGCCAGTCGCTGTTTTGTTTGAAGGTGAGGTCTGCAGATAATTTTGTCATCTCAGAGTAAACACAACATTTAAACACAGCCTCTTACCATGACTATGTGAACACACTCACTAGCCTATAGTAACCACCTTCAGCATTGTGTTTCTATTAGTGCTGGGCAAGTTAAGGCGTTATTTTTCTCGTTAACCCGTCAATCTATTAACGCCGTTGAATATTTTATCGCACATTAGTGCATGTTGCTCACATGCTTTTATTTTGTAAATGTCTGTTGCTGACTGCGGTGGAACGGGAAGTGAAATTGGCTGAAAAACAATGAGTAAAAATGAGTAACCAAAACAAGCATGGAGAAGAGGGGCAACGCCCGAAACTTAAAGGCGCTCGCCGCTTAGTGTATCAGTCCGCGCGCGGCGTGCCAGATATAAACAAACGCAGGTAGTCTGCCAGGACCAAGAGACACGATGAGAACTAGAGCCTTATTTAGCGGTGTTTTTGTGTGAAAGTAACGCGCTGAAAATTCTCTAAATAAAGCGTGAATGCAGACCGATATCAGGGTTTTTCGGTGGGAGTCCGTTTATTTGTGTTTTTGGTGAAGTAAAATATGGCCCCGTCTGAGTGCAGAGGAAACCGGCAGAGGAGCAGGGAGGGGGTGTTTGGTGCGAGCGCCCTGGGCTTCTGCTGCACAAAATCACTGCTGTAGGGGTAATTTCTGCCCTAAACCTTGTGATAGGACCCAATTTGTTCCATCCTGGAGTATCACTTTACTGCCCTGAGAGTGGCAATAAGCTTTAATTTAGTATTTACATTTTGTAAATTTGATTTGCACTAAATATGTGATTTAACTATTACTGTATAACAAGTACTGATATAGTGTTTGCATGACAGATGTTGTGGCACTTTCACAATGTGATTAATTATGATTAATCAGGGAAATCATGCGATTAATTACAATTAAAAGTTTTAATCGTTGCCCAGCCCTAGTTTCTATGTGAGAGAGACCCGCGAGCCGTGCACCGGACTTAACATGTTAGCACAAGCTAATCACAGGTATTTGACACTACCCTGCACAGCAGAAAGCCAACCCTCCAAACATTGGACGGCAGAAAGACATGCAGATCATGTCAGTATTGGGTCGGTCTGTCGAAGACCATATCTAGACGTCAGAGCAACATGCAAAATAGGTACAAATTTTGACATCTAAATCGGATTTTTTTTGGACGTTCTAATGACGTTCAGCATTTGGATGTTATTTGCAGACCAAATCCAGATGTCAAAAAGACGTTCAAAATGGATCTTAACATTTTTTTGACATTAATCTGACCTCCATACGATGACCTGATTTGGACGTCGAAAATTACGTTAAATATACGTCATTTCAACGTCATATTGCTCAGTTAACTCACACTGCTCTTCGTCCCAAGCTGCTTTCCAAGAGCCCAAAGCGTGTGAAAGCTGAGCCAATCTTTTTGGTGCTTTATTTCACTTTGGTTGTGTTTGTCTTTCTTTGTGCTATGTCCACGATCGTAGCCGCTCAGGATAGCTTCCACTCATGATCGTCAACACCCCAAGTCTTTTGCCTGCTCTGTGACTGGCAGAAGGTAACCACGCATACCATTTGCTTAGAAACATGCCAGAACAACAAAAACATCAACATACAGGCTGAGGAGAGGGTTTGAGGCAGACACAGACACTGACACACATATCTAGAGGCCTGTAGGAGATGATTGAGAAGGATTATTACTGGAATACTTGACATTGTATTTGTTTAGGGAAATCCTACAGACTCTACCTTCAAGAGTCACTACTGGTTACAAATGGGGCAATGAGTTTATCACGAGGTAGTCTTAATTTAACCTTTTAAATCTGACTGATCTAATCTAAAGCTGCCAGGGTCAAGCTTTGTCTCCATTCTGGTTTCTCAATTAAATTTTTTATTTATTTTCTTTGTCATAACATCTTACTTTGGCCAGGACAGCAACGTAGTCCAAGGTCCGTAAACTGCAGGTTTCAAAACGATGAAATATAAGTCAGCAGACAAAAATCTGTGAGTGCGTTTCAGAATCTAACTCAGAAAAGCAGAAGTTGAGTAAATGGGCTGTATCCCTCCCTGATACTGATACCCTTCAGCGGTGTAAAATAAATGGCCTCTGTAATGTCTATTCAACATTTCTCTTCCTCTCCCTCCTGCATTAGGACCAAGCCAGGAAAACCACATGTACACCCTATACGATCTAGCCCATATCTAAAGACAATACAGGCTAGCCTGCTGGATGCTGTGCCAGTTTGGCTTTTTGAGCAGGAGTCATGTTGGATCCCATTTAGTGGTTTTGGAGAGGAAAGACGCTGAAATCAAAGTTGTATCTTCAGAAAAACAAAGATCATCTGTCTTTGCGCTTTGACGGGAAGGGGAATGTTGAAGGGTTGTGATTGATGACATTACAGAGGAGGTGCAGTTGGTCTGGAAACACGCAAACACTTGCACACTTTCACACGCAGTCAAACAGAGCCTGGCACCTGGAGGAGGCATGGATAAAATAACCATAACAGTGAGAAAACATGACACATTTCTGCTGTGAAACATTAACCCCCCTCCACAAGCCAGTTCAGCTCGGCTGTGTATCCTTGGGCCTTTGTCTCTGGTAGGGAAACACACACGCACAGACACACACTTACACTCACAGGCTCTCCAAAGCTGGAGGGGCTTCAACTGTCATCAGAAAACTAAGCATGGAATCTTCGTTAGTGAGAATAAAAGAGGTATTATTACAGTGAGGTCATGGCAGATGGAGGAGCCAGTGCTACACACACACTAACACACAAAGCAGCTATACACCTGTTCATAGACGTCTATACACAAGCCAGAAAACATCGCATTCTCTCACCTGACTATTTATTTTCAAGTCACCGCACACAGCTGTAGAGACGCAACCACTCAAGGCCGTGATGGAAATAACAGTTCAAACACCACATGATAGCTAGCAAACCAAACAGCGTGCACTGAGCGCGCTCAGAACCACACACCGCTGGTCACATCCTGCGGGTTTGGAAAAGTGCTGCACTCCCCTCCAGGAAGCAGAATAAGTGTAAATGTGACAGCTGCTGAGTTGCTTTCACCACCCCGTCTTTACTGTCGACATTATTGGTGTTGATTTTGGATGAATTTAGAGCTCAAAAGCCGCTCGCAAGCCGCAAATAATCACATTAGTTCAGCTGAATTTCAGAGGGGGTGGAGTTAGAGGGCCACAGTCTGTCTGCTGTCCTGTCTGCAGATGTGCAACATGTTGATAGTGGAAAACTGATGAAATGAAGGAAAAGGAAACCAGAAAGAAAGATTTACAGTGAATCTTTATTAGCCTAAGATGAAACTCTAAACTCCTATCTTTAAACTTACGAGATAAAAATGTTTACACAAGGTTTCATGTACAACAGCTTTTAATACTCATCCACTTTCTCCACTGCCTCTGCTAGGCACCGCCTTGTAATTTTTTTGTCTCTTTGTCGTCATCTTTGTATTTGGAGTGGGTCATTACTTTCTATGGTTCATTTGTTGGTCATGGACACCAAACTGTTTTGTCCTCTGATATTTTTACTACTTTTCTCCTGTGTTTGTCCGGAGATCCTACATGTAACCTTGGCTGCATTGTTTACACGTGAAATCAGCTGTTAGCAGCCCGTAGCATGTAAATGCTAACTGGTGCAAGGCCGGATGTTTCCCCACAAGGTGAGGAGAAGCAGGTGAGGACGACGTGCTAGTTCTCAGGAGAGAGCTAAGAAGAGACGACATCAACCTGTCCTTCCATCCATCGTTATTGGGAACGTAAGATCTATCTCCAATAAGATGGACAAGCTAGCTGTGCTAACCCAGCAACAGAGGGAATACCAGAGGGCAGAGTAGCATCATGCTATTCACAGACATGGCTAACGGAGCTAACATCAGACACCAACGCCACATTGGAAGAGCTTCACCTGCTGTGAGCAGACAGGATCCAGGAGACAGAGACTGAACAGACTGCTGAAGAAGCTCAGTCCTGGACCCTGTGGAGATGGAGGCTGGCTGAACTGGACAATGATGGACAAGCTGTGATCATCTATTTTCCTATGGACCTTTTTGCACTTTCTATACACTTTCCTATTTTTATTTTCTTGATTGCTGCTGTGGCTCTTGAATCCCCCTCTGGGATAAGCAAAGTATATTCTATTCCCTTATATTCTGTTTTATACTATTCTATTCTATTCTATTCTATTCTATTCTATTCTATTCTATTCTAAGTGGTGTAGTTCTGCTCTTACCAGACTGAGGGATCCAGTTCTACTTCAGAGTGTGCAGCACCAGAGGACAGAGCTCTAATAATGACAAACATACAGCCACTGATGTACAGATGCATGTCCATACATTCAGATGTACACTCTTAGAACAAAACACACTAACAGGATACATTTTGGCAATCTGATGGTCTGTCTGCTCTGGTAATAGCCAAGTAAACACACACCTGGACTGACAAGACACACACACACAGACACAAACAGGAAGAGAAGCAAAAAGTGTGTAAAACTTGGAGAACAGATGATCTGTTTAACACAAATGTACTTATGCAGTGTCTGCTTACAGTATATATGTGTGTGCCTTGTGTATACGTTTGTGATTTATAGCCTGCTGAGAAGCTCTGATCTGCTTAAAGCTGGGAGACAAGTTTGAATGACAGGCTGTTAAAAAACATCAACTGAAGCTCTGCACTGCCATCTTCTGGCTCTGCACAAACTGTGAAAACAGATCTATCTCACAGACCCATCAGCTACACATACATACAACTAAGGTGAAACTGATAAATGTCAATTAGTGTAACTAATGTTCCTCATAAAAAATGATATTGCACAAAAACGTAACTATGGACATGATTTTACCAGTTTATTACACTGTAAAAATGAAATTCAAAGTTATTAAATAAAGTGACCCAAAAATAGACAAAAAAGATTTCTACAGCATACTGACTTGCTCAGTACAACAAAAGCCAAGATAATCAAGTTTATAAATGAAATATTTTAAATACACTTTGAGATGGTATTTCACAAATAACATTTTTTTTCATCAATGCACTTGGGCAACTAGAAGGTGAATTGTTTAATACTTGTCTTGTTTTTGTGATTACACCGTTTGACAATAAATTGGGACTGAGTTTTTAATTGGTTAAAAATGGTAGAAATGTCATATAAAATACTATAACACCAACAGAATTGCAAACTGCACTTTCAAACAAACATCTAAAATGTTGTTTTAACAAGTTAAAACACATATTTTATACCAACCCTTATTCGTTGCTATCCATCGTGCAAGAATATCACCACCCACATGATGAATAACTTTAAATCAATCTTTCTTCTCTAGGAAAGTAAGGGTGTGTAGAGTACAACCTATCCAAGCAGGGTGACTTCCATCACTAAAAGGCGTCTTACCCCTGCTCTGCCTCCCCTGCATTCTTTCTCACATCTCTCTACTTGTTTTTATCTTCTTGTGTGCATGCTGGTGTGGTGGTAGGTGAAAGCTAACATGGAGGAGGGTGGTTTCAGGACACAGGAGCTAAATGTTGAGCCTCCTCTGTGTTGTGGGCTTAACCTGGCAGAAGTGATTGCGGAAGGAAGAAGTGATTAAATTTTGGTGGCGAGCCGGAACACCGTCTGAATCCAGGATTTTTTTAAAGGATTCTTTATCGTTGTGAGATAGGGCCGTTTTCACCATATGTGTATATAACTATGATAAATGGTCGGATTGCTTTGCAAAACAATATGAGACAAAGTCACCGTCATTTCTGACAGATGTAAAAGTACGATCCAGATCCTGGCAATATTCTGGATACTAAGATCTGGAATATGAAATATGTGCTGGTTCATCATAATTTTCAACACTTTCAGGTAACAAGTTATCATACAAACCTGCATCTAACACCAAATTGTAGCAGACAGTCTGCTGAAAGGGAGTATAACATTAAAGTAAGACTAAAGAGTTGGTGAAAATCACAATATGTTTGGTAGAGGTCTGCGCTCTCTGAGTGCTTCTCTGTCAATAGTATTATAGAGTTGTGCTTTTGGCAACATAATTGCTGTAAGTATTAACTTTTGTTTCTCAAAAAAACAAAACAAATTTTTTTTTTCTCTTTAAAAGGGTTATACTGGTATAATCTTTTAAATCAGTGTCGGAAAATTATTTCTAGCCCAAGTTTGGTGATTCCTGTTAATGTGCCAGCATTCGCACTTTCTGGGAATTGTAGTTTGATTTCTTTCTTTCTTTCTTTCTTTCTTTCTTTCTTTCTTACTTTCTTTCTTTCTTTCTTTCTTTCTTTCTTTCTTTCTTTCTTTCTTTCTTTCTTTCTTTCTTTCTTTCTTTCTTTCAAGTCTTTTTGTGATGGAACTACTGTTCCCTGTGTCAGCAAGAGCAACTGAAGGGCGTCCCTTAGGCCTGTCTCCCATGATGAAGACTGACTTGCTGTCAGTTAAAGCAACTGACCACCTGCCTATAGTGTGCTGACAGGAAAATGAAGTAGTAAGTTAAAAGAACTAACCTGTTAATTTCAGGCCTTAATCACATCACAATTAACTATATTTAACCACTTCTTTGATGTGTCATGTTCTTACAGAGCATATTTCTTGGTCTTCCATCCAGGTTCTTTGAATGCTACATCTATGATGTCCGTGTTGACCTCAGACATATCATAAATGATTCACAAGATGCTAAGAAGACTCGTTTGAACCTTTGTAAGGCAACAGGAGACAAAATAACAGGTGGAGACAATTTGACCTGTAGGTTGGGATGCATTATGCATACACAGTCTTCTTTTCTTACATGCGTGCATCCATCCCTGATTCCAGCTCCAGTCCGCCTTGTAACAATCTGTGCATGCTGTGCATCAAATCATCCGTTCCAAGCAGTGATTGAAACAAGATGGATACTGCGCTTGGAGGATGATTTGTAAAATACATGGCAACAAATTATTTACAGGGATCCCTGCCACCCATCCCCCCAAGAAGCTGAAGTCTTCACTGGGAGAAACAAGAGTTTTATAGGATGTGATGGACAGATACAGAGCTGAGCTTTATGGCTCTGGTGTGGTCTGTTTGTCTTCAGGGAGGAGATGGGAAGATAGAAGTGGAGGTGAAAAGAAAGGAAAGGAAATAAAATTCAGAAATTCAGAGTGAAGTGATGAGAAGTGGTTGGATTGCATCCCTTTGCAGATGGAACTGGGAGTCCCAAACCAGAGGTGAATAGATACTTCGAAGCATCTTCAGTTTGCACTGGCCAGAGCACTTGACCCTGACGGAGCCCTCAGAGTTTTGAAGCACAACCTTGAACTATTTCCCAGATTCTCAAAAAGTTATTGGACCCCTGCTCTTTTTTCTTTTGCACATCTCTGCAGATGATGATAAGGAATGTGGATGTCTGTCCATTTTGAGACAAACACTCAACACTCGAGATTTCAACAGTTTTATTCAACCAGGGTCATTCCAAGGTCACTGATGATATACCTTGTTGAATCTTGGTAGGTGAAGCTTTGTGGGTTGTCACAACAATATGACTGAGTTACAAGTCAGGTCTGCAGGAATTGTTTATCACTGCTTGGTAAGCACAACATTCAAACTGGGTTCCTCCTTGGCTCAGTGCCAGCGGCAGCACACACCCAGACAGTCTCTGACCATAACTACATGAACACACTCACTAGCCCAGCAACCACCTGTAGCATCATGTTTCTACTTGGGAGAGACTCCAGAGCTGTGCACCTGACTTAGCATGATAGCACAAGCTAGCCAGATCGCGTCACTCCCTATCCCATACTGCTCTCCAAGAGCCTGAAAGCGAGTGAAAGTCAAGGCAAGCTTCACCATTGTTTAGTTAAAATCTTTATCTGTTTGGCATTTCAATTCACTTTGGTACCATAGCTACCCTGAATAGCTTCTTCCACTTTTTATCAACACACAAAGTCACTTGCGCACTGAGTGCTCTGTGATTGGCTGATGTAACCACACTTAATCTCCCCATACAACCAAAACATCAACATACTGGCTGGGGAGAGGGTTTCAGGCAGACACAGACACTGACACATGTATAGAGGGCTGGAGGAGACGACTGAGCAGGATTACTCCTGTAAAAGTTGGAATTTTTTTTTCAGGAAAATTCTGCAGACTCTACCTTTAAGGTACTAAGCTAGACTACAAGTTTGCAGGCTTAGTGAAAGAGTTGCAGTTATTGTAAATGTCCTACTTTGATAATCAAGACCAGTTTCTTGAAGGCTCCACAATTACTCACTCAGATTAATCACTCAGAGTACAGAAGTTAGACACATCAAAGTATATATCATTTTTGCATTGTTCCATCTCTTAAATAATAAAATCTTAGGAAAATAAATGGATTTAAAGAGGACATGGTTGTTTCTCCTTTTCACTATGCCAGACTAGGATGCCTGTAAAGCATTTCTGCCCTCAGTACAAGTCGTTTAGTTCCTTCATTGCCCCACAATAGCGTTCTCAATATCCTCAGTTTAGGCCATTCTGAAGATCTCGTTGAAATTTCCAGAATGACCTCCAGTAACCTCGCAACGTCACAGCCCTTTGTGCTCTGATTGGTCAGTTCTATCAGAGGGGCGGAGGGGGTAGAGTCAGGGGGCGGTTGGATGGGGTAGACCGAGCAAGTTTGCTGTTTGCCAAAACTTCACCGTAAGGCATTGATGGCACTAATAAAATGGCAGAGTGTAGGATACGTCCTTTTGTATTGGACCCCGAGTCAGACCCCGACGGTTCTGCAGCTCAGGAGGAAGAAAATCCACCTGGACACAGATCATCTCAGGACGCTTCAGTGTGGTGAGTCAAACCGGTACTGTAACATGGATAGTTTATACGTTTATACTCGGCTCTTGGTGGGTGTATCCCTCGGTGGCGGTTGTGTGACTAACTGACATCACAGAGGAGGAGCTGCTTGATCAGATTACTCCAATAAAAAGAAAGGATCCTCTATCGTCACGAAGGTCGAAATCTCGCGGCCAAATGGCAATGACCTATTTTCAGAGGCATCAAATCTCGTTCTAGGATATCAGAAAAAATACAATATCTCATTTTTTGAAAATTCAGGGGGTGAAAGGTCTTGTTTTCAAATGTATTATATTATATGTAAGTATTAAATCAGGCACCAGCATGATTTACCCACACCCTATCCTACATAGTATAGTACATCCATACACTTATGATCCAATCAGGGCTCATCATCACCTTCACACACGCTTACACTGGAAGCTTTTTGTTCAGGGGTTCTGAATCTGAGGAGGGGGATTTGGATTGATTTGGCAAACATTATAATACTATGGATGGCATGCCTTCTTACCCACACATTTTAAGAAGTGAGGCCAAAACACCATCCGAACCAGCACAGTCATACTAGGCAAGTGATGCAAGTCTGAATCGTGACAAACAGAGGTGATCTGTGTGGTTTATTTCCTGTTACTATGACTGCAGAAACAGGAACCCCCTTTTTTCCCCTATTTTACCAGAATAAGAATGAAAAAGTGTGCCACAACCAACAGACCCATGACCACTGAGGCTTTTCAGGGGGTAAAAATGAAAGAAAGCCTCAAACCTATGCTGTGGTTCTTCATTGGTTTATATTTAGCTTTCACCAAAGCAAAGACTCTTCAATTCCTGCCGACTGAAATGATTTCTGTCTTTAGAGCAGCTGTGACTGAGAGAACGTTTTCACAAAGTCAAACCTCAACCTTAGAGTGCTAATGGGGCCTGGGGGAGTGGTCTGGAAAGGGGAATGAGGCCTTTGGGGTAAAAGGGGCGGGCTGAACCAGGCCAGGATGGAGAGCACTGGGCTTGTAAAACCTCTCTGGAGCTGATGCGGTCTTGCTGCGTTTCATGGTGGTTGAAGTTAACTGCTCTGGCGAGGTGGAGGGTCTGATCCCAGTGTGTTTATCCTGGACAAGAAGGTAGCAGGGTGCACAGAGAGGGATGAATCCCAGTGATCCAGGCTCTGAACGCAGATGGGTGGGCTTTAAGGTACTTATGAGAGCTGTATCGCAAGTTTTACCACTTCACAGGATGCAACTCTGCTCTTGCACTATCATACCCATCATTCCCTACTGTGGCTTTTGCATCCCACCGTTTCTTTCATTTTCAAGGTATGAAGGTACAAGACGTCTTAGGCCTGAAGCATGATTGAGCCAAAGAAAGAGATTTGTTTGTTTGAGATTTTATCCAATGAGAGTCACCTTATTTATGTTCAGGAGAACAGGGTTTAACTGCATTTCAAAATATCTGCAGTACTTGGATTTCTGTAGTGGGCTAGAATCTTGGTGGATTTGTTGAACAAAAGTTATTAAAAGATTTCTAGATCTTTAATCTTCCAACCAGAAACCACGGACATACCCATTCAAAAATACTCAATATTCACGGCAAAAATAAAGATGTTTAAAGCCTCAAAATACAAATTTGTGTTATTTTTCTAGACACACACTGTATTGGGATTGAATTTGTTTGTAATTTGTATATTTTGAAGTGATTGAACTTGCAGGTTTGACCTGATTAAGGGCATGGCGGACTTGACTTACAGGCAGCAAAACTGTTTGAAAAAAAGCTTCAAGCCTGCCTGGACTCCACCTTTTTACCTAATCCTAACTCCAAATTAAGGCGATCCAGCTTCATATTAACAGCAGAAATCCATAGATCTGCCTGTACGAGAGCAGAGTGAGAGCTCAAACGCCAAGGTTTCTCCATGGCTCTGCCCTTGGAAGGTTTTCAGAGGACTGGCCAATCAGAGCGACGGGGTTTGAGGAGAGGGGAGCCTTAAAGAGACAGCAGCTTAAATTAATGCTTCAGACAGAAGCTGAAATGAGGCTTTTTTAAAACAGCAGTGTGAGACAGATATCTGAGATATATTAGAGATTTTTTTTTACTTGTACGTCAGGTAAAGCTATGACATAATATACCAGAATTACAGTATACAGCCTTAAAAAAACACAATACCCCTCTTTAAAAGTGTCATAAATATGGTTTGATAAAACTTTAATCATTTAAAATAAATGAGTTTTGATGAATTTACACAGATACCAGAACCCAAGACCCAGCACAAGCCCTGTTCTGGTTTATACACTGTTCCCCCTTAAGTTATTTTTTTTTTATTGTCTCTTCTCAAGAAATGAATATGTCACTCTTTATGTGTTTATCTTCTCAAAAGTATATTGACCAATGCCCCCCAAACATATCACAGTAAAAAGGAACCACATTTAACTTTTGCAAATCAAGATCATTTTATGAAATAGTTAGAAAATATGTGATTCCAACTTAATGGGTAACAGAGTATTTGATAACTTAAACCCAGATTGGTGTCTTGTGCAATTGCATTACAAGCTAGATATCCTCATTCTTTTCTCGTCATATTTTTACACACTCAGTATAGATTTGATATTCTGGTTGTCATTGTTTGGGATTAAAGAGGATTCAACATGATATTTGTTTATTTTTTGGAGGGGTTTTCCCCTCTAAAAAAGGCTCTTAAAGTGACCTCAGGCTTGCTGGACAACTTCTTGCACTGAAAAACAGGAGAAAAGATGAAAATCCATGATTACAGATAGAATTTTAAAAACATGGATTATTCTGAGCCGTATTAGTGTGTAATAACTGGGTCCTAGAGCTCAGCTCGGCTTACAGTGTCTACATGCTACAAATCTTTGCAGTGTGCAGAAAAAGTAAACACAGTTTTCATCCTCCCGCCGTAAAGCAGTGACCCTCACTTGATTTATTTCCTTCATTCATTTCTCATTCAGATTTAGGAGGTGCACTACATCAAGTTTCGAACCATAAAGTTTTTAAACGAAGCGTGTCTCATTCAACAACACAGAACATTTGGGCTGTTAACACACCCAGCTCTGTGTCCCTATGCAGGGCCAGCCTGTGAGGGGGATTTCTGATTTCCTGTGGAGAATCAACTCTCCAAACCCACACCTGAGTGAAAAACACACAAATGTGTTAACTGCTTGTGGCTAAGTGGTGTGTGTGTGTGTGTGTGTGTGTGTGTGTGTGTGTGTGTGTGTGTGTGTGTGTGTGTGTGTGTGTGTGTGTGTGTGTGTGTGTGTGTGTGTGTGTGTAGTGTAGGGGATCATTAACGTGTAAAGTATGGTTGTTACATGGCCAGTAAGTAAAACTTATTGACAAAGTGAAGTGGGCAAAGGGATCAACTTTCAACAATAACTCATCAAACAATTGAATGACCATTCTGCCCCTCACCTGCTCAAAGTTTTTTTTTTCTGAGCCATGTCACGCATGGTAGAGTTTATGACAATGGAAACAAATGATTTCACACTTCAATTTATAATGTTAAAATAAAAGTTTTTAAAGTGATTTCTTACAAATTCAGACAAAAAATGTTTACGGTGAAATACAAACTGGTGTCACCAACTATTTATTTATTTATTTATTTATTTATTTATTTATTTATTTATTTATTTATTTATTTTATATTTATTTATTCATGTATTGTTTTTACTTTATATTTATCTATTTATTTATTTATCTAAATTTTTACTTTATATTTATTTGTTTATTTATTTACTTTATATTTATTTATTTATTCATTCATTGATTTTTTTACTTTACTTTACTGTACAAATATGTTTACAACATCAGCTCTATTTTGTCACAGCACTCATAAAACAATGTTCAACTTTGATCATTATCACTTACCCATCAGACCAAAGGTTGCATGAAGGAGAACTTACTGCACAGGCCAAACTGCTGCTGTAACCACAATGACTTAAATAACTTATTATTATTATTATTATTATTATTATTATTATTATTATTTTCCACATTTTTACATACTATTCAAATGTATAAAAACAACAGCATTTCTTAAAACAAACCTTATTTGGTTAGGGGTGTGTCCAGACTTTTCCAACTGGGGAGGCCAAATTAGGCAACTGACACAAGCAGTAGCCAAGCCAGAGATGCCCATCGACTTTAAGGACTACCATTTAAGTGTCACACTTTTTGAATAGCTGTAATTCTTGTGGGTGAACCTCAGTTTCAAAAAGCAACACAACAGAAAGGCAGCACATAAACCAGTTTATTAGTCAGATTATAATCTATGAACTAAAGAGGAGACATTCGGACAAATTCACCACTAAAAGAGGAAATGTTAAAAACAACAGCTTCTGCCACTCTGATTCAGCATTGACCAGATACTTCAGTCTTCATGGACTGGCATTTTAGACAGATAGATGTTTTATTATCATTGTATAAAAAAACACAACAAAACATTGTTGCATCTTGGGTAATTAATCAGATGATCAGATTTAAGAAAGTGTTTGGAGAGCAGTGCCACGTCCTCCTGTACCTTCAAAGTGAAGCAGAGGTGCAACTTTAGTGGCCTTAACATTGTTAGTAGGCACAGGCCTTTAATGTTGGCCTCAACCTGGCCTCATTTGTGGCAAAAATGCTAAGTAGCTCCCTTCCAGTGTATTCCATTAGATATTCACAATTAAGCCCTGTATGTCAGCTTAAAGTATGCACTCACTAGAAATGATCAAATGCCAGAAGACAAGGGCTCAAAGCAGTATGTCCAAATCATAACTTACTTAAAAAAAAAATACAGAAAAAACACATTATTTAAGATTACAGTTATTAATAACTCTAAAGCTCAGCTCAGAGTGTTAAACTACTACAAATCTTTGCAATGTGCAGCAAAAGTAAATACAGTTTTAATCTTCCTCTGTGAAGCAGAAACGCTCTCTTGATTTAGTACGCTGACTCGTTTACTCATTCAGATCTCAGTGGTGCACTATCTCAAGTTTCAATGAAGCGTGTCTCATTCAACAACACTGAAAATTTAGGCTGTGAACACACCCAGCTCACTGTGTTTTGATTATGATAACAGAACACTGGAAGGATTGTTTCATGGTGTGATCCTGTGAGGCAGCTATCCATAAATATTGGACGAGAAGGACAAAGCCACACATACCCTTTTGTTAATGAGGATCATATTTTTTGACTCCTTAGAGGCCTCAATGGAGAGAATTAACACTGTATGTGGAACAAATAGGAAAGAGGAAATAAATTACTCTCTTTATAAGGAGTATCTTTTTAAGTTAGCCATAAGATTGAACAGTGGTTGTATCAGCAGTTGGTAAAAGAAATGAAAAAAATTGTGAATTCATCTGCCTGAAAACTGAGATCATGATTAGTTTAGGTTTCAATGCTCAACTTTTTTTTTTGTCTTACAAAGCAACAAATTCCTAAGTGATTCCATTATCTGGCAGCATTAAGCTCCTTCCCGTTATATAAGCCTCATTAAGGCTGGAAAGATGAGTTAATTCATCACACAATACCTCATCTTTCTGGTCTTATCATCACTGTAAAGGGATTCAGGGAAAATTTAAGTCCCATCATTCCTCTGTCTGTCTGTAAAAGTACCTTCGCTCCCTCACTGTAAGTCCATAACCAGAATTCCTGGCCTTGATCTACAACAGAGTACGAGCCCTGGCCTAACCTTTCCTGCAAGGAGGCTCAACCTCTTTCCCTCTGGCTATTTGATCCTTTAAGCAGATGGTTTTCCTCAGGAAAAGGTGATGAGTGAGAGCTGAAAAACCAGGTTTATGGTATCAGAAAGGACCCAAGAATACTGGCTATTCCTGCTGTGTTGCCAAGAATAGTTCACGCTGAGAGTAAAATGAGCAAACCATAAGGATCTTCTCAGTGACGTTACGGTTCATAGACATGAGCCATTATTGCATATAAAATATTTTTATGAAAATTACACTTATCTTATTTTAAGAATGCTCTCAGTGAACCACAGTACATATTATTTGATGCACGTGTAGTTCATGATTGTTACCTAAAATATCCACTTTCTTCTTGTCAACAAACTGGTGCATTTTGGTGAGACACTCACTTAATACAATAACATACATTTTGCTAGTTTGGCTTATTTAATTAAAAATAGGCAGCTTTATAATCAGTTGAACATATATATTTTTATACCATTGGTTGTACCAAATGCTAACTGCCACACACTAAACCTTTAATGCCTGAATGTAAAATTCACAACCCTCACTGCTAAAACCAGCTAACACAGCATCACAGGGTTGGGTTTGCATTTCAGTTTGAAAAGTTAACGTAATCTTGACGTCCTCGGTAACAGATCTGACTCGTAGATTTACTTCCTCCTCCAGTGAACCCTTGCTTCAGAGTTAAATGGCTTCCTTCCAAACCTCCGCTTTCTGAAAAGATGCCATAAAACATACATCTTAATGACACCCAACTGTTCTGTCTCTTCTACCAGAAGTCACATCTGGACAACACGCCTGTAGAAGTGATGAGCTGAATGACAGCTCAGTAACACGCCCACATGCAGAGAAGTAGAAATCCTCATACTCAATCAATTAAAAGGATGTACAAACCTAATTAATGCCTTCATGATAAATATAAACAGACAATTGTTTTCCTCCAGGCTGGATCTGTCATTGACTTTTTTTATTTAGTGCTTTTGTTGCATCCAGTCATATTGATACATTTAGAGATATAGTTCAACATGTACTGAATAATATCAGATTTCAGATACAAGCCACGGGTTGCCCATATAAAAGATCACCTTCGAATTGGAAGGCCTGAAATACAGCATTAAGGTAATATTAGTTTTAGTATGGCATCTTGTCTGAAAACTTTGAAAATGTATGATTGCAAAGATTGCAATGAAAAAACTAACAGATTTATGTATTTATTTATTTATTTATTTATTTTGTTAGGAAAGAAAACAAAAAAAAAAAAGAAAAAAAAGAAAAAGACTCAAAGGGCACAAGTTTCCAGGACAGATGTTTAGGGCCATGTTGAAGAAAAAAGGTACATTTATGACATTTATCTCACAAATTTACAAGAATAAAGTAATACATTTACAAGAATAAAGAGAAGTTGTTAAGTTTAAAGGTAGGGACTGCAGGAATTTCTGTTACTTGTTAGTGAACACAACATTCAAACTCGGTTCCTCCTTCTTGGCTCAGTGCCAGCAGCAGCCCACACCCACCGCCTCCGACTGTGACTATGTGAACACACTGGTTAGCCCAGCTGCTGCATCGTGTTATTGTGGGAAAGACTGGAGAGCCATGCAGCATGTAACATGCAAATTGCCATGTTAGCACAAGCTAATCATGGGTATTTGCCACATACCTGGTTAGCAGAAAGCTAACTGATGTTGCTCTTCGTCCCATGTTTCTTTCCCACTGCCCAAAAATGAGTGAAAGTAGAGCCAAGCTTTAATCTAAAGATAAGTCAAGAGCTTTATATGTTTGCCGTTTTGTCTCACTTTAGTTGTGTTTTTCTTGCACCATGCTACATCCGCTACCGTAGCCCCACAGAGTGGCTTCTTCCACTCATCATCAACATACAAGGTCACTTGCACACTGGATGTGCTGTGATTGGCTGATGTAAACACGCTTACTCTTGCCCAGAAATGTCCCCAAACAACCAAAACATCATGATACAGGCAGAGGAGAGGATTTGAGGCAGACTCAGACACTGACACACATGTATAGAGGCCCATAGGAGATGATTGAGAGGGATTATTTCTGTAAAAGTTGACATTTCACTTTTTAGGAAAATCCTGCAGACACTATTTTTAAGCTAACTTGCGTGGGAACAAATAGCTAGCAACAAAAGTGAAGGAAATTAATAAAAATGAATTGCAATGGGTATAAAATGAAAAAAAAATGATTATCTTAAGTTTTTTTAGGGTAATGTATTTATCTTAAGTTTCCCAAGACTTGTCAGCTCATTCAAAGCAAGTCATGCCCTTGTTCAGCAGAGTTAGCTTAAGTTGGAATATAAAGGTATAAAATATATAAGGTATAAAAAGTGTAACAAGTGGGTTCCTGAGGGAGAACAGATGCATATGCATGTCTCCTTACCACTACATGCAGACGATGTGAGTGTGTCTTTAAAGGTCTATATCGGGTGAAGTCGGGTATTTATTTCAAAGAAAGCAGGAAAGCTGTAAATCTCGTCTAATGAAGTAATCACCGTTCTTAAGGCATCAATCACAAACTGTGTCAGCCTCTGCCAGAGGTATTACAGTCATGTTTTGCTTTGGGGGAGTTTTGACACTGGAAGTATCAGATTCCTATCGTCAAAATGAGTAAATCTTTCACAGTCCTCCTCACCTCATTGACGGAGACAGCCACAGCCCCGGCTCAGACTGTGGGATCCATAGTCCTCTCATCAGGTTGTTTTGTTTTCCTGAAGCGGTAGAGATGTATGACAAGGATTTCCGCTGAAAGAGCTGTTGAATTTTTCCCGTGTGTGGAAGGCAGCTTTCCCCAGGGGCGACCTCCCACTCGGAACAATGTTGACACTTCATGAGCGAGCTGTGTAACTCCTATTTCCTTTGATTCTCCCACCTTCTCTGTGAGTGTGTGTGCACACAGAAACACACACACACACTTACCCCTTCACCTCCTATTAATCTACTCAATGCACTGAACTTTTATTCACTTTTGGCCACTTCCTCTTCACTGATGTCCTCTCAGTTTCCTTTGCTTTTCTCACTCTTTCAGAACAGTGGAATTCTTTGGCTGGCTCCATTAAAACGTCTAATTACCACTGTTTTCTTTATTAAAAATCCATCATCTTGGTCAGGATATAATTATTAGGATATCCTTTTCCACTTGCCAGTAATAAGTCGCATTTGATAATTTCCCCTGCACATTCGCACAGAACTTCAGGCCTTTTTCCAAGCAGTGTTTGTGTCTGCGAACGCTCCCAATTGCAGCCACAGTGATGGATTTGAGGCCCTTCTTGAAAAAACAACACGTCTTTAGCTTTAATCTTCGCAGTTCACTCCACGCATTCAGTTTAATTGGGGAAATAGTTGAGCGAGAGGTGACATCAAAGACAAAGGAAAACAGCTCGATGTCTTCAATCACCCATCATCCTTTGCTGCCACTGGACATAGCTGTGAGTCACTCTGGCTGCAATGGAAAACGTGAATAGTTCACAATGCCCTGTAATACAGAGACGGGCCTTTGACGCCTGCCACATTGCATCACGGTGCCCATTTGTCTGGGTGGTGTTTTTCATGTTTCTTTGGGGGCCTCAGAGCTCCAACATGTGACTCCACATCAGGGGCAGAGACATTTATCCATATCCATGTGTTGGATCCAGTATGAAACAATCATCTACTTTTATGCTTTGATGGGATGGTTTCTCGTATGTCACACTCCCCGCGCTTACATCAAGGTAAGGGTGAGGTCAGGCCAGACCACTTGTTGCTGTTCCAGTTACTGTATAATGCCGTTCTTTGTGAATGTGTACAATGCACACTAGCATTTAAAACAGTGTGTGGGTGGGAAATTGTTACACCCTGAAAGTGTGGTCAAAGTTTGTAACACTTTGTGAAGTTTACATGCAGACCAAAGTCTAGAGGTTTGGACATTTACTGACGGCAGAGCTGATGAAGACTCAAAAGTTCTGATTTACTGAAAAGCTTATTTATTTATTTAGAAACAAGTATATGTGGTTTCATATCTGATTTGAGCAAAAGAAATGTATTTACATGATCCTGGGTACTATAGTTCATGTAGCCTAGTAAATGCATGAATGTGATGTTTCAGCTGTAAGCAAATGCTAAATTTGGATATTGACATATAAGCAATTAACCTCAATGTATTTTCAGCCTTTAAAGAGGGGGTATGCATTTTTTTAAAGACCTTTTACTGTCCCTCTAGTACACAATAGTAGCTTAACATGATTAACCGCTCAGAAAAAAAATAATTTTTCCTCACACTACAGTTACAAAACCCTTGTTTCAGCCTCTGTCTGAAACATTAAACTTCCGCTGCTGTCTCTTTAAGTCTCCCCCTCTCCACAGACCCCCTTCCCATGACTGCACTGCAAAAAACTGAAATCTTATCAAGTGATTTTGTCTTATTTTCAATAGAAAATGTCTTTGTAGACTTAATATAAGCCACATTCAACTGACCAGTTAAGAAAAGTGTCTTGTTTCAAGTCATTTAAAAGTAAAAATGAGGTCTGAATTTCTTGTAACAAGTTTAAAAAAAATCTGCCAATGGAACAAGAGAAAAGTTACTTGTATCAAGACATAATTTTAGTTTTAGGCAAGTTTTCAAGCAACTTTTTCTTGTTTCATTGGAAGATTTTTTTTTCTTGTTACAAGCGATTTAGACCTAATTTTGTCTTAAAATAATTTGAAACAATACATTTTTTTGGACTTACCAGTTAAATGTGGCTAATATCAAGTATAATTTTTTCAGTGTGGCCAGTTCTTTAGTTTTTCTTTTCTTTTTTCCTTTTTTTCCCCCTAAACTATGCCCCCTGTTGGGAATAGTCTGGAAGTGACCTTTTTTTCCATCTCTTCTCCCAATGTTGTTTTTTTCATGCCTATTGCGAACGGGAGCTGCCAGCTACCCAGCTGGCAGCTCCTAGGTTCATCCCATTTCTGTTTTCCCATGTTTGTTTTCTTATATGTCTTGAAAGGGATGTAACTGAAATGAAATTTACTCCGGGGGATAAATAAAGTATTCTGATTCTGATTCTCCAGAGGCCTGTCAAGAAAAGAGATAGCGACAGACCTTGGTGTTGCCCCCCAACTTGATGTGAATTGATTAGAAAATCCCCATGTGATGACCTCATCCGTTCAGTAAATCTTATGTAGCTCTTGTTCTGTTTTGGAGTGTTTTTCAGCATTTTATAGATGGATCTGAAGATTTCTACTGTGATTATGTACCTGACTTGACTTGGCTGTCTCTTGAAAAGGCTGGTTTATGCCTGACGAGTGGACAAAAGACGTCATTTTCACACCTAAGCCCCCTCCGGCGGTCTTTTCCACACAGAAAATTTCTGCTCCGCACACTCGAAAATTTCTGACCTGCCGGAGACGTGCAGATGTCAGAAGTGGCCTGTGTGACTCTTCACACAGAGATCACTGTGATAATCGAGTGATGAATATATGATGGTGTGAAATTGAGGCCACTGATGGCCGAGAAGAGGAGTTACTTAAAAGAACCTCTAAAATCGGGAAAAATGTGAAAATGTGTTGTAAACAAGGCCAAACTTCTTTGACTCTCGTTTAGTACTCTGGTAAATGTGATACACCGCCCCCTGCAGTTTGGGAATGGACATCAACGGACGCCGCGCAGGTTGTTAAAAAGCATAAAAGCCTTGTGCGCTCTCTCGCACAGCTCTTCTGCATCTCATTTCCGCGCGGCAGATTACAGCCCTAAGGCTCCCCCTTCCCTCTGATTGGCTAGACCTCGGTGTCAGAGGCCCGCCCCTCCAACATTCCATAAGCTAGTTAGAAGATTCTAATGTGATGACCTCATCATTTCAGCAAATCTTGTGACGATCTCATGCTGACAGATCCTTTTGAGAAGTTAACAGACATATTCAGGGATTTCTGCAACAAATGGGTATGTGGTTGTTTGAAAATGGTTGAGTATGAGTACGGTTCCTGTATTTTCCTTGTATTAAATTTGGGAAAACACAACACTCCTTCTTCAATGTAGAAACAGCTACTGTGTTCACCAGTAGTTCCCCAGTTTTGAACATTGAACGTTGAACATTCAATATTCGACTAAAGTATGTTTAAAAGTAACTTTCCTTGGAGCTCTGTTTGGGTCTCCAACATGGACCTTCTGCGTGTGTTGTCATATTTTTGGCTGGACCCCATCTGGATGGCAAAAGAGACACGTTACTGACTGGATGTTTGTTCAGAAATAAATCACTTTAATCAATGACGCTTGATGATAATGTTGGCTGAGTAGTGAAATTGACTGCTTATAAATTTATTCAAAAGGGACAATAAATCCACATAAATGATGTCATCGTGTCTGGATGAGGGAAATAATCCAAATTTGCCAACCTATTTTTTTCTTTATAACATTTACAGGAAATCAAAAAAATTGCCCCAGAAAACTCTGATAAAATGACTCTAGAAAGGAGCCACGTGATTGGCTGGGAGCACCTGACCCCAGAAATAGCCACAGCGATACAGGCGCTAGAATAACAAAGTAAAGTCAGCCAGTAAACAAACTGTGGATCCCTCTTTTTTTTTTGTTGAAGCCCTGTGTTTTGCTGCACTTTGTTCCAGTCTCACACAACACTTGGCTTTGTGAACAACAGTGGCATGGTTCCAGCATATTCATCCACAGTAAAGGGCTATAAAAATCGACTGTAATCATAGCACCTTAAGGCTGTTTCCTGGAGTGTGTAGTCATGCACCTATGAAGTTATAACTCAGATGAAGTGCAAATAATCCCATTTGCTTGGATTGTATTCAGCCAGGTTGTGGTCAAACCACTGGATTTAACGTGGCGCAGGTCTTGCTGTAAAATGTACAAATCCAAAGCACCAATTTTTGCTTCCTCCGTCTCCTCTACCCCTAACATTCTCTCACTAATGGTGCTTCCCTCTGTTGATTTTTCAAAGAAACAAGTATATTTTTTGCATAACAGTTTAACCTCAACTACCCTCCCACTCCTCTGAGGTAAAAATCCCTCAAGAGCATCAACACAGCAACGTCAAGCAGACAAGAATAGTGGACAAATTCATCTCCACCCCATCTTTCACTCATCAGTCATCCCCACATGCAGTGACCTAAACAGAGGCTGCTGAGGTCAAGACCATGCTGTCCGTCTTTGTTACTCCGTTCATGAATAAACAGAGGCCAGTGTGTGGGTGTGCGTGTCCATCAGAGCAGTTACGCGCACACCAAAACACACACACACAAGCGCTCACACAGCCTCGTGCCGACTCCACTGGCATAATTAGAAACATTTGGGATCATTTGCAAAGGGAACACGAGCTCTGATGGGATCCAGATGCACTACTGGGTTTCACTGAAATACAGGAACCCTTATTTACGAGGGGCCATTACTGGCTCCTCACCCAGGGAGGTGTGTGTGTGTGTGCGTGTGTGTGTATGTGTTTCTGTAGGACTGTTCATCGAGACACTAAATGACAGTTTTGGGATGGAACATCTATGTTCAGATCGAGCTCAGCTTTTGTTTTTGTTAGAAAAATAAAGGTTAGTAGTTGTTGAATTCCTGAACACATCATGTGACCTTAAACTTTTTTTGAACCCAACAATAAGAGGCTAGAAACACAAAGGAAGCCTGTAGAGGGCTGAGCTTCTTTTAATGATCAAGAATTCTCAGTAACCGTTACTTTCTTCTCAAGAAAAAAAAAAAAAAAAAAGTTCTGCTGGCATGTGGAGAATCTGCTTTCCCCCAAACTACAAGAATCATTCTGTTCCAGTTTGAGTCACACTTCCTCTTCTCTTGATCAGATGATAGAGAGATCCATCACAGGATTTCCTGTGAAGGAGAAAAAAAACACAATTATCTTCTCTTTTTATTTGCATTATTTGTTATTTGAAACAAAGGATCACAATTTGCTTCACTTTCAAGTTGAGTGTTTTCACTGACAAAACTATGCTGCCACCTTGTGGTGGAGAAATGAAAAGGTAATGAAAGGACATGGTTTACATGATCATCCAAATACTGTGGTTATAGAATAATGTGTAAACAATAATAAGCAAATGAAAATGCTTATATTTACATTAACTTTAAAAATATTATTATTTTTTTTTTTTATAAATTGCTGTTTTAAAGGTTTGACTGCTACAGGTTACCAAACGATTATAAAAAAATACTTAGAGATTAATAAATAACTAAAGTCTTTCAAAATTTTAAATGGACCTAAAATTATTCAATTTTTCTAGGTAAATGAGTATTTTGTCCATGTGATAATTAAGAAAAAAATAAATAAAATATATATATATATATATATATATATATATATATATATATATATATATATATATATATATATTAACCTTGTCCTATAATATAATATAGCAATAATAAAAACAATATGTTTTGATAATAATAATTATACTTTTAATAAAATTATTATTTATTTTACTTTACTTTTATCTTTTTAACCTTCTCTTTTAGTGAATTTATTTTGTCTTTGTTTATATTTTTGTATATACACATAAACTCATTGTCTTTAAATGTTTTCTTTTTTGCTACTGATGTTTTGTTGTTTATTTATTTATTTATTTATTTATTTATACATGCTTTGAAGCCAAGGACAATTTTCCACATTGTATCTAATTAAGTTTATGTTTATGTCATTTTAAATGTTTTTAGCACTAAAAAAAGAATGGCTGTTGTATTAATGTCAAAAATTTGTATTAATTGCAACTTTCTTTGACATTCAACACAAAGATGAAGAAGTTTTCGGCTAATTCCTTGAAAAAAAAAGAGAAACATGCTCATCAGGTCAGTTGTGCCTGAATTTGTCCCTACATGTTAGCCCTGTGACAGACTGGTAACCTGTCCAGGGTGTTCCTTGCCTAGTGCCTTGACAGCTTGCAGCTAATAGCAAATAGCTTTATTTGCTTCACAAGGTATACTAGAATGCTTTGAATATCTAATCTGACAGTTGCAATATGCAGGGCAAATGTCTACCATCAGTGTGTGCTTTTAGTTATGAACTTTTCATTACTGGACTTTTTTTTTTTTGAAAAAAACTCTTTTTTAGCTTATTTTTCTTTGCTTTCTCACATACTAGAGAATTAGAATGCTACATTTAATACATAAGCTACATTTTTATTCAACTTTACCTCAACAAATTCATCCACATCCAGACGCCAACCTCTCTGCTGTCCTGGTCCTCCACTGTGTCTCACGCAGGCCTGAAGCATACAAGACACAACTTTATTTTGAAGAAGCAGCTGACATGAAAATGTTATGTGCCAGAAATGATAATGCCAACAGCAGTATGATTCAGATGCAGAGCAATAGTTTTTGAGAGACGTGTGTGAAGCATCCTCTAAAATCAATATTCATAAATCTGGATATAAATTGTGTCATATCATTTGAAATCAAAGTGTGTTGTGTAAGATATCAAACTGATTTGCATCATGTCAGGTTATTCCTCATTGTTGTGACATCTTTACGTAATCTTAGTGCCTGGGTGCAGTGTTTGAGGTGACTGAAAACATCAGTTAATCCCTTTGGACTGTGGCAACACTTAATAAATGAAACGCCTGTGGCTGATCATTAAGAAGGTCACAAAATGTTGTGTCAAATTAAATCTCATCACTTTCACGCTGTGGAACTTCAGTGACCTCTCTGCAGGGTTGGAGTCCATCAATTATATCACGTCGCTCATTCTGCCTTTGGTCTCTGTCACCATCATCGTGTCCTGATTGATCAAGAAGCACAGTGTCGCTTCTGAACATCCGTCAGTGCTGGGGCTGTACAACACAATGACATCCTTCATGTGCCGTTAAACTGATCAATGGATGGGAGTATCCCTGCAGAACAAACAGAAACAGGTGAGAAAATGAAGGGGCTGCAGATTTGTTCATGTGAGAGTCCTGTTTACAACAAATGTTCAGCAACTGTAAATGCATTAAGCCTGAGGCAGTATTTCTCAGCGTGAGTTCTTGGTAGGATCTGCTCAAACACCCCTACTTTTTTAGAAAATCAATGAAGCATTTTTCTTTGCAAATGCTTGTCATATAATCTAAAAAATCTATTCTGCCTGGTTGCTGGTATGACCATAGACCAAGGGTCCACAATCTGTGGCTCTGGAGCCTCATGCAGCCCTTTGACTTCTTTGCAGTGGCTCCTTAAAGCTTTTGTTCCTTTTTTTTATTGAGATAAAAAAATAAATTGAGATAAAAAAAATTGTTTTTATTACCGATGGTATTTAAGATTTAAGAAATTGACACTAAATTCTGTGTTAACGTTTTGTTGAACTAAATACACATTACCTCTTGCAACAAAGCTTCCAATTTTTTGGGGAGATTTTTACAATTTTTTTTTTTTTCATTTTTGCAATTTTTTTTAAAATTATTCAAATTCCACTTGAAAAAAAATAAAATAAAATATTGCTTTAATTTTTAGAAAATTAACTTTTTTTTGTTTTTCTTTTTTAAACTTGTGGCAAATTTTGGAATTTCAAAATTTTTTGGAAGTTTTGCAAATTTTTGCACATAATTTCTTTTCTTTTAATTTTTAAATTTTATAAATTTTAAAATTTTTGAAACTTTTTGCAACATATTAAAAGTCACACATGAAATGACAAATATTTCAATTTTTGATTTTTATTCTTTTTTCAAAATGTATGAGAATTAAAATACTGAAACCTTACACGTACAATTTCATAAAAACAAAAAAAACTTCTCATTTAGATAATTGTTTACTAGATTTTTACTATCTTTAGAATGTTACACACTTTTTCATCTTTATTCTGAAGCTAAAACACATTTTGTGGCTTCCAAAAGACTTTAATCCGTGTGAGCTAAGGCAAAATGGCTCTTCTCAAACTAAAAGTTGCCGACCCCTGCCAAAGACTGTAAAAAACATGGTCATCTTGCTCAGCCCAGAGTGTGGTCGCCACAAAAACTGCTCCCCCTGGTGGCTGGCTGCAGTATAGGTCAAAAAATCTGGCTCTCCAGTCATTCCAGATGGGCTTTGGTCAAACTTTAAGAAAAATTAATACACATCATAGAAATGTTTCTCACATCCGATTTTTGTGGTGGTTTGAAGATATCATTCGGCTGCCTTGTATTCAAGTCCTCTTTGTTTCTGAAGAGTTTCTTTTTCATTAGTTATGAGAGGTTAAAAACGAGGTATTACGTTACATTGTCGTTCTTGTGTATTTTTTTCAGGGATTGTAAAATAGGTCAGGAGGTAGAGCCAAGAAGAGATGAAACTCTTGAAAAAAAAAATATATTTTCGTCACCCAGCTCCACTAAGATTCTTCCAGAATCTCTCACAGTCTCTTCTGCGCAGACTCTGGCTGCACAACTGCTGCCAATGGCTGCGTCTGTGATGGGGATATTTTAGCTTCAAAACCGTACAATGGTAAATGATGGAGCCACGCTGTCCACTCCATATACAGTCTATGAGTGTGACACCTTTACCCTAATGTGGATGTTTACCTGGTGAAGGCCGACACAGAGTCAGACGAACTTCTGGTGGGGAATTCTTAAACAGCTTTAGCACTTTCTGTAAACAGAAGAAACGAGATGATTAGTAAAATACAAAAATGACATGGTAGGTAGTGAAATATTTTAAGACATGCCCTAAAAACCAATCAAGGTTAAAAAAAAAAAAAACTCATAAAAACAATACAGTCTCATGTATTGTGGATACCATTGTATTTGAATTGATGTTGAAATTGTGTATTGCCCTACATATACACAGCATTATGCTGTATGGTCCAAATATTTACAGGTCTCAGGTCTCATACACGTGTCCTGCCTTTTTAGTCACACTGCATGAGCTATCACATCTACATCTAACTACATGTACTCCAGGTGCAAGACAGCAAATGACTGGAGAGCAGATCTTTCTTTTTAACACTATTTTTCTTTGTTCAGAACAACTTTGTCCAGGATGCAAAGCGATGAGGTAATGCATTCATTTATGGGTAGGCTGCGCTTTTGTTGTAAACATGGTAACGTTGATAAAGTTGTAACATTGGTGAATCCTGGTTATGTCCTGCCAGTCATCTTCCAAGCAGAGCTAACGTAACCTCACTCTTCATTTTATTGATAGACTCCGAGGTCTGAAAAGACCATTGTGGAATAACTGCTGACTGTGGGTTGGAATCAACATTATCACAAACAGTTTAGCTTGTGTTTTTGCCTTTAGCCTGTGCTCTATTACTCTCCCATTATCTTTCTCCTGCTCTATCCTTTGTCTTTTTACCAGTCCAGCTACAGTATCCACCATTACTAAAAAACTAAATCCGAGAAATACTTTTCTTCAGAAAATAGGACAAATGTCTTTTCTCACTGCTAAACTTTGTCAGCCGGCATCATTGGCACTTCTGTCTACCTCAAATTAATCCGGCTCTGGACAACTTGGACAGGGAACCTGGGAATTAGCATTTAGAAATCACCTACTTTGGTGCGGATAATCTTAATTTAGATCATGGATTACAATCAAGCATATGTATAAATATAGAAGTGGGGCTTTTACAAGATCACTTGGACAGTCCTCTCATAGACTTTAACTGTTCACACTGTAAAAAATCGAAATGTAAGCAAGTGTTTGTCTCGTGTTTAGTAAACAAAAAAAGTCTCATATGAGCCACAATCCCATGAGAAGTCAAGAAAAATGTTGTACCATAACAATTTTCCTCACAAAAGTCTTATAATAAGACAGTTTTCACTAAAATAAGACATTGACACTTTCTGTTTTTGTAGTTTAACATTGTTCTATTGTAAAGACAATCACATTGGTGCATGTGCTTATGGATTTGAGGATTTAACTCCTAAAAGTGAATCAAATATGTCCGTATAGGCCATTATGATAGTTTTTCTTTTAAGCTGGTTTTGTCACAAAAGATTGATTTTGTATCCCATCTATCATAAATCATCGTCACAAGGCACTGGTGATAAGTTTCAGCTCCATATCTACACATGTGAACTGATGCGCTTCTCACAGCTCTTTACAGCAGAGGGGGAGATGCTGACAGCTCATCACCCAAACTGAATCAAAAACAAGAGCTAACTCCATCAAGCTGCACTGCACTTTTTTTTGCCCCAACTTCAACAGAATAAAAACAAATCAGGTGAATAATCTTGGAAAGACTCTTCAATTGTTTCTTCTTCTATCTCTTCAGGTGTTTAAACCCTAACAAGTAAAGAAAAGCATAACCAACCTTTTTAAGTAACTCTAATAGACTTAATTTGAAATCTGCACATACAGGATAGGACATCTCCTTGAGTGACTCGCCGTTGATGGCCAACAGGACATCCCCCTCCTGGATCTTGCCGCTCTGCTGGGCCGGCTGGTCTGGGAAAAGCTCCTTAATCCGGACCAGGCTGCCAAAGTCCCGGGTGGGTGGATCCAGCTCGCACATTATAAAGCTGAAGCCCAGGCCGTTGGAACTCTTAGTCAGAGTCACTTCCTGGGTGTTGTCTGAGGGTGAAGAGTTGGTTTTTGGTTTGCCATGATAGGATGATGTTAAAAATGGAAATGAGAGGGGAAGAATAGAGTGGGACAAGAGGAGAGGAGGTGGAGAGAAGAGATAGAGCTTTTTATCTTGTTGAGTTTGATTGTTGCTTTAAAAAAAAAGGAAAGAAAAAGGAAAGAAAAAACATTATAAAAAAGTAATGAGGTTTTCTTCCTTGAACTTCCTCACTCATACCTAGTACATAACACACAATAAAACTCAAACCACGTTAGTCTAGTACAAAAGGATTCTATGACAGCTCAGCCGAGCCACCAAACAACAGTCACAACACAGTAAGTGGGACACCCATGGATCTACATCAGGGTCAGGGTGTTGGAGGTGAGTTATTTTGTCAGAAAATACTTTTTTTAAAAAAAAATCCTGTGCAGATAGACTTATTCATTTGTATTTCTTTATTTACTTTTTGCAAATGGTGATTTTCTGTACTAGGTCCTTCTGGAAATAAATATCCATATTTGCTTCCTTATTGTGGGTAAGATCAAGATTTCTCAAAAATTCCTGTAAGACTAAGGCAGGTGGTTGGTAGTGGACCTGAAAAAAGGCAAGAAACAGCTAGTTTTTACAAACTTTTACTCTGAAAATTCTTGTCTTGAAGCTTTAGTCTTTAAGATATTTAAAAACTTTACCCACCCCCCATTTCTTTTTTTTCATCAGCAACGTAGGCTTTTACCTTTTCCCCGATTATGGACACAATAAGGCAACAGATTGTGAGTTGTCACACAATATTGCTGTTGAAAAAGTAACAAAGGAATAATGTAGCCAGATACATTATGGATGGATAAGAGAAAGCACCTATAACTCTTTGTTTACCAAGTCAATACACTGTAAAAAAAACCTGAAACCTTATGAAGTGTTTTTTGTCTTAGTTTAAGTAAAAATTGTCACGTTGGACTTGATATGAGCCACATTCAACCGGCCAGTCCATAAAAAAATGTCTTGTTTCAAGTTATTACGAGACAAAAATGAGGTCTGAATTGCTTGTAACAAGTAAAAAAAAATCTGCCAATGGAACAAGAAAAAAATTGCTCAAAAAGGTTCTTAAAACTAGAATAATGTCTTAATACAATTAACTTTTATCTTGTTCCATTGGCTGATTTTTGTACTTGTTACAAGCAATTCAGACCTCATTTTTGTCTTAAAGACTTGAAACAGAACAATTTTCTAGACTGTTCAGGCGAATGTGGCTCATATTTAGTCCAAAAAGACATTTTCTACTGAAACTACCACAAAAAATTTTTTTGATAAGATTTCAGTTTTTTGCAGTGTACATTTTAGAGTTTTGCCATGGTTAGCTTAAGGTGGGCACCCTGTAGCCATAAGCAAAGAGGCTAAAGACTCGCCTCTTTGCCTTATCTTAACTAGAACAAAGCAAGGATGAATTCAGCATTTCCAATATGGCCTCAGTTGATGGAGGGCCTCAAAGTTTGTATCAGAGAACAAATGGGTGATGTCATCAAGACCATGCAGGAAACAGCAGGAATACCTGTATGAGCTCTCCTTCACCTGTATGTCAGTATTTACTTTAGCTGCCAAGTCATTCACTGTTGTGGTTTGTAAATGCTTCATGCCTGTTGTCCTCAATTTTTTTTTCACTTTGTCTCTTTTACTCAGCTCCTATTGTGTTTTAACATGTGTTCTTGGGACAAAGTTTACATTTCGAATATCATCCATGTTTTGACCTAATGTTTGAAAATAGTAAGTTTAAAAAAATAAAATAAAGTAGAGCGCTGATAGATGCTAAAGTTTGTGCTTCAGTGCCAACAGGAAGAAATTAATCATTTCAAACTCTAGCAACCAATCAGAATCAAGCATTTAACAGCAGGATGATTAGTAAGAAAGCCATGTAATAAGACAGCGATATCAGTCACGTCAAGGAGCTCTGGCCAATAATTTGATGTGAGTGACTAAAATTCTTGCTATGGAGAACCTAACCTTTAATCTTTCCTGATGACTCATGCCAGACACCTTTTCTTTTCTTCCATGCCATTATTTAAACAAAGTAATCATGATGAAGAATAGACTGTTTGGGATAACATCAGTTTTTCTCTGTGTTTCCTGCCTGTGTGAGAGGGAAGCGAACAGATGTCAGACTGGGAGGGAGAGGCAAATGGATAAGGAAGACCAGAGGGGATAAGAAGAAGAAGGTCAGGGTCAGTAAGGAAGATCAGGATGAGGAAAAGGAAGTGTGTGAAAGTTCACCTTGAAGCAGACAGGCTAGCCTTGTCGGACATTAAAGCACAAAACAGCTTAGAGTCGACTGGACAGGTTCTCTCACGCAGGTCCTTCCTCAGTAGTGTAAGGTGTTGGGACATAACGCTCTGTCTCTCTGAGGGAACTGCAGATCGATCTATTGGCAAAATTTAGGCATTATTTAAAGTTTGCAAGAGCGCTAATGCTCTGCAAATATTTCTGAGCAGTTCCCAGAAAGAGATCCTGGGCTAAAGAAGTTTGCTAGCCCCTAGCCTGTATGCATTTTGTGTTAGAAGACGGTTGCTGCAGTCCTAAGCTGTAGTCTCCTACCGTCGTTGACAAAGCTGTAAATCCTGGCCGATTCAGAGTTTGTGCTAGGAGGTGTGCTGATAGTGGAGCAGCTATTGATCCTTAGCCGACGGATGCTCTGATTAGATCCAACGCTGCTACCGTCCAGGCTGAGTGAAACCCTGGGTACGCTCACTGGCTGCCGCTCTACAGTCAAGGTTACCACCTGGAGGAAGGGAGGAGAGGAAACGACAAGAATGTTATTCTTAAGACTGGGAAGCTACAAGGGTCTGTTGGAAAAAAAGGAATAAGAAAGTGTGGAGAAAAGCATGGGGAGGGCAGAAGGGCCGGGTCGTATAGAAAAGTACAAGGGCTGTAATAGAGAAGAGCTTACACAGTAAGGATCAAAAGTAAAATTTGAAAAGTACAACCTTGAAACATGGCTGGGCAACACTGTGAACACTGCAAAAACTCTAAACTTATCAAGTCTTTTTAACTCGCTTAGAATGGGTAAAAAACAGGAAAAAATAAAAATCATATATATATATATATATATATATATATATATATATATATATATATATATATATATATATATATATATATATATATATATATATATAAATATATATAAATATATATAAATGATTTTTATTTTGATGCTTCATGTCAGAAGAAAATAAATTCTTATATTTGCTTATTTGCTGTTTTTTTCTTGAAATAGGATATTTATCCAGACCTTTAGGTAAATGCAACACTTATCATGTCTAATACAACATACTTTTACAATATATAAGCTTATTAAAAATATGGATATAGCAGTAGCAATTGGTATATTGGAATAAAAGTAACATGCAAGTGCAAAAAAGTGCAGCTACCTGTCAACCACTAGAAGCTGACTACAAAAGTCAGTCCTGTGTTACAACAAAGCATCAACCTCCTGTTTACAAAAAAATCCTATTTACAAGTGCAAAAATACCCCTTTTTTTAATAACGTGTAGGTTTTTAATTTATAAAACGTATGAGTTTTTGACCACGTAATAGCAAAAAGTCAAAAGGTTCATCTCTGTACCAAACTTGAACAAAGCTGGGTTGAGTTCAGTGTTTCCACAGATGATGATAGGCTGAAAAAGCCCATATCAGAAACAAATGGGTGATGTCATAGAGACTACATCCATATATTATCCATATATTATACAGTCTGTGTTTAAAACTCGTAACTTGACAGCAGAAATGGATTTACAGCCTTGTTTTAAAAACGAATTTGATCTTTGTCCTTATTTCACAACACATTCATTGAGAGAGTAAGACAGCTAGGAGAAAAACATAAATCTGGAATGGGGCATGGCTGGTTTTTGTTTCTAGGATCTAGATTGAGTCAACAAAAATGTGAGTAATGTTGAGTAATAATGACACAAAAATGGGTGAATTAGGGTGCAGGTACTGCTGATAGATTTTTTGTTTCTTTCCATATGAGGCTACCCCTCAAGCCTCTTTCCTCTAATGCACTACCTATGCTCACCTTTTTTTCCCCCTGCTCTATCCACTGTCCTGTCCTCTCATGTAAAGGTTTTAAAAAGCCATAAAAACAACTGTAAAAAATAGCATTAATAATAAATTGTATGACTTTGATAATGACTGTTCAAACTGGGAACTGCATCAGGTTATAGGACCACATAAATAAGAGGACCACTTGAGTTAAAACTATCTTTTCTTCTATGATATGAGTGTTTTGCACACTGACACAGCAGAATTCCATTTCACACTTTACCTCCCCCGTCTTGCTCAGGCAGCTCACAGCCTGTTGGTGGGTGAAGCCTTGAAAACTAATTCCATCCACCTCTAGCAGTCTGTCACCTGTAATAAAGAAAGCTGTTAACAAATAAACAAACATATTTTTCCTCTCCTATATTTCACCCCTGATGAAATTACACTGCATCATCAGTTGGTTTCTATTTCTGGCCTGGAATATCATTCTCTCCCTCGCTCTGCCCTGAAAGTGTCAGCTTGGGGCCAAAATACACTCAGCAAGTTCTTCCGTCAAAATGAGTGTTAAATTTCATTGACATGGTGTTAAAGAGAGTGTTGTTTGTCCAATCAGGGAGCTGTTATGGCTTTGGGCAAGATACTCAAAAATAAATCTTACGTGTAAAATGAAATGATATGCTGTTTGATCTTATTTTGTTCAGAGTGTTCAGGATAAAATCAACTTTGAGTCTTCTGTATGTCATATTTTCAATGATTAATGGTGTATTACTGACACCCTATAGCCTTATTAATAGATTTGGTCCACTGGAAGAATTACTGAAGCTTGATGGAAACTTAAATTTCTGTGAAGCTTACAACATTTTAATTTAAAATAACTCAAGTCTGTAGTGTTGCTTGCTGAATTACCTGTACGTAAGCGTCCATCTCTCTCAGCAGCCCCTCCTGGAACAAGACTTCTGATATAAATCCCCTGCAAGTTGGTGTTGACACCACCCTGATGGATTAATTGATTAATTAAATTCAGAACATGTTGATGATATAAAGTTTTGTGCTAAAGCATATTTTTGTAAAGTTCAGCTCCTAGAATGCAGGTAATCAATGACAGTCAGGTGACGCAGACCATTCTCTCCGTCTCTAATCTCATTGGCTGTTAATCAGATTGAGAAGGGTGGACTTCGAGACCCACTGCTGGAGTCTAGTTTTTGTACGCCCCTTCCATGTTTCCAATCAATGCTTGCATCCAACCCCTCACATATTTTGCAGTCTCTTACAGTTAATTTAAACTTTTTTTTTAACTGGGAATAAGATTTTCTTCTTCTGTCAATGTTCAACACGGCTACCACTGAAAAGTGTCACAAGCATTTAGAGGATCATGGGACACTAACAGTTAACTTTCGTTCAATCCACTTAAGCTTTCACCGGAAAGTCAGGCTTACAGTATAAACTGATTTAGTGACAAAAGCAGCTTGTTAACACATGGAGAGAGAAGTTTAACTGATGGCACCAGCTAAACCTATGTTAAACTGCCAGCCTTCTCATTTACATTACTGCTAAAGGTTTGCAACAGCAGGTGGAGATACTTGAGTTCAAGTTTTGAGCAAATTTCAGTTCAGATTTTTTTGTTTTTCCTCACACACTTACTGAGATGCTGATGCCCAGACTCCCTGAGATCTTTGTGAGCTCGACAGTGATCTCCTCCGGCCTTGAACAGTTAAGAGGGCTGTCCTGAAAGCAACACTGGAGTCAGTACATGGTTTCAATAAAATCCATACTAATGTAAATTTAAACAGTTATGACTAATTGAATCAATCAAAAGCAGAAGAAAAAAAAACATATACTCTGCTAAGACTGTTAAAATCCCTTTTGATGTTAAATACAATTAAAGGAACTTATGACAGAAGTATGTTGCTTGTGTAAATAACATGGATTTGGGTTAAGGATACTGTGTCGAAAAGGTCATGAAAGGTCACCCTTAAATTAGGTCAAGGTCAGATGACTCAGACACACATCAACAGCTTCGTCTTTCTACCTGTGCTCCAACGATCCGCACTTCTCGTGGGACAGAAAGCCTGTTGCCCATCTTTGGTGTCATCATGACAGAAACAATCTCATCCAGGCTGTCCTCTCCCAGCCTGCCGTCTGCCAGCAGTGGGCTGTGGGGCTCGTAGTTCCTCAACACAGAAGAACGCACGCCAATGGGGCTGAGACGGACTGTAGATTAAACAAAAAAAATAAAAATAAAAAAAATAAAAAAAACGATGGTGATGAGATTCCTTATGTCAGAGCAGAACAGATTCATTGACTGATCTGAAGAGGCCACTCATGGCTTCAGAGTGACATTTCCCCTCTCTTTCCTCCTCTACACTGTTAATTCATAACAGAATGCTGCAGGGGCTGCAATTCTCAGCAGAGCTATTGATCATGATGTCACATCCTGTCCTTATTTAAATCCAATGACTTATTCACAAGCAACTTCAATGAAAAATCAGCACTTGGATTAATCACAATGATAAGAACTTGCTATCATGACCAAAGTCAATTTGATGGGTGCTGAATAACTGAACACTTTTATGTGGATAGCCAGTTAAAAAAAAAGCAAATCTATTTTATTTTTTTTTTTTTTTTTTGTAAACGAATAAGGAGAAAACAGGGGGCAGTATAGGGTTGATAGGTAGGACTGAATATGTTAAGGAAGCATTGTTCTTCATGCAGGACAAGAAAGTCTTACCCTGAACTGTAGTTAACAGTCTGATATATAAACCATTGTTTTTTACCTCATGCAACCAATCCAAGCTCTGTCTAACAGTAAGGTGGTGTAGCAGCATCATTTAAAACGTCTTCTCACTTGCTGACAGCCGATAACTGGTTAAAATCTGAGAATGTTCCCACCTTTGATTGTCCTTTGAATCTGAATTTATTAAATTTACATCACTCGAAGGCTTGTTTTTGACTCTTGTTATTGCATTCAGACATGCTGGCTTTTTGCATTTTCTATTTTGTTTGTTGCGTTGTTCTGATGCTATAACGCTAAATAAATCCAGGCTGGTGTCCACAGCCTTTTTATGATCTTCTGCCTTTTTCTGTAAATAGTTTGACCAATTAAAGTCTAGTTCTGAAACATTATCATTAAATGAATCATTAATTTTTGCAAGTTGTGTGCTGGATTACTGTTTTGATCAAAATGTAATGAGGAAAAAAGCTCAGTGGTCGATTAGCCATGACAGGGGAAGACAGCACTTTGTCTTTTCTGTTCAGTCAAACCGTGCACCAGCTTGGCTTTGGTTTGGAGCTTTGAACAGTGTTAATGTGTGGAGAAGGAACTTTTTTATGGCTTTGAGAGCAAAACAAAGCAACAGAAACCCTCAGATGAACTCGTAGGATGGTGATACAAACAACAACACAACACTTTTGTCACACCACGTCTCACCCAATAGACAGTTTGGCAGTACAAGAAGTAGTTAGAACTACTGGAGAAAAGTCTGACACTGCAAAACTGAAATCTAAGCTGGTGTTAATTGCTAATTTTTTACTTATTTATTTTTTAATGTCTTTTTAGACTTAATATTAGCTGCACTCACCCGACGAGTAGAGCAAAATGTATTATTTCTAAATATTTACAGACAGGTTTGGGCTGAAATTTCTTTAACAAACTGCCAATAAGGTAAGAAAAAATTGCTTCATCACATCTCTTAAAATCTGTCTTACTAAAAGAATCTAGTACATGTTGCTTACCCAATTGATCGATTTTTTTTCACTCTTACACTGTAAACCCCTAAATTCAAATTACTCAATTGGGTTAAACCACAAATACTTTAAATTTGTTAGAAAGTTCAATTTCGTTAAATGTCTGAGTTTTCAGTGTTGAAAATGATGATACTGAGTAGATTGAACTTTTGTTACTGTTTAAATAAGAACAACTTAAAATCATCAGTTTTTACAGTGATATGCAAAATTTTTTAACATTACTTAATATTTTGATTTGTAACATTTAGGAAGCAGGATTATTTGATTAAAGACATTCAGTAGAATGATTTTCCATAATAATCGTAACTACTGAAGATGTTGAGTTAAATTCACTTAAGTTTTCATATTTCATTACTTAGTTTTTTTTAGGTAACCGGTTTACAAGCATTTTTCAAGTAAACTCAACTTTTACGGCTTTCCAGTGTACTAGCTTTTGAGATGTTGTTTTTGTCTTTGCATAAATTGAAATGAAACATTTTTCTGGACTTATCAGTGAATGCGGCTCAGTTATTGTACTGTAATTGTGCAAAGAAGGAGGGAAAGTTTTAAAATTTGGTAAAAATTAGAGCAGGTTCATCTGTAGAATGAAGCAGAATACAAAACCACTGACATTATACACTAACAAATGAGGGCAAGGGATCACTGCTCAGTATTGTTTCATACAGACAATACACACACACACATACACACACCTTTTGGCTGTGAGATAATGAGCTGCACTTCCTCAGGGCTGTTCTGCATGACCTCTGCTGCCTCGCTGAAAGTGACGCCCTCCAGGCTGATGTGGTTCAGAGAGATCAGGCGACCACCTGTGGGTAAAGGTCACGGTGAAAGGGTGCAGGTGTGCAGGGGCCAGAGAGTTAAGAGGGCTCACCGCCATCTGTGGCTGCTAAGACCTGTGGGTGAACCCTCTCTGACACCTTACACACCTACTCTCTCGGCTCCTTCACACTTTCTGGCAGCACACACTCTAAAACCAACCCCCTAAAAATAGAACATGATGCTCCAGCAAGAACACCTACAAGCAGATTAGATGCACCCTGTGGAGCAGTCTGCAACAAAGTTAGGTGTTTGCTGTTTTAATTAAAAACATAGGATCTGACAACCATGCTGATGAAGTTTTAGGGATAATATTTAAAAATAAACCTGGAGAGAAGAAACTGAATCAGTAAGTGGAGTGGAGATATAAATTGAAGCACAGTTTTCAACCTGGTCTGATGCGTCCGTCCTTATCAGCAGGTCCACCAGGCACAATGGAAGCAACAAAGATGCCCAAATCGTAATGTCCGACAGTGTCCTCCCCCACTATCACTATACCTGTGTGACAAAAACATACGTGTTAGGAAAGCAATCTAGTACATTTTTAAAACATCTGATCCTAAATTTGCTAGTGTATTTTGCTAGCTATAGAGCCCAGCTTAGCATCCAAGCTACGATTTGTATGTTAAGTTTTTTTGATTGGTCATAGAATTGAAACCAGATAAGATAGATTACACAAATCCAGTTTAAAGCGTAAACCGAGGTTGTTCACATTGCTTCCTACATTGAATACACATAATTATGTTTTTACATTTACTTTTTTGAGCCATGACATCTCATTTTATTGTTTCTGGGAATTTCTTTTTCGCAATTTATTAGTTATTCTGGACAAATGTCGATGCATTTAATTTAAGTTTGGGGTATAAGGCTTGTACTGATGTAGAGCAAAAGTTTCATGCAAACAAATGACACTACAGCATATAAAAAAGCATAGATAATCTTTGGAAAGCTTGGCATGGTGGCTCATAAAGGGTTAAAGTGTTTTTTTAAATATTTGAAGTACAAACATAAGAACACATGAAGTATTGTGGTGGCGCACTTCAAAACATCCTGAACACTTAGATTTATGTTTCAAGAGAAAATGAAATGGCGGTTTTTAGAATTCCCAAACATTCCAGTTCACAAACTCCTTAAATGTTTCTGCACGATGGTTTTTTTTAGCTTACCAAGGCCAAGCTTTGGGTCTTTCCTCAGGGAAACACAAATGACTTCTCTCTCCGACGAAGGCCCGAGCTTTGTTGGAGTGTCTGCAAGATACAAAGAAGAAAAACAAAATAAACCAGGAGTTCAAAATGATTTGATTAAGCTACACTGTTCATCTATTTGTAATATGATTAATATCATTAATGAAATCAGATACAAAAGTGCTTTGAATTAGGCAAGTTTTCTTTCAGTGTTGGACCAAACTTGCTGAAAAGTGGACTTGACTACACCAGGTGTAAGGTCATTATTCAGAGGAGGCGCCAACAGCAGTCATTGTTATACCTCTGGCAGCTGGGGAGCCCGAGGGTGCTTCAGATCCACTCTTCTGAGAGCAGGATGGGGAACGCATACCAAGGCTGCTACGCTGGCTGCTGGAACAGGTGCTGTGGATTTGAAAAGAAGGAGGCAGCAGTTTTATCTCTGTGATGCAGTTCCAGCTTGTCATCTCTGAGAGGACAAGGCTTTTACACACATGTATGTCTTATAGCAGAAGAAGACGTAGCTTGAGTATGAAACAGTTGCAAAAATGGATGTTGCACTATTTAAAAAAATGGAAAGTGTTTTGGCCATATTTTTAGTAAAAAATGTCTTTTTAGACTCAAAACAAGCTAAATTCATCTGACTAGCCTAGAAAAATGTCTTGTTTCAAGTTGTTTAAAGACAAAAATGAGGTCTGAATTGCTGGAAACAAGTTAAAAAAAAAATCTGCCAATGGAACTAGAGAAAAGTTACTTGTATTAAGACATTATTTCAGTTCCAAGTAAATTTTCTCGTAATTTTTTCTTGCTGTTGTTTTAAAAGACATTTTCTACTGAAAATAAGACAAAAGCACTTGATAAGAATTCCATTTCAGTGTTCTTTGTTTCTGTGCATGTAAGAGTGAATGATAACTGTTAGATGAGTACCTCTGCTCATTGAGGCTCTGCCGCTGCTGTTTGATGCGAGCCTCGATCCTTGCTGCGACATCATCACACAACTTTGAGAGGGACTCATCCTGAGGCGTGGTCAGACCGCTGTCGTCCTGAGGCGTCTCTGAACATGAGAAGGACTTCAGTTGGCTGCTCTGAGCCCGACACACTGCTGAATACTGCACGATGTTCTCCTCTGGAGGTGTACATCAGAAACACAGAGGAAACAGTCAAACCCAAAACCCAGGAAAAGTAGTGTTTTGTCTTTTATCTGGTGTCTGAGAAGATTTCAACCACTAACACTGGTTTAGGACTGACCTGAGGCTAGGCTGTGGCTGAGCTGGCGAGAGCTCATCTCATTGTTGAACTTGTGTTGGGCTGAGCAAAGGTTACACAGGTATTTGGCTATCTTTGATCTCTCTGTGATGAAGGTGTACTTCTTGTTGCTGCCCCTGCTCTCCAATATAAATTTGCGACGCTGCATGAACACAAAGGAAATCTTTTCAGGGTAAACCACACAAAGAAAACAATTGTATTTTGTAGCAATGGGTGCATGATTCACACTGTTAAATCCTTGCACTTACACTTGATGAGATTGTCGCAGTCTCCCTCCAGAAGAAATTCTGGCTGGTTGACCTGCAGCCATCTTTGACCTCATAGATTGTGACTCCTTTGGCACAAACCCCGAGGATAATCTCCCCTTCTGAAGGCTTTTTCTCACGCATCACTCGGTGGAAGAAAACACCGTATTCAGGCAGCTGTTGACACACCTAAAGTCCACAATGGGAACTATACTTAATAAGATTACAACAATAGTTGTACATTTTAGGATTTACTTGTAATCATGGACAAGCAAATGTCTTGTTTCAAGTTGTTTAAAGACAAAAATGAGGTAGAACAAGAGGAAAGTTACTTATTTTGACACATTATTCTAGTTTCAAGCAAATTTTCAAGTAAATTTTTCTTGTTCATTTGGCAGTTTTTTTTTTTTTTTTTTACTTCTTTCAAGCGATTCAGACCTCATTTTTGTCTTTAAACAACCTGGACTGGTCAGGTGAATGTGTTTCATTTTTTTCCACTGAAAACAAGACAAAAACACTTGATAAGATTTTAGTTTTTTTGCAGTGTGCTTTTCAACCTTGAGGAACTCCAGCTCCGATTCGTCAGCAAGCATCTGAGCGTTGTTGTTGTGAAGTCGTAGCAGCTCCCCCTGAATGTACGGCAAGGCACGTTTCTCCATCACACTCTTGGAGACATACTGGTCAGGGCGGTAGTAGTTCCTACCATACACCTAAACATAATGGATCAAACAGGTAACAATTTATCTTTAATGAGCATGAATTTAGGGTTGCACTGCTGTGATAAAATAAAAACGAGCAAAGACTTGAAAACTTTTATATGTAAAAGGCAGACAGTTGTTTTTGACTTGTGTGTTCAAATGTGTGACCTTGAAAATTGGCAACACATTAACAACATAAACACCAAGGATGACTCCAGGTCTTAATCATAAATATTAAAGTGGTTTTAATAACTATCTAAGGCTGAAAGTGTCCATACTGATCAAAATATTGTGTGATAATAATAAAAAACAACATTTTGATGCATTGTATTTCTCCAAAAGCCTGAACCTTTGTCCTTAGAACAAAGCAAGTTTCAGTTCAAACAAGGCAAAAAAAATGGGTCTTCGGCCTCTTTTCAGGCAGCTACAGAGTGCCCCTCTGCCAGTCATGTCAGCCATGCCCTTATAAAAGCAAAAACCACCCCATGTACACTGTGTGCCAATCAAGAAATAAGCTACTCAGACCCAGGCTGTTTTTTTTAAAGGTCCCATATTATGCAAAAATCACTTTAAGTCTTTCAGTGAAATTTGTGGGTCTTTGGCTTTCCTCCCAGCCCACAAAATGTGATATTTAATGACAAATCCTGTATTCAGTAGTGCTTGTGAATGTAAAATCCTGACCTAAGATGAGCTGTTTGGATTTTGGGGATATGCCGATGTCAGCGATTCCCTTTTTTGACCAATCAGGAGCAAGTCTGACCTGATTGGTCCACTGGAGCAGATACCCCCGCACCCCCTACCCGCCCACTCCCCTCCCCACTGCTGAAGATAAATCTTTCCAGCAGTGGGGAGGAGAATGCCAAAGTTGCAGAGCCATCACTGCTTTGTTTTTGGCTGTAAACATCCACAGAGTTTCATGCACAAACTACCCATCTTGGAAGAAGACAAGACTAAGTGTCTAGAGTTCATTTATCAAGGAAATGTGCCAGCTACACTCAGTAAAACTGTGCATATGTGTGCTAGTCACTTCACGGCCGACTGCTTTTCCAACTTTGGACAGTACAACAGAGGGCTAGCGAATAGACTGGCCCTGAATCCAGGCACATTACCAACAATCCACCATCAAACCTCGGAGCTGGAAATGTGAGTATTTTAAATGCTGTGTGCTGTGGAGCAGATGTAAGAGCTTTTCCTCAGTGTCCCCCCTGTCTCTGTGTTAGCTTCAGGATGCTAACTTTAGCTGCGGTTAGCCTGTTGTTTTAGCCTGTAATGTTACGGTAAATGAGCTTCGCTGTTTTCTAAACATTGTGCACTCGGAGCTCGTGGCACCGCTCTCAGTGACGCAGAAGAGCAGGGCGGTATCAGCGGTGGCTAATTTACATATGAAGACCACGCCCACTAAATCAGAGCATTCTGAACAGAGGGGCTATGAGAGCCTGGAAACAATGCTGCTGTGCTTGATTTATTGGCTTTTTGGACCAAAACATGTTACAACCATTTCATGAAGACATCAATGATCCATATTAAACTGCTGAAAAGGAGCAGAATATGGGACCTTTAATATATACACTTGCTTGTGTATGAGGTTTCTGGCTGAATCTCGGAGAAACTGCAGTTTTAAAGCATAAACTTTATTTCTCACGGCTTGAGATCTTGAGATTGCTGCCAGTAATTTTCAAGGCAGGAGGAGTCTATGGTCTCATTTCCTGCCTGAGATTCATAATATGCTTTCTTTGTTGTGCTGTGAACTTTGTGTTGTTGTTTTTTTAATTATGTTTCATTTACTCAAACTTCTAAAGTTCAGTTATTATGATGTATTTCTTTAATCCACACGAGTTATTCAAATTCAGAGTGTACAACCTCAGTTATTGTGTCTCCATACTCCGCCTGCAGCGCTAGAGCTCCCAGGTACAGCGCGGTCTCCTCATGGCAGGACAGCCTGTCCTCCAAAAGGTCTCTCCTGAGCTGAAGGTAATACTGGTGGCGGGTCTGTTTGTGCCTGACAGAGAAAGACAAACAGATTTAAAAGATCGTCATATAACATATTTGGTCAGTAATGTTCTTTTTTGTGATACAAATGGGACTTACAAAAGTAGCGAAATGTCATTAACAAAAAATTTGATCCTGAAGAAAAGGACAAAGGTGGTTGTAGGCACTTTCTTCCAGCTATCTGGAGCAACTTTGGAAATCTTGGTATCATTGTCCACAAAGAAAAACTCATTATCTGAAGGGAGAAAACAGAAAAGACAGAAAGGAATCAGTGAGTTCATGAGAAAAAAAATGTTTTTTTGCTTGTTTTTCTTCATATGGTGCTTTGTAATGAATCACAGATCAGAATTTTCAAGCTTCGGTGTGTATATGTGTCCCCACCAGGTCTTTGTTATTGAGCTCTATTAGGTCACTAGGGACTTTCTAACTCAGTCTTCAACGTTCCTCACCATCAATATAAGCAAGGCCAAAGTAGAAATGTTCCATCAGGTTGGAGTGAGCCACAATCATGTCAAAGACGTCCCCTCCTCTGGATCTCACCTCACACTTGACCAGGATGCTCTGACCATTTGGCATCACCACACTGAGCTCTCTCTGAGTGGTTGGAGATTTTCCTTTCTTTGACTATTAGCAAGAGGAAAAAATTCAGAACACAGTTCTATGAAAAGTTCAGATTTTATGATTGCTGATCAATGCTTTGTTGTACCTCTTAGATAAGGCACGTTCTTTTCACAAAGTTGAGTAGAGGCAAGAAACATACCACAATGGATCCAGGGAGCTCCAAGACCACCAGTGGCTCATCTAACATCCTGATAAACTCTGGACCCATGTCCTGCATCGAAGAATTATGAAACAAAAATGACTTCTGCTCCTAAAAACAATGAACAATGTGTAACCGGATTCAGTGAGCTTTGTCTGTTTGAAAGTGTAGCAAGGAGAGAAGTGTCTGAACCAACATTTCTATTGATAGCTAGCAAAGAGTGACTCCAAAGGTTCAAAAAAAGAAAACAGATTGTATGAACTATATGAGAGAATGACCCTTTAACCAACTTGACCTAAAAAAAAAAAAAAAAATCAAGCGTAGCATTAGTTCAGGCAAGCCACGACGTCAAGCCTTAACAACACAGCTGTCATCATCGGTGCAGATCAGCTGATGGCTCGGCTGAATCCCGTGTCCCCTTCCTATTGGAAAACTGTTTTCAGAGTGGGCTATTTAAACTGCTCTATCCCAACCTACTTCCTGCTTCCTCTGCTGGCACTTTGCAACCCACCTCCACCCTAGCTCCTCCCGTCATTTTATTCATGTTTGCTCTGCTCTGCCGATCATGATGGCTCATGATGGGCAGGAAGGTGTGCTCTTCCTGCCTCAGGCTTTCCACGCAAGCACGTGGAAGAGCAAGGAGTCCCAGAACAAAGCCATACCGCCAAATGAAACTGTGCAAGTAAATACAGATTATTTTGACAAAGTGGTCCTGACTGAAATAAGTTTTGTTTGGCTGTTTCGCGCCATCTTAGAGGTGTTAATGATGTCTGTTCATGGATTAATTTCCAACTATGGCAAAGGGAATCCCAGTATGCTTTGGGATTAGGCTGTCTAGTGGTTTAGCTTTGCTGGGGACCAGGCAACCATCCAGCCAACCGGTCCAAAAATGGAATTCCTGGATAGACAGACTGGTAATCTGGCATTTGGTCTGGTTTAATGCTGGACTTGAAGGTTCCATACTCAGAGGGATACATAACACTAGAAACCTGGGTCTAAAAAAGGCTGATATGCCAGTTGATTCTCAGGGGTCAAATAGATGAAAATGGATTAAAATAAAATAGAAAGCGCAGACCTAATTGCAAATATTGACAAAAAAAAGAGTTCAGGTGAAAATTGCATGCAATGGCTCTTTTAAACTGATAAGGCTAAAATTCTACTCCTACCCATTCCTTTTGTACATCATGTCACCATGATGTTTTTTATATAGTTATCTGACTTACTTTTGCTTTCTTGTCAGTCAGGGTCACCGTAGAACCAAACTGTGCGAGCGACCTCGAGTTGGAGTTTCGATTGCCATCCATGAAAGGACTGCAAGGGCTTCGATTCAACTGCTGCCAGCTGGTATAACTCTCTCTGTGTCGACTCACAGAGGGAGTCCTGGGACAGACAGGTTTTCCATTATCAGTCTGAGGAAGGTGAGATCTCACACTCATGATGCCATGACTCAGACGCACGGAAAATTCTGATGGAGGAAATCTCTTCTAAGGGTGTTAGGCTTTACACGTTAACTGTCTTTTTGCTTGAGTTAAAGCATTTGGCAGTTATAGTGTATTTTATTAGGGTTAGGTGAGAAAGGTGAGGTGAGAAAAACACCTTCTTACCGTATGGGCTCGCATGTATAGGATGCTCCCGAGAACGTTCTGGAAATCCTCTTCGAAGCCCATGTTGAGTTACTAAATGAGCCTCCTGGGAAAGAAATTAGAATGTATTACTGCATGCTAATGTGACACTGTTTACATATGACTTGGAAATATGTGTAAAAAGCAATAGTTTTGCTTTCTACACATTAACAAATGCTTATTCATTTTTGTGCTGAGAGTTGAATGAGAGGGTTGAAAACTGTTCTCATTTTATATAGTAAATTTAAAGTTATAATGAGGAGTTGTCAGCCTCCACTAAAAGCCAGGGAGCAGCTAGCCTAGCTCTCCAAGGAGTAAAATATCAATATCACTCAGTTTTAAACACCCTGTATTTGAATCAGAGCCAAACTATACATGTTCTGTCAGCTTGTCAGTGGACATAGCTAAGCTAGCTGTTACACCCAGTTCCCTGCTATAAGCTTCGAATTAGCCTACTTAAAATTCATGCTAACAGGCCTCATTTAACAGCAGAGACTTACTAGAAACATTTTATGAATTCATTTTTTCTTTTCTTTTTTTTAAATGTCACCTTGTGTTTATATTAGGGCTTTCATACCTTTGTTTCGCCTGGTTTAGTAGTCCTTTTCTTGTACTTCTTTAGCTAGCTGCTTCCTGTTTGTTGACTTAACTTACTAGCTGCTAAAGATAGCTTGCACCAATTTTAGTGATTTCATTTTTTTTTAGCATACTGCAAGACAAAAAGAGTTGTATGTTTTCTAAATTGCTAAACAATGGCTCCTTGAAATCAAATTTACTCTGTGCAGACTTCATTGGAGATAAAATAAATATGCTAGCTTTGTAACAGCATGTGAGCATAGAGCATGTAATATCAAAGAAAGAGCTAGTATTTAGCTGTGCTGAAGTGACATTTGTTTGTCTTTTTACTTTTTAATAAATGTGCTGTAGTTTAGCAGACTGTCTAGCCTGAAAAGAGACGTTATTATACTGTCTCCTGGGAATGTCTGATACGTTGCTTTCTAAAAAAGTCAAGGTACACTAGTTCCTCTGTACCTTGTTTTTTTCTACTGAATCAACAGATATCTCAGAGTGCTGTCTTACTGTGTAATCTGTCCCTGACGATTTGACTGCGGTCTGTAAGTGGTGATCCATTTTCACTCACAGACACATGATCCACCTGCAAAGATATATCTGTCAAGCTCAGTGGAACATATATTTGGTCCTATCAGAAAAGTAAATACTATAATATAACGAAAACTAGATTAACTTTGTCAGCTTAAAATGCACTTACTGAGTTTCTGAAGACTTCTTCTACCAGCTGCCTGACCAGCTGTTCAGCAGGAGGCAGCATCGCGACTTTATGGTGAACCTCACAGGTCTCCAGCACTGTCAGGAGGTCATTCCTCCGAACCACTACATCCTCACACATGCTCAGCAGCAATCCCTCAAGCTCTGCACTGAGCTGTACTGGCTGGGAGAAAACACAACAGGCAAAATGGGTGATGCAAAAGACCTTAAAATGTGTGAGGAAGAAAGCAATGGAACAGGGTTTTACCTGGTTTTGAGGCAGATGATAGTCAACACACCAATAAAGAGTCATCCCCAGTGAGTAAACAACCATCTGTGAAGCAAAGGAATGATTTACTTATCAGTTATGAATGAAAAATTAATCTTGAAGCCTCTTCTTTTGTATTTTTAAAGTCTAAGGTGTGAAAGTCTTTTTCTGCATTGTGGATGTCCTCATAACAAGTCAAAGTTTTCCAACCTTTTCCGTTGCATTCCTGGAGGATGAAGTGTGTCCCTGCTGCGCTTCAGGAGCTGTGAATGAGGCCACGTCTTCATATCGGGCACAACTTTTGAAGGCCACACTCCCATTGGCTGAGAGTAGCACTGAGCCTGGACTCAGCACACTGCACATGTTACCTGAACCTGGAACCCAGAAAGTAGAGCAGACACTTGTGACATTTAACAACTCACAAGATTTATTTACCTCTTCAGATCCTATTAGTGAGAACACATTATGATGCCAGGGTTAAAACATGAAGCCTAAGATGCTTCTGACCAAGGTAAGGCTAATTTCAACCTTTTAATGCCAAACAGTGATTACCTTCTTTGGAAATGTCCAGTAAGGCCTCTGTGCTGGCGAGCAGCAGACACCAGACCTCGTCCTCATCCAGTGGGGAACCCCGAGCCTCCAACACTTCAGTCAGGGTCACAAATGTACCCATCCTGCTGGGAGACACACAAATGCAACACGTATGCACAATTTGTCCATAGTGCAGGGGTGGCCAACCAGTCAGAGACCAAGAGCCACGAAAAATACTGTGATACTACAAAGAGCCACATCACACATATAGTCTCACAAAGGTACTTCCTCTCACACACAAACAAATCATTTAAAATGAAAATCAATACGTTTACAATTTTCAAAGCGAGAATTATTTTGTTTGTGTGTGTCTAAACTTGTAGCCGTGTCAAAGAAAAATTTGTGTTTTTACTGCAGAAGAGATAAAGTCTATCTATCTATCTATCTATCTATCTATCTATCTATCTATCTATCTATCTATCTATCTATCTATCTATCTATCTATCTATCTATCTATCTATCTATCTAGATAGATAGATAGATAGATAGATAGATAGATCGAGAGCTATTGGCACATGAGTGACTGAGAGGAGCACATGTAGAGAAAAGAAACTCAAACTTAAGTATCAATCTTATCATCCAAGTATTGGCCAATACTAATCCCAATGTTGGCATCAATATATCTATATTTTAGATGGATTGACACACCACTATTCATGACAATACATATACAATATACATATATTTTTTTAAGGATGGATTGAAGAGCCACACACGGAAAGGCAAAGGGCCATATGTGGCTCACGAGCCACAGGTTGGCCACCCCTGCCATAGTGCATAATGCCCATGGACGGTACATTTGATTTTTGACATCAAAACATAAATGTTCAAGCAAATAACAAGCTCATTTTCCTTTAGAAATTAGATGAAAAGCTGTCCATTAGACAGTTGCACGTGCAACTGTTACCCCAGACCCTCTAAAACTAAGACAAGTTGAATTTACTGATGAAAAAAAAAATCCATAAGCTGACAAAATAATAATTTTAGTAACTGCTATAAGGGCTGTATTGGTCCCACTCTGTAAATCCAATTGCAACAGGAATACCAGAGCACTGGGTAATGGCTAACACTGAATGTCATTTTTACACTAATAAGTAATTACTTGTAAGCTGTTATGATTTTTAAGTTTAATGTGTAAAAAATCACAAAACTCAACCCTGACACCCCTTTCCTCGAGACAGGAACTATGCAGTGCTCCTCCTCCATCCTTATTTGGGTAAGTTGAACACCTTGCACCCTGCTGGGACATGACGTGGTAAACTCCCATCCAGACTTAAGCAGAGAATTGTATTACATTAATCCGCCCAGGATTCCACCCATTGTTACTGATACCTCGAGTGTTTGAGCAGCAGTTAAGCGCTTTTTTCTCATCTCTGTGATTCTTTGCCAACTGTGGCAAAATAGTGGATTTTTTTTTGACACCTGGGCTGCACCTCGAGTTGAGGAATCTCATGCACAGCAGGCTGGGTCTACTGAGCTATTGTTGTGATGTGATATGAGCAATGTAATGACACTTCACAAGTATTGCTATGGGATATGAGAAAGAGTAGCATCCCTAGGTTTACTGGATGTGATGTTGAATAACTGTTTTAAAGAAAGAACTAATGAGAGGTAACTTTCATGACAATAGAGGGAAAAAAACACATGCTGGTGCCAGTGATTTTAAAGTATGTTTCTTCTTTACAGAACACAATAACTATTGTGAATAGTTAATGGAATAATTTAAAGCACTGAATAATTAACGGTGTCCATAGTTCTCATTGTTTGTTTTCAAAACAGATTAACATTCAGATATTGGTATGCCAGCCTCCAGGATTTGCCTTGTAATAATTATCTTATTCCATCTCAAACATTTGATAGTGCGTATTGTTATACTCTTCTATAATTGACTTGCATACACTCTAAAGCCTAGTTCAGTATACACTATTTGCCTGGCTACAGCTAGTACCGCCACTGGGATATCCGCTTGGTGACCTTCAGGACACAGGGACAGAATTAAAACACTGACAGACAGCAGACAAGCTTACTGTGCCATGTCAGGTGGCATGATGGAATTCCAAGTATCAGGAGTACTTTGATTTAATTCAACCAAGATAACCTTGGGTGAAGCGTCTACGCAATCAACAATTAGTCAAAGCCATTTTAACTTGCTAATGTAGGAAAAGTACATGTGTTACTTATAACATTGACAATAGCTCTGTCCTGGTTAAGTGTCCCAGTAAGTAGTGACAGTGAGATAATTAGTCTGCTTGAAAAGTACTAGAACCCACTAACTGGAGCTGCTAAATTGGACTCAGCCATCTTTGATTCTAGGACAAAGCCTTTTTTGCCGATGGTAATTGGCAAGTTTCATTTTGCCAAATTATGGATTCAAATGATGTATTTTATCATCTAAAAATAAAACCTTGACCAAAAATGAATTTGAGATTCAAATAATTCGTCCTACATTTACTATAATTTGATTTAAAGACACTCATTCAAAGTATGACTTGAACTGTATTTGACCTCTTAATGAGAAGTGGGTATGCTAACCATTTTTAATCAATTTTGATAATTTTCATTACTTGAATAGTCAATTAAACCTAATTTTGAAGTAACCTTTTAGTTTAACATAGCTGGATTTTTACAGAATGCTGTGTCATTTATCCAGAGAATTATAGCACGCTGCTCTTACACAGTAACATCTTGCTTCCTGCATAGTTGTGTGAGGTTAAGTAGTGAGATGCTTTGCAAGACACCACTCAAGGTCTCATTGATTTTCTTACATGGTTGATTCTATAATGACCTTTTATAACATCAGCAGAATCTCCAAAAGCCTTGTTGCCACTTGTCAAGTAAACACTGCATAAAATCTCACATATTTTAGAACCTATGCTTGACCAATTGGATGAGTTCACACTAAAAACAAACAACTTGATTGTGACTTGTAAAATGGCCTACCTTATTTCATCCGGTCTCTGAAGAAATTCTTCTTAAGTTCCTTCAGACCTAATCCTTCTTCCTCTTATGCATCCTCTGCTGCCGTTCCACCCATTCTTCCCCAGCCCATGTGCTGTCTGTCATGGCAGCCTGTCACCGATACCTCATCTCCTCATGACACTTCATTGGTCTCCACAGAAAGAACACATCAGCTCCATAACATAATTTGTTCTCCTCTCGGCTCTACTGACGTGTTCTTTCTGTGTTTTCCTTTATTTTCTACTATTTTTAGACTGGGGAACATAAGAACATAATTGGATTTGCAGGGCAAGCTAATAGCAGATGGGGCAGCAAAGGACCAATCCATTGTAGGCGGTACTGTTAATCTGATGTTTCTGCGACAAGTGACACATTAATTGCCCCACTTTCAAGTACGGTATATAGATTAACACACAATTGGTTGGCCAGTCTCCCAGGCTCGATGACTAAGCAGGTTTCATGGAACATGCTGTTGACACTTGTATACGATCATTTGCCAATTGTGGTCACTTGTGACAATTTTTGCAATGTGAAAGTGTTTTCTTTTCTCTTTGCTAAGAAACACACTCCCTACATTCTTAGCCAATCCTACAGGAGAGGCCTGTCATTAATTATGATCGTCTCTGTATTGTAATTTTCATAATAACCTGGGAAAAGTATTTCAAAGGCATCGCATAGGATCCTGTCTCACTAGCATACACTCTGAAACAGACCCCTATGTAACAAGTAAAAATTGATAAAGTGAAAATGTGTTTGATGAAGCACTTTTTCCTACCTACTTGCTATTAATTGCACCAGAGGTCTGTTTTTGTGGGTGCACCTGGGTAGCTGAGTTATGAAACAGTTACTTTAGAAAAAGCAAAATTACTTCAGAAACTATTTTTGATAATTATATGACATTGATAAAATTTGTGCAGCTGCCACATCTCTGTCAGACAACTAACAAACTAATTTCAACACTAACAAAGAAGATTTTAATATATTTGATTTCAGCAAATAATAATTAACTTACTATGAGACTTGTATGTGGTCATTTCGTGTGCACACTATGTATTTTGGAAAACATGTCTACAAATATGTATAACTAGCAATACTACCTCTGCTACATTCAGTTCCTGTTTTATTATAAAACGTTGCGAAATCGTCATTTCCGCTTCCCTGGAGTGGCTGCCGGGACGCGCAGGCGGTCTTGAACGTCCCCCTGGTCCTCATTGTGCAGCCGAGGAAACATCGCAAGGTTTCGACGACGTTAGTATGAAATGGCAGAAACTGCTTGTGTCACGGAAGCACAAATAGTAGGTTGCGTAGAGGCTCCACATGCATTTTGCGATGGTTCTGGCCTGCTAGTGTGAGGGAAACGAGAGTGTACCCGGAGGAAAAAAGGATTAAAGAGCTGTTTTCTCTCCCAAACCGTCCGGGTTGTGTCTCCAGGAGGCAGCAAACGGCGTCTACGGGTCGACAGTGTTGGAGTTAACCGAGGAAGGGTGAGCTCGACGTATGGATTTTCCTTTTCTTCCTGCAAGACATGTTTGACGTGCTACTGTTAACCATTGGGGGTGGTGGTTGTCATATTCAGGTCACATACGTTACTGTAAATAGGTGTTACTATAACACGAATGATACTAACCAGCAGGCAGGACAGGTCTGGCCTAACTGGTAAGAGGCAACCAGACGCCGTGGCTACACTGGGAAGCACAGTACTGTAACCTCTCCATGTAATGCTACACACATATTAGCACTGCTTACGGTGTAAACTTGTGAAGAGGGTGGTGCCACAACTAGTTTAAGACTCGAACGGAATGCTTTGACCTCAAGCTATAGCTACCTAACGGCGTTAACATCTGCAATGTAAACAGAAAGCTCATATTGACGCCATTGAATACACCCCATTTTAAGCTAACACTAGTTTGCTAATGTTTACGGCTACAAACTCGTTCCTGGCAGTTTAAAACGTGCAGACTCAACTCCTGCCCTGTTAACCCAGCACAGGTGGGTTTACACTGATTTCTTAACTGTTGCACTATATCTGAAAACTAACAACAAGACTAAGCATGATGGGAATTAGTATGTGGCTGTATGTAAAGCTGCAGTGTGATTGCTTTCGTCGTCTGTACGTTATTGATGTAAAGGAATTTCCATTACATACGGTGGCAAATGTAATCATTAATAATTGTCGGGTGCATAATTTTGCAGAATAATTACTCTGTGTTAAACGTAACTGTGTTGTGAATACATATTGGCTTCTTTGAGCCAAATGACTCAAGAATGCTTGTCAGGCAAGTAGGTTCAATCACCATGTTTGACGTCTATCAAATTGTCCGTGTAGTAATAATCTCATGGAGGACATCCAAGGTGTTGATAATGCCAAATCTGGGTGATGGTGCTGACACACTGCAATGCATATTGGTAGCAAGCCTCTCCTCTGCATTTGCCAAGAGAACAGCAGTGGTCACACACAAGGACCAAGAAATCTGATTCCTGCACCAAAAGTGAAAGGTTGTCTGCAGAGGTGCTAGTGTGACTTTTTTGGCTTTCTTGGGGTAAGGGCAGATGAAAACTCCAGCTGACCATATGCACCCTACAGATACACTTCAGAAGGGCTACAAAGGAGACAAATTTTAGGTTATAACTTTAATCAGTGCCTTATGAGAAGAATCAGATTAACCAAGACTTTGATATCATTGGTAAACATATTACCTTAGAAGGGCTCATGAACTTGTTAAACTAGCCATGTGCATAAAGTAGCATGTGCTGGCTCTCCTGCTCTTATCCTGCCAGGATAACATGTGACCCAAATTGGTCAGTGGTTTGTTAAATCCTGTGTTTTATATGTGGGTGAAGACATATCTTTGAGAAAAGTCACCATTCTTTCCTTTGTCTTTACACACCTTTAACGGGCAAAGCTATAAACAAGCAAAATTAGGAAAAATTGTGTTTTGATTGTCCTTTTTTTCATATGAGGTCACATCCATATGTGTATCATGGCTCATATGCTACCAGTATCCTCCTAAGCTTTAAAGTTGCAACCAGAAGACTGCATAATATGAACCGTCAGCAAACTTATCTTGACTTTTTCCACACACAAAGAAAAGAACAGAAATTCAAAATTACTGCACATGTAAGGCGATTCTTTAAGAGGAGATCATGAGGGGTTATAAATATTATTTTTTAGCTTGAAAAAGGTGTTTCCTTTGAAAAACTTACTGTGAGCATAACCCCACACCTCTTACAGGGCTTTGTTAGGTTTTCCAACATGATGTCCTCCAACAAAAACCTGGCTTCAGAAACCCATGGGTAGCACCACATGAAGCTATATCCTTCTGCTGTACAGTCTATGCTTTGATGTGTTCATTTTTTTAAAAGGGACATATCATGCTGATTCCTGATTTAATACTTACATATAATATAATAAATTTGAAAACAAGGCCTTACACCCCCTGAATTTTCAAAAAATGAGATATTGTATTTTTTCTGATATCCTACAACGAGATTTGATGCCTCTGAAAATAGGTCATTGCCATTTGGCCGCAAGATTTCAACCGTCGTGACGACATGAGGATCCTTTCTTTTTATTGGAGTAATCTGATAAAGCAGCTCCTCCTCTGTGATGTCAGTTAGTCACACAACCGCCACCGAGGGATACACCCACCAAGAGCCGACTGACTGAGTGCTGGATGCAGGGACTCTGCTCTGCTGAGCAGCTCGGCTTCACATGGTGAATTAGCAGTTAAAACACTGTAGTTTTAGCAGATATCATAATACTTGTGAGACTGTGATATTTGCATGCTTGTTCTGACATGCACTGTGAACCTGGACCACAGTAATGCTGCGGTAATAACATAGTGAGGAACTGACGGAAGAGGCGATCTTTAGACTACACTTTCAGCATGATGGATAAAACAGACAGAGAAAAGTGAAGGAGCAGGATGGAGCCCTGTTATAGAAGTAGTTTGTTGGTGAAGTCTGCCTATATTTCCACGTATAAACTATACATGTTACAGTACCGGTTTGACTCACCACACTGAAGCGTCCTGAGATGATCTGTGTCCAGGTGGATTTTCTTCCTCCTGAGCTGCAGAACCGTCCGGGTCTGACTCGGGGTCCAATACAAAAGGACGTCTCCTACACTCTGCCATTTTATTAGTGCTATCAATGCCTTACGGTGAAGTTTTGGCAAACAGCAAACTCGCTCGGTCTGCTCCATCCAATGTGGTGATTTTGTAAATACTGCCATGCTGCAAAAACCGACCCCTGGCTCTACCCCCTCCGCCCCTCTGATAGAACTGACCAATTAGAGCACAAAGGGCTGTGACATTGCAAGGTTACTGGAGGTCATTCTCCAAACGGAGCGTTTCAACGAGATCTCCAGAATGGCCTAAAATGATGATACTGAGAACGCTATTGTGGGGCAATGAAGGAACTAAATGACTTGTAATGACTTGAGGGCAGAAATGCTTTACAGGCATCCTAGTCTGGCAAAGTGAAAAGGAGAAACAAGCATGATATGTCCCCTTTAAGGTGCATATTATTGCTTAATACTAGTCAGTCTATTGTAAAATAAGCAGCACTGACTCAATGAGTTGATTGTGAGTGTCTTTGTTAATAGCAGAATACAGGCGATAGTTTTTCACTTAATTAGCAGCTCAAAATATTTCAGACTGGATGGCCTCTTTAATAACAAGAATTTTTGGCTCAGTTTAAAGGAAATTTGAGTCAATCAGAAAAATTCCCCCTGTAGACAATAAGAAGAGAAATGTGGTTCAGCGCCTTCATTTGTGGCCAGACTTGGCACAAAGTCTGCCCTCATGGCTGTTGTCAGCAGCCATTACTGCTAAATGAAAGCAGTTCAAAGATAAAACCCAACTCTGCCAGATTGCTGGAGGACTCAATCTGGGCAGCAGAGATAACTCAAACCTCTTTCCAGAGAATCCGGATGGTAAAGCCTCCATGCTGGGTGTGCACAGAAGCAGACCTGTGAGGTCCAATAAGAAACAGGTTGATTTCCTATAGACACAGTGTGATAGTGTGTGTGAGGGAGAGCTGATGTGAATCTGGACAGGAGGAATACGTGTTCACCTGACACTAAGTGACACAGTGACATGTCCTCAGAAAAAAATAACTTTCCCTTTCCTTGATTTTAAATGTCTGGCAGCATTTTTGTCAGCTGTGGAAAATCTGCACTGAACTGTATCATTTGATTCTTGAGATGCACACGTTACTGCAGGCTTATCACCAGCACTGACTGACCTTTGATCCCTGAAAGTAAAGTCATAGCTGTAGTTTGTTGAACCTACTTGAGTATAAATCTAACTTCATTCTTCATTCTTCTGGAGAAGCCAATCTTTTGGTGATCTGGATGTGTGCTTTGGGTCCCTGTCATGCCTAAAGATGAGGTTGTTCATCTCCAGTTTCCTTTCAGAAGCCTGAAGGTTTGTGCCACTGCTAACTGGTATTTTGAATTGCTCATAAGTCCCTCCACCTCCCTGTTTCAGCTGAAGAAAATCAGCCCCAAAGCATGATGCCACCGCCATGCTTTACTGTGGGTTGGGCATTTTTTTGGTGATGTTCAGTGTTGTTTTTGTGGTAAACAGACCTTTTGTAATAATGGCCAAAAAAGTTGAACTTGATTTTATCAGACCATAACACATATCCCCACATGCTTTTGGGAGATTGTTTTTGCAAAATTTAAACCTGGCTTTTAGCCATGTGCTGGACAATATGGACCAGAATTTCCATCCTGATAAACTTTTGCTGAATGGCAATATTCACGATACATTTGTAATTTTATTTTGTAAAGTAAAATTTCTTATTTATTTGGAACTTTTCTAACAGACTTTTTTTGTTGTTGTTGTTGATACTAATTTCATACTGTTCCAGTGTCAATTTTCTGCTGCACTTTTCATGCAAAGGCAACAAATACCTCTGATCAATGGTTGTTAGCTGTGTTTAAAGACTTCCTGTTTCACAGTTGCAGTAGATGACATGTCTTCAGTGGTAACGTAGACCACTGTGTTGGTACTAATGACCCATTCTCTTTTTGCAGTTTTACACACTTCTCTTGTTGCACTTTGTTCTAAATGGAAGAAGATGTTTGTTGTGTTGAGACTTTTTTTGTTACAACCTTTTTGGCACTGTCTTGGAAATTCATTGTTCTCATTCTCTTCTGAAACTTTAAAGGGGACATATCACGCTTGTTTCTCCTTTTCACGATGCCAGACTAGGATGCCTGTAAAGCATTTCTGCCCTCAGTACAAGTCATTTAGTTCCTTCATTGCCCCACAATAGCGTTCTCAATATCCTCATTTTAGGCCATTCTGAAGATCTCGTTGAAACGCTCCGTTTGGAGAATGACCTCCAGTAACCTTGCAATGTCACAGCCCTTTGTGCTCTAATTGGTCAGTTCTATCAGAGGGGCGGAGAGGGTAGAGCCAGGATGTGTGACATGACATCATGTCACACATCGTGCTTCAGCCTTACACCAGCGTACACACATTTTACAGTGTCATTAAAAAACCCTACCTGTAGCTGGTTGAATTAGATGAGCACTTCTCTCTTGGATGTGGCCTATATTTGATTTTTTTTCTGAAAAGCATGACAGATGTAGCTAACATGTTATTTCTGGTCCCTTTGAAGCCAGGTAGAGCTTGCCAGTAAAGTTGACATTTTCTCTGCTGTGAGGATCAGTGTAAAGTTTGATGAGGCTTCCTGCAAGAAACCTGGGCTGCATGATGGAAGCCTGTGATGTGCACTCTGAGTGTACAGTTTTTTGAGTCATGTCAAAAAAGTAGGAGTTTTACAGGTTTTTATGCAAGTGGGAGCAGGTAGTTAACTTCATATCAGGAAAGGTTTTGGTCAATCAGAGGGAGCCGGTTGAGGTTAATGGTTAGGTGAAGTCAGGTTTGGTCGACTGGACCAAAAGACTCCTGTGACATAATCTTTCTGTTTCAAGTGCCGATTTATTTGTGTTTTTGCATCTCCAAAATATATTCTCAAGCTCTTAAAGCTATGGTCTACGATTAGGAAGCTTTATAATTATTCATAACACACTACACAATATAAAAAGCCCAAAGAACAAAAAAAAATCCATTCAGTACATCAGCTGCAAATAAGCATAATAATTGACCAATCCGAGCCGCTGTTCCCCTCATTTTGGGTTTGTGCGTGAGTCCATCCAATCCCCTGTCTCCCCTGCTCCGCACCGTCCAGCCTCGTCCTTCCCCACTACCCCTCTCACATCAGCTAGCTGCTCGGCTACTGGAGCGTCATGGAGCTGGATAAGACTGAAACCAGGAAGCTGTTACTGGTACCCTCCACAGGGAAGGGAAGAAGGCAGGCTGTGTTTTTCAAATTTGGTTTCAGATTGTAGACCATAGCTTTAAAGGTATGGTCTGCAGGAATTTCCATTACTTGTTTGTAAACATAAATTCAAACTGGGCTCCTCCTCCTTGGCTCAGTGCCAGCGGCAGCGCACACCCAAAGCGTCCGAATGGGACAATGTGAACACATGCGCTCGCGAGGCATCGCATCTCTACAAGGGAGAGATTGCAGAGCTGGGCACCTTACTTGGCATGTTAGCACAAGCTAATTTTGGGTATCTGTGTACACACACCAGGTAAGCAGAAAGCTAGCTCGTGCTTTGTTCCTGAAAGAGAGTGAAAGTCAAACCAAGCCTTAGTCTGGTTTAACAAAAAAGCTTTATCTGTTTGGCGTTTCGTTTCACTTTGGTTGCGTTTTTCTTTCTCCGTGCTACTTCTACTGTCATAGCTCTCAAGATAGCTTCTTCCCCATTGCTAATTAACATGCGAAGTCATTTGCGCACTTGCTGCACTGTGATTGGCTGGGGTAACCATGCCCAGTCTCCGCCCAGAAACATCCCAGTACAACCCAAACATCAACACACAGGCTGGGGAGAGGGTTTCAGGCAGACACAGACACTGACACAGACACACATGTTTAGAGCCTCTGAAGTTACCATTGCGCAGGATTATTCCTGTACAAGTTGACATGTTATTATTTAGGGAAATCCTGCAGACTCTTCCTCCAAACTTCAGCCAGACATTTAGCAGTCTGACTTTCGCTGCGAGATAAAATAACTGAGTTTATCTCCTGTTTTGTAAAGCTTCTTCTCATGCCTGTGCTTCTGCACTGCCTCTGGAGCTCATGCACACAAGAGACAAATATGAGCAGAAGCAGAAGGATGAAACGTAGCTGTAGGAAAGGAAGAGGCAGGAGGTGAAACAAGCAGAGTTCAAGGAAAGATCTCTTTTTTGGTGTCTTGTTTTGATTTCAGATTTGGCTTCGACTGTGTATGTGAAACTCTGGCTTCCCAGCAGTGAGTGTATCTCATCGCAGAGCGAGTGCTTGATGTGCTTATTGATTTTTGAATAAGATTTTAATTGCTTTGGCCCCTTTAGAGTTGCTGTGTTTTGGTCTGAATGCAGCCAGACCTGGCTGAGAAGAGAAGAAAGAAGTATAGCTTCATTCTCAAGAGCAGGACGGCGAGTACAGCGGAGGAGCAAGCAAAGAGAAGGAAAGGCTGATGGTTACTGAAAGGAAGGGGTCGGGTTGCCTGTTGTGTTAGAATTCCAGGGGTCAGATCATCGTTGAAGCAACGCACAGCTATCATGACAGAAGCTGACCTTCTCAGTACAATGTTCCAAATTCCACTAATGATTCGTTGTCTTCAAAGCCAGCATGTAACCAGGCCTCTTCAGTGTCTCTTGCTGCTTGCATCATTGCTTTATCACCCGGACCTTTGGGTTTATACAGTACTCATTATAGTCGATAAATTTCTCTTGAGGATTAAAGCGTGACTGGTTTGACTTGCACATACCAATGTGTTTTTTTTCTCTTATTGTGTTAAAGAGGGAGTAAATCTGCACTTCACTGATTCCAAAGAATAAAAAATAAGTTATGATTAGGCCTGTCATGATAACAAATTTTGCTAGACAATAATTTTCCAAAATGTTATTGCCGATAAACAATATTATTGTCACTATTATTGTAATTTTTAATTTTTAATTTTTTCATTGATGTAATTATGATAAATGGGATAATAAAGTGAGTACACCATGTCAAAAGCAAGAAACTTTAATTTCTTAAGAGTATTTAACTGTAATTAAAAGGTCAGGATCTTTTAAACAAAATAAATTAAACAAAAAAATATAATAAATTTAACAAACCAGAAAGAGAAAAAAAAAAGAAAATGAAATGGACTCTCTTTTAGAAAAAAATACATGTCTATGAAAATAATTGATACTAATCAAAAACGAACCCCCCCCCCCCCCAAAAAAAAAAAAAAAAAAAAAACAGGATAAAAACTATAGCCTAAATAAAAGGGAGTTTATACAGTTCCTGAATTGTTTATAACATGTACTTTTTCCCAGTCAATCCGTACTGTCTGTCAAACATTTTTAACATTTCTGGCTTTCAACCGTATTGAAGGGCTGCATTTCTTTGGCAATGTAGCTGTCTTTGAGCGCCCACCATTTGGCGCTTTTATTTCTATTTACTTTGCCGACCAAAAGCCTCAGTAAGAGCGGATTGTCAAAGAACAAGGCTCCGCTGCACCTCCCTTTCTTCTTCTTCGCCGCCACTATTTTCAAACAAATGCGACATATTAGGTCGTTGGTGTTCATGAGCTCACACTTTGTTCATTCTGATAAAAAACAAAATATTCCCACACTGGGACTGTGACAGGCGGCTTAAGAACTGTATCTTTCGTGCCATCACTCATATTAGCGTGTATTTCCTCCTTACCCCTCAGGACGCTCGTTTCAGCTCTCTCCGCGTGTACGCACAAGCAGCCCCATCTTCACCCCAAAGATCGCATTTTTGACAGAAGCTCACTGCGCTATAAATCCGCTAAATCCACAATAGAACCTATGCACCTTGATGTTAGGAAAGATAGATGTAGTGAGCCATCTTCTCATTCAGCCTCTTTGGTGGAAAGAGAGGAGGAAAACAAACATGCATGCACATGTCAGTTTATCGATGCTGGCAAACTTACCGAGGACGTTTTTATTTATCATTCGGTTAATTGATTTATTGATTATCGTGACAGGCCTAAGTGATCAGGTTCTATAATTTATTTGGCTAAAAATGCTAATCATGTGTTGGAATTTGCAGTTTTTGTGCTGTCCATTGTCAAGTTTGACACTATAATACATGTTTGTGAATATTATTTTCAGTATAATAGTCATTAAAATATGAAAAAGGCCTATAAATCAGCAATGGTTTGCTCCAAAGTCACATGATTTAAATCAGCTGAAGTCCCATCCTTTTTGGTGGGAAACATGAAGAAAGTGTGGCATGTTTTTACTCCTTCTCATCAATATTTCAACAAAATGATTGTCTGTACATGGGGCGCATTAATTGTTTCTAACTGTGTTATCAACATTTTCTGGTGTTCTCACAATAAATGTTTATAAACAAAACTGTGAAGAAAATACACAGAAATATGAGGTGATGGAGGTCAGGTGGTGCCACGTTCAAGGTTTGCAGTTAGCACAAGAGCCAAAAAATTGAGAAAATGTCAACTGTGTTGCCTGTCAACCTTGTTACCTATCGCAAAATTTAATGTTGTAGAGACAGGTTTGTCCTGTCAACTGTGTTACCATGTGTTGTCAACCATGTTACATGTAATTTTTGTGCCATAATTCTTTTACATTTGGGCCAAACTGTGATATAAACAATGAGGGACATTTCTAGGGAGTGTAGTCTGACATAGAAATGTTGAGTAACTCTAAATTCAGTATATTATGAATTTATGTTGAAAAATAGTTACAACTTTTGTCCATAACAGGGTTGACAAAATCATGCTCCAATTTTTTTTTTTTTGTTCCTGAAATATTAAAGAATTCATTAGAGCTTAAACTTGCCAACTAATGAATTAAGTACATTCCAGGTGTATCATTTGCAATCAAATAAAATATGAAACAGAAGAAGCATACTTTTTTTTCACTTTTTTGTATACCTGAAATGTTCCCCTAATTATAGAATCACTCTAATAAAGCATTCTGTTACTTGGGAAAGTAACTTCGACGTAACTTACAGGCTGTTGGAAAATGTCTTTCTGCATAGTGACCCCGTCTATTGCCTCACTATTATTTTCACAATCATTCCTCTGAAGGCATCAGACTCAGCTGTTAATTTGTGAAGTGGTTTCCAGCAGCACACCTTCCAACCAGTATGTTTCCTGGTTTACAGGTTGTGGAGCTGCTGGGCGTTACAATGCTTTTTGGATACCCTGATTTTTCTTTCAATGTGAGCTCTCGGGTTGCGCGATGGAAAAATGATGAAATTAAAAGTTGAAAATGTGCAAACAACAATAACCTGTCTTCCTCTTTACATGCTACAGGTCCCGAGAGGAGAGCTCCACTTTGATGCCCAGCCACAGCGCAGGTCCAAGGCTTCACCATGAACCGGAACAAGCGTGAAAAGGAGTACTACAGTATAGATGTGGGAGATTCAACTTTTATGGTTTTAAAGCGCTACCAGAACCTCAGACCCATCGGATCCGGCGCACAGGGAATCGTTTGGTATGTATGAGGGAAAAAAAGTGAAAATCAAAATAATCTAAATATTTAGAGATGTCCTGATCCTGATCTCAAGCTCTGGCTCGAAGCTAACCTTAGCATAAAATGTTCTTATTGATCAGTGATTGGTGTTTCAGCTGATTGTCTCATCTGATCTTGCACAGTTTGCTGAGCGCTCTGAATTCGCCCAACCTCGTAACCATTACGGAAAATAAAATAACATATGGTACATTGATGTGGAACAGCAACCACATTTAGCTTTATAACCAGACACATTACAGCAATAACATCTGCTTTACAGCAAGAAGGTGGGACACAGGTTTATGCTGCCCCTGTTATCCACGGTGTGTCCTGCTGTTCCAACAGCACAGTCCACGACAACATGTGAGGTGATTTAAACATCATGTAGTTTTACAACAGACGGTAGCACAGTGTTTTTGCTTAAAATAAACATTTTAATAAAAGTGAGAAAAAGAAGAGATCGTCAAGTCAGTGTCTGATATGTACATGTGTGGTTTCACACTGTCTTGTTGGAGTTGAGTTCAGGACAGCCTTAGATCTACCTTATTGGCGCACCGTATCATAGGGCGCAGTCTCAATTCCGTAGTCTATTTCTGTAATTAACCAATATATAAGATGCGCCACATTATAAGACACATTTTAAAACATACAGTAAAAAACGACAACAAAAAGCAAAACGGTGAGCTTCGTCAACTTTATTAAATGAAGTATTTAGTGTTCTGCCACAAAACCATCAAAGTTTTTGTCCTCCTCTGAGCTATTTCACTGTCCCACATTTCAGGTTCCTCCTCATCATTGTCTGAGTCAGACTTGCCGGCCGGTTGTGGTTCAACATTGATGCCGGCTTTCGCGAGAGCTCCAACAATAGAGGCAGCTGTTACCTTAGCCCATGTACCCACAATCCATCTGCACCCCTGTGAAGGAGTGTTTGCCATCCGTCATCCAGGGCTCCCATGCTGCGTGCAGTACATTCACAGGGCACACAGTTGATTTTTGAGAAAATTTTAGGCTTTTAAGTGCACCTTACAGTGCCTAAAATACAGTACATGTGCTGTGTTGCGTGAGCCTCACACTGGGGCAAGTTTTAAATTGATTCGATGACTTCAATATTGAAATAAGCTTGACTGAGTGAAATGGAATGAATACGCTCAAGACATATTTTAACTATTATTTTTTTACTATTCACTATCGTTAAAACGCGAAACCAAAAAATGTGCTACAGTTCCTCTCTGCAAACCCAACTATTGGATTGGGGGTCTCTATCGACAGCTATTAAATTATAAAAAATCGGATTGGTATCGGAAGCAAAAAATGCTGATTGGGAAATGGCTAATTAAAATTGCTGTGCCGGCCTTTTAGCTTGGCTAAATATTGGCTTCTCCAAGTTACATGTATGCCCTCCAGAGGAGCCAATTTTTTTTCTAACTCTAGACTTTCTGGACATTTGATGCCTTTGAATAAACATTTCTTCCCTTTTTTTCACCACAGTTCAGCATACGACCACAACCTGGAGAGGAATGTCGCCATCAAGAAGCTGAGCCGACCGTTTCAGAATCAAACCCATGCAAAAAGGGCCTACAGAGAACTGGTGCTCATGAAATGTGTCAACCATAAGAATGTAAGCGCTTTGACTTCCCTGTTGTTTTCTGTTCTTTTTTTTCTCTTTTCTGCTTTTCTGCTTTTAGATCTCTGAAATGTCATGATCTCTTAGTTTAGAGGTAGTTGTCCGTTAGATATATGCTTACTTAGAAGTAAAGGCTTCTTTCTTTTGAAATCAGTCTTGAAAAAATGTGATGCACAAGCAGCAATGGATACTTGATAGATTCATGAGATGAAAATGGAAATTCTAATCAGTAATCAACCAGTCTATTGTACTCTTCTTCATCAGTCTGCATCGAGCATAATGGCATGATAATGACTGGTGATTTGATTCATTGATTAAAAATAAGACTTAAGAAGAACCCAACATTTTATAGACCTATATCTAGCTTACAAACCTCTTCTTTTAAGTCATAATGGTGCTGTAAGCTCTCTACTAAAAAGACGCGACAGGTGATCTTTTATATAGGAACCATGTGGATGACTTCATTCTTCCTCCGCTGCTGTTGCATGATTTTATGAGGTGTTTAACGAGGGAATGTCCTGATGTCATTAATTTTTGATGCCCTTGCTGCTGCTGCTGTGGATCCTGCTGGTTTAGGGAGGCAGAGGGGCTGGTGGTGATGATGTCATTCGATTTATGTCTTTTGTGCTTTTTCCTTTTTTACAGATAATCGGCCTATTAAATGTATTCACACCACAGAAGACACTGGAAGAGTTTCAAGATGTGTAAGTATCAGCGAGCAAAATGACGTCCTCTCACTACCTGTTTGTGAAATCGATACAGGATGTCGCATGCTGTGGGCTTAGATGGTTGTATCTGACGTTAAGAAGCTTGTGTGTTTTGTCCTCTACAACAAGAACAATAATGTAAAGAGCACGAATATTTCAGTGAAAACCCTGCAGGTAGAAATGTTTAACGCTCAAGACTTTCTTAAACAGCTACATTCAGACAGTGGAAATGATTCATCTTTAAATAATCATGAAAGCAGACTAAAGCTGCAGTACATTGAATTTGACCGCATCTGATATAGAGCTGAAACGATTCCTCGAATGATTTGAGGTACTCGATTACAAAAAATACTCGAGTAATTTTCTGCGCCTCGAGGAATCGTTTCATTTTAAGAAAGATCAAAGAGTGTTATTTCAAATAGAGCTGAGGCCATATTAAGAGAGTTTTCAGACCCCTCAAGCTACCTCTTATAAAAAATAGCAACTAGCAACAAATCTAGCTTCTTTTCTGGAGTTTGGAGACTAATGGGTCATTCTACGAAACGGGTGCCATTTGGGTCCGCAACATTTGATGAGATGTACAAGGCAAAAAAAATGTGTCAAAGTGTGTTTACAAATTTTGGAGCTACCAAAGCAAGTGCTCTTATTGACATGCTGTATCAGAAAATTCTATTTCTTAAAGAGAAAAAAATTCATTTGAAAAATTACTGCTCTTTAACTAAACAAAAATGTATTTTATCTGATTAATCGATTAATCGATGGGATTTTTAGTAGAATACTCGAATACTAAAATATTCGATAGCTGCAGCCCTAATCTGATATTGAGGGTCAAATAAAAAAAAGTCTGCTGTCAAAATCCAGAGTCCCTCAACCTTCAAACAATCAAATAAATCTTGATGGCAGCGTCCGTTGTCCGTCCAAAGTCTCCTTTCCTTGCAAAATGCACACTCAAGAGGACAGTGCTTTTCATAAGATCAGTATTTTGGGTTTATTCGGCAGAATGCTTGATGTATTTCCAAGCAGACAAGACGTCCATGTGAGTGAAAACTGGCTGCAGAATTGTGGAGAGGGGAGAACTAAACTGAGACGTGGGGGGAGTAGTGATGGTTTCTCAAAGTATGACGGGAACAAACATGATTAATGCCATCCTCTAGAAGCTTTCTGTGTGTATGTGTGTGCATGCACACGCTGTGTCTGCTTGATTGGAGCTAAAAAGGAAACTGGACAAATCGTAGCCAGAGGGCTGCAGAGCAAACACACAGTAAGAGGATGAAGGAAGAACACTCCATTCACCGAGTGTTTCAGTAAATGTATACTTCTGGAGCAGAGTATATAACAGTACTTAGTTTCTGCCCATTTCCAGGAACATGATTTTAGGAACAGAAACAGCATCTACCTGTGAATTCTGCCTCTGTACCAAACATATTGTAAAGCTACAATAACCCAAGAACCAGTTACGTTTTTTTTTATTTCACAGTGTTCACTCACTTTTACCGAGATGTTTCTTTTCGTATGAAAACATGTCAAAAGGTCCTCCTCTGTGTGGGAGGATTGTCAAGTCTGATGATATAACAGCTGCCAGAAAGCGTAACATCATCACGGTTTTGAAAAGAAGAGCACTTACTGTCACTTTGTAAATGCCACAGAGAACAAAGTGCTGTGAAGTCAGGACAGAGGAGACTAAATTGCAGTTTTGATTATTTTTTCAGTTAACAAGGTAGCCAAGATACATAACTCAATCCACATGTAAGGAGTGTTTTAGTGTAAACCTCACTTTACAACACATTTTAACACACTTCATTCAACATATTTGTTTTCATTGAAGTTACTTTGTCATCTGTTTTAAGGTGTTACAGACATGTGGCATCAAGGCAAGGCAAGTTTTTACATAGCACATTTCAGCAAGACAATTCATAGTGCTTTACAGAGAAAACATATTAAACATTTTTTTTAATCTCTTTTTATCTTTGTATCTTTTATCCCTTACATTTTATTCCCTTTCCTATCTTTTACTCTACTTTTATTGTTTTTATCCTTATCTTGTTTTATTTCTGTTTTTTATGCATATTTAATGTTTGGCTCCTTAATATAAAGTGTATGAGAGGTTGTTTTGTACCCCTGTAAAGCACTTTGGTCAACCGAGGTTGTTTTTTAACATGCTCTATAAATAAACTTTGACTTGACTTGACAATAATTAAAATTCAATCAAAAGCAGATTAAAAATAATGATACAATAAAACAAAATAATTTAAAACAGATTTATGGTAATAGTTGCAATTTGGAGTTGCAAATTGTGTGATTTAAAAAAAAATATTAAAATGGATTGTTTAATTGCTCTAACAAAAGGCAGCAGTAAAAAGGTGAGTCTTCAACCTGGATTTAAAGGAGCAGGGCATTTCAGCAGACCTGACATTTTCTGTATCACTTTGTGGTAATGTCTCCCCGTGCATTCTTTGCAGATATCTTGTGATGGAGCTGATGGATGCAAACCTCTGCCAGGTGATTCAGATGGAGCTGGACCACGAGAGGCTGTCCTACCTGCTCTACCAGATGCTGTGTGGAATTAAACACCTGCACGCTGCTGGAATAATACACAGGGTGAGATGCATAACAAGCTTAAATCTTCCTCTTTTGTTTCTTCTCAAATTATATTATTACTGTTTGATATCTCCATTGCTGCACACACATTCAGAATAAAAGCACAGCTTGAAAACAAAGTCAGACACTTGATTGAAAAAAAAGATCATGCTTTTATTTTTGAAAAGCATACAGGAAGTGTCCTTTACATTTCATGACTGTGAAATTTTAAACCAAGCCTTTGCTGTGTTGGAACATGTAGCTGAGATATAACAAGTGGGTTTAATGTAACTGCAATATAATCCTTTTTTTACTAAATACGTATCAGCAAAATCTATCTTTCTACATTTTGAAATTAATATATGAGTGCTGAATATTCTTGTCACAGCCCTGATAAATAGGTTTTAGAGCAATATTAAAAGACACAGCCTAAAGTGTCATAAAGTATTAACCTGACGCATTATCCAGACTTTTACTTGACTTTTACCTGTTATTGCTCTGCCGAATGGCAACACAGTGCCAGACTGCTGGACAGCTAGGGTCACATGATTGAGGATTTCTCTCTGTAATTACTAAATAAACAGTTTTCTTACTTCATTGATGAGCCTCTCCTCAGTCTAACTTGCTGACAGGCCTGGCTCTGCCCATAATGACATTTTTTGTGGTGAAACAAAATAAGCTCTGGAGTGTTTTATTCTGAGAACCAACCGTTTGTTTTAATGTTGTTTCATAGTATGACTTCCTGTCTTGCTTGATCTGCCATGTGCTAATTGTTGCGTCATTGCTCCAGCGTCCAGCACAAACAGGAGTCTTTTGTATAAGCTGTGGAGAGCTTAGACCTGCTAGATCTGAAACATCTGAAATACAACACAGCAGAGCCAGCGGAAGCAAACACATTGATTAGAAGTGATACCCATCAGCTCTGACAGACACTAATCATGTGGAAGTTAGCCGTTAATGACAGCCAAATGTAGATGTATCAAAAAAGGTTAAAGCTGCTGGAATTCAAATGCTAGGTTTTAAAGACATCCCTTGGCTAACTTTGCTGCCTTCAGCCAAATACAAAAAGAGAAAACAAAATCCCAAATGCCACTGAAAGGACAAAATAAGCCAACTAAGAAGCACGGAACTGTTAACATTTATTATCTCCTGTGAAGATTCATAGTTTGGAGTCTGAGGATTGAAACAAAAATTTGTGTAACATAATTTCTGGTTTAATTCTTCTATTTTTGGATTGTCAAATGTATTAGCCAAGAAATAGTTAGGGCCTCTCTTGTTACCGTTTGCTTCTCTGTTTTTATTTTTGATATAAGAAGTAAGATAAGGTTATTTTTTTATCAGTAGAGTGCACACTAACTTACATTTTTCATTGGAATTCTGTCTTTAAAAGTGATGCGCCATTGTTCAGTGATCCATAATTTCCAGTAGAAAAAAAATATAGACAAACACTCCAAAGGTTCCCAACCAGACTCTATCAATCAGCCTCGTTGAATGGCATAAGATTATTAAATGTGAAAACTATGCGTGGTGCTGTGCTGAATGTTTGAACTCTGTTTCCCAGGTCATTGCTTAGCACGTCTTAGGTTCCAGAAAACTCTCAGGTACTTGGTTAGGTTTAATCAACAGACACAGGATAACACACACCTACACACCCTGAAGCACCTGCAGGAGTGTACAAACAATCCCTCTTGGATGCACACACAGAGTCAACAGCGCACTTCACTTACACACTCACACACATTGTCGGCACTCTGTCAATCACCCTCAGAGGAAGACGCTGCAGTAGATTAGCAGAGCTCCTCTTGCTCTGCCAGCCAGAACTAATTGAGCCACAGGCGGAGCAAACCAGCCCGGCTAGCGTCAGCACAGCCCGGCACGCAAAGCTTTCAGAAGGTGAACAGATGCAACATGAGTCATGGATCAGCAAAGATTCAGCTCTTTTGTTCTTGAGAGATCTTTGGCTCTGCAGGGTGATCAGGGTTTCCAACCACTCCCTGGACAATATGCTCTCCTACCTCTCCTGGCAGTCGAGCACAATCAACTGTGCTTCTGCTTCACTATTTGATGATTTCATCCTCTTCAAGTGATGATTGTGATTATGATCAAAGGAAGTAGTTTCCACCGTGGGCTAGCTGTTATCCTGCCTGACTACACTAACACTACTAGAAATCAAGGACATGAAGATGACCTGTAATAGATCTCAGACTTTTATATATATGTACTTTTTGACATTTTCCATCCTCCATCTCTGCAGTGTACAGTTGACATTATGTGGCTATGCAAAGTTACAAAATCAATCCATTTTTTTATTTGTGCAGCAAATTGCTGTAACTTGTAATTGACAAATGCTGTTTCTTTACCGTACTTTAAAGGATAAGTTCAGTCTATAAAGCTTTTACATTGTTTATAGAATGAAGTAGAACAAATACTCACCCAGAAGGCTTTCCTGATCCAAGCAGTGCTTCGGGAGATATTTAGATCCAAAATCATGCAGCAGACGTCCGTATAATGGGATCCATCGGGGCATAGACAGCACCGCTCCTAAAACTGCGTTAATCGTCCAGAACTCGTGTTTTTCACCAATATTCCATCATGGTCCGCTCCGGGTTAGTCCTCTGCTGCAGTCTGTGTCACTCCAGACAGCGCTGTGTGGCTGTAATGACCTCTGAACTGACGAAGACTTTGTTTACGTTTGCCCCTCAAAGAAAGGAGTCAGCTCTTCAGAGAGTACTGCGCATGCGCGGTGGGGCAAACGTAAACAAAGTCTTCGTCAGTTCTGATGTCATTACAGCCACACAGCGCTGTCTGGAGTGACACAGACTGCAGCAGAGGACTAACCCGGAGCGGACCATGATGGAATATTGGTGAAAAACACGAGTTTTTGGATGATTAATGCAGTTTTAGGAGCAGCGCTGTCTATGCCCCGATGGATCCCATTATACAGACGTCCGCTGCACGATTTTGGATCTGAATATCTCCCGAAGCACTGTGTGAATCAGGAAAGCCCTCTGGATAAGTATTTTGTTCTACTTCATTCTATAAACAATGTAAAAGCTGTACAAACCGAACTTATCCTTAAAACATCCGTTATAGCGTTCATCCATCAGTTAAGAGATTTGCTCTCTCTGACAACCGTTTCCTGGTTAATGCTGTTGTAGCTGCAACCAGCATTTTTTTTAAATAAATATCTCTCTCTTTTTGAGATATAATCCCAAAATACAAACCAGTTATCTCCAGAGCATTGCATCTTCAAAAATACCTTTTGTTCATTTTTTTTGCACAAAGCTTTAATTCCTTTTAAGTATCTGATTCTGAAAATTTAGTATCTAACACGAGGAGTGATGTCTGAATTGTATGCTCATGTATTGTGATGCCATATATGTCAATGACTGATCTAAACTGTCAGTGTGTTTTTTTCTACACAGGATCTAAAACCCAGCAACATCGTGGTGAAGTCTGACTGCACACTGAAGATTCTGGACTTTGGCTTGGCCAGAACAGCCGCCACAGGCCTCCTCATGACGCCATACGTTGTCACCCGCTACTACCGAGCCCCAGAAGTCATCCTAGGCATGGGCTACCAGGCCAATGGTGAGTGGAAGAGAGCAGCTTCTGGCCAATGAGGAGCTCCTGAGCTGCTGCCTGGCCTGCTGCATGGCCCCTTCCCCCCCTGGGATGTTTCTTCTCCAGCACCTTCCAACCACAGGCACACACACACAAACACTATCACAGTCACAGTCACACACATGCATACCCACCCCTTGTTCCTGTAAAGGTCAGACTCAGGGGGGAAGTTGGCATGTTGGGCATTGGTGCTTTGTGGGAAACTTCCTGTCTGGGGTCTCCAGTTCCCAGCAGTGCTTTAGCATGCCTTTGATGTGTTATTAAGAGATTGCCTGTCCTAAGCTTCTAACAGCCTGGCTGAAAAAAAAAAAAAAGCCAGAATGAATACAGGCACTTGTGCATGCTTCAGCGGATTCTCATGGTGCTCCTGCTCTGAAGGCATCACCATTTAGGACTAGGGATTTTGAAGGAAGGGTTAAATTATTATGTTTATTTCTTTTTGGAAACGTAATAATTTGCTTTGTGTATGATGGGAAGTTTGACACCAATTTGGTTAAATATGAAATCATATGCAGCAGACCATTTAGCTCAGCAGATGCTCACAGAAGGATTAGGTTGTTAACGAGGCCCTGTGTAAAGTTTTATGCAGATGATTTCATTGTTAATATGAGTGAAGAGTGTATTCATATTGGATGTTCTCTCGAGGACATTACCCACTGGCTACTCACTTTTTTAAGTTAAAGGTCCCATATTATGCTCCTTACCTGCAGTTTAATATGGATCGTTGATGTCTTCATGAAATGGTAGTAACATGTTTTGGTCCAAAAAGCCAGTGAATCAAGCACAGCAGCATTGTTTCCAGGCTCTCATAGCCCCTCTGTTCAGAATGCTCTGATTTTGTGGGCGTGACCTTCATATGTAAATGAGCCACCACTGATACCACCCCTCTCTTCATCGTCACTGAGAGCGGCGCCGCGAGCTCTGAGTGCACAATGTTTAGAAAACAGCGAAGCTCGTTTACCATAACATTACAGGCTGAAACAACAGGCTAACCGCTGCTAGAGTTAGCATCCTGAAGCTAACACAGAGACAGGGGCGACACTGAGGAAAAGCTCTTACATCTGCTCCACAGCACACAGCATTTAAAATACTCACATTTCCAGGGTCAGAGGTTTGTTGGTGGATGGTTGGTAATGCGCCTGGATTCAGGACCAGTCTATTCGCTAGCCCTCTGTTGTACTGTTCAAAGCTGGAAAAGCAGTCGGCCGTGAAGTGACTAGCACACACATGCACAGTTTACTGAGTGTAGCTGGAACATTTCCTTGATAAATGAACTCTAGCCACTTAGTCTTGTCTTCTTCGGAGATGGGAAGCTTGTGCATGGAACTATGTGGCTGTTTACAGCCAAAAACAGAGCAGCGATGGCTCTTCAATTTCGGCATTCTCCTCCCCGCTGCTGGAGAGAAATCTCTTCTGCAGCGGGGAGGGGGTTTGGGGGTATCTGCCCCGGTGAACCAATCAGGTCAGACTTGCTCCTGATTGGTCAAAAAATGGAATCACTGAAGTCGGCAAATCCACAAAATCCAAACAGCTCATTTTAGTTCAGGATTGTACATTCACATGCACTACTAAGTACAGGTTTGTCATTAAATATCACATTTTGTGGGCTGGGAGGAAAGCCAAAGACCCACAAATTTCACTAAAAGACTTAAAGTGATTTTTGCACAATATGGGACCTTTAAACAAAGCTAAGCTAAGCTACATTTACTGTCTCCTGGTTCAGCTTGACATTTTGCATTCAGAGTAGCATCACTTTCCCCTACTGCTATGTTAGGACAAGTAACCAGTATATTTCACTGTATGTTTCAAGTATAGATTCATATTTAGACAGATGGTTATTTTTCCTTTTTTCTTTTTTTTGACCCAGGACTCATAAAACTCCTGTTTGAGCAGGCTACATGGCAATAATGCTTCCATTAAGGCAGAGTCCTGTTAATACTAATCCTCTCTCATCCTTAGTCTTGACCCAAAACATTGACACTAATTTTTCCTGCTGACTTGTTGCATTTTGTTTGCTTATTCTCTTCTCCCTCCTTTAATGCTGCACACATGTAGTGGATATTTGGGCTGTGGGCTGCATAATGGCAGAAATGGTTCGCCACAAAATCCTTTTTCCAGGAAGGGATTGTATCCTTAAGCTGCTTGCAGCAGTGTCTGGCTCTTCATGCTAAGCAAAAGCAAAGCGCACCAACATCTGTCGTCTCTTTAGGTTATTCCTCATGTAACGGGTCGTATGGAGATTGTTTTTTTTTTTTTTTTGAGCAGCTACAGAAATTCTATTTCTCAGATTTGCCTGACACGTCGACCTGCCTGCCACCCACCTGCTCGTCCTACAGAAACACAAACTCACATGACTTTTGCTTGCTCTCCTGAGCAGCAGCACTGATCTATCAAGCATCGTGACAGTCACTCGAAAAACCTGAAATAGAATTTAATAGTTTGCTCCTCAATAGCTAGAAACAAAAAAGCAAAAACATACCCTCATCTATCCTCAACTGCTTCCACTCTGTCTTTCTTTAAGCAAAATCAAGATAGTTTTGATTTTTATTTGAGTAAAAAGGTGCTCAGTTTTAGATTTCAACTGTACATTGTCACATGTGACAGTGAAAAAAGCATCTCATAAATGAAAACTCCTGCATTTATGGATCAGAACGTTCAAGTTTCACACACAGAATTTGAAAAGGCAGTGAGGATACTGAGGGTGCGTGGATGTAACTGCAGAAACACTTTGAGAGGACCTTGAAAGTCAGTGTCTCACTTGTGAAAGCTGATGATTCACTTCTCAGTGCACCTGAAGCAGAACTGATCTCAAACACACATCCTTCTCTTAGTCATTCTGCTTCTTACAAAAACTTGCAGAAGGAACTCTTTATCACAGCTAAAAGACTGATCTGTGGGACACTGACCCTGGGTTTACAGTGTACTCAAATGCATGCAGTTCATTTTGTCTTGTTCCACACATCACCTTGCACCATGTTACATGTCTGTTTTTTAATTTTCCCTTTCTTTTTAAATGTGTTTTTTGTTCTGTTTTTAGTCCTGCATGCTAATTTGGTGGTTGTCATTTCATTTTCAGTTGATGTCTGGTCTGTTGGCTGCATCATGGCTGAAATGGTCCGGGGTAGTGTGTTGTTTCCAGGCACTGATCGTATCCTTAAGTTGAACCTCCATCCAGACTCCCCAGAAATGTCGTCTCGTCTCATTCTTTGTCCGACATCTTGTTCATGTCTTTGAACACAGTGGGAAAAGCTGCCAGTCTGCTGCTCCTGTTCAATGAGTGGTGAAGTCTGTGTTTAGCATTGACATTCATTTCAGTCAGAGAGGAGTAAATCCTTTCATGGCAAACATCGTTATCATAGCAGCTAAAGAAGCTGATACTCTAAAAGCTATATTAGCATTTTAACTACTTGCTGCTATGACACATTCAGATGTTTGGCATGAAAATGCTCCATTCTTAATTTTTACCCTTGTTGTCATTAATGAATGACCGCAATGTGAGTACATCTTAATTGTTGTGTACGAGTTTATCCTGCAGTTGTAGTTTATTTGCATGTTTTCTGAAACTCCTCCAACCCTGTCCTCATTATCAGTGTCATATGGTACACTGCACAGAAGCTAATGGAGACGCCATTTTACTTAAGTTAGTCAAAGTTAAAAAAGCATTAGTTTGAATGCAAAAAAAGAAACAAAAAAACATAGAAATCCCCTAATCTGTCTGTACACTGCTCAAAAGATCTTGTGCCATTTTTAGAATGGACCATTTTGAGCAGTGTATCTAGCATCTTCATGAGACTTGGTGAATTGACGAGGCCATCGTCACATAATTAATCAATTAACTAGGTTTTTTCCTTCTGTCTAAATTCTTGCTTGTGTTATAGCGTCCGCTAAATGAAACTGTAGAACTGTATAATGATCTCTCAGCTGTTTCATGACTGGGGATGGGTACAGAATTAGGTACTTTTATAGGTACCAGCCGAATTCTGCCAAAATTACCGGGTACAGGTTCACGTGAAATTTCAAAGGTACCATGTTTAGGTACCTAAATGCATCCTTGTGACTGTGAGGGAGTGGAAGAGAAGGCGATTTTCCATGCTGGACATGAACATAGCATTACAGGGTTATATACTGAAGAATAAATATGTTAAATTGAAAAAACAAAGATTTTATTATCGGACAGATTGATATTTTTTACCACATAAACACATTTAGTACAGAAAATTAGTACCCTTGATACCGATTGCCAGGTACTGGGCATCGGCACCAAATCGTTTCACATGTGAAAGGTACCCATCCCTATTCATGATACATTAGAGAGGTGGGCCTCGAACACCAAGGTCCGCCTATTGCTCTTGGTGAGGTTTGGCCAAGTTTGGGGAAGCTGGTTTGTGAAGCTTGTATTCTTAAAGAGACGGCACTTTAGGCAGAGGCTGAAATAAGGGTTTTTCAAACACCAGTGTGAGAAAATAGGGACTTTTAATTTTTGAGCTGTTAATCATGCAAAGCTACTGCAGGGATACCAGGGGGCAGTCTAGAGCCTAATAGAAGCACAGTAACCCCTCTTTAAGGTTTTAGAAGGCATATTGACTGCTTAAATTCTTTATCTGAAATAGAACAGAAGCAGAACTTGGTCTCAAAATACAGCTACAAAACATAAAAAGAGGTTCATTCTGTAGCAACTGTATCTAATAAATAATAGTCTGTATGTCTCTTGGAGTGACAGTATTGTTCATGGCGGCAGATTAAATCTTTTTAATACTGTGTTTTGAACAGTCATCACCTTTGGTACTTAAGTATTCTGTTAGCCTTTTCAGCTCAGAAGGGGGATTACTATACTAGATCAAGGTTGCTATACCATACCACTGGAGCCGCAGGTTGTGTTTGATTTGACGGCAGTGTTTTCTTGGTTGGGTTGCCTTGAATTTGTCAACTTGACATCTTAGCCTCAACAACTGTCTTAGTCTGCAGGGCTGTCATTTTGGTAAATGTCTTCTTTAAATTTTCATATGACAGATAAATTGGCCATAAGTTTTCTTAATTTAGAAAAACACAGACCTATTTAGAAAATTAAAATAAACAGGCTATGGGACAGTGAAACAGATACTTGGAACCAGACTTGGCTTCCCCTACTTATGTATTCATACCTGTCAAAGATAAGAGATTAGAAAAAAGCATCACCTGTATGTTTATTTTCGTAGTTCTCTTCATGTTACATCTGTAATGTCTTCTTTCATTCAAAAAGAAGTTGCACACTTTATCTGAATCTGGATAATTTTGAGGTGAACCCTGCACTTACAGATGTTAAAAATGATCAACATCTAAATCTCATTTTTTAGCAAATTTGTAATAATGTCAGAACACAGAGAGGAATCAAACCCAGATAGCTCACTTTATGTTATTTTGCTTTAAAATGTCTCTTCTATGAACCCATTCAGACCCTGAAAAAGCCACTTCTCTGACCTAAACCCAGTCCAGTGCTTTCTTAACTCTGTAACCTCAAGATATTGACCAGTGGAATAAGGTGATTGAGCAGCTGGGGACACCATCTCAGGAGTTCCTGATGAAGCTCAACCAATCGGTGAGGACCTATGTGGAGAACAGACCTCGGTATGCTGGCTACAGCTTTGAGAAGCTCTTTCCTGATGTACTGTTCCCCGCAGACTCCGAACACAACAAACTCAAAGGTAATTATGTTCTTTCTTTCTGATACATCTTTTCGACATTAACATGGTCAGGCTCCTTCAGGTTTTTTGAACTGCAAAGAAGCTAGTTCTCCATTATGGGTGGAAATTTGTGAAAAGTAACAAGACCAATTTTAAAATACCTGGAATGAAATTCTTGAATAAAAGGCAGATTTTTTGTTAAGTCAGGATTTTTATACCACAATGTGCTCAATCCTGACAGCTCAGAATTTAAACGACAGCCATTTTCCTGTCTCATGAAGAATTTACCATGTGTGACTTTTCAAATACCTCTTCCTATAATTGAAGGATTATAATGATGAATCCAAGTTGGCCCAGTGACTATTCCTCCTGGTGTTTGCAAACCAGAAAGAAGAACTTTTTTTTCTCTCAGAATAGCATCAGTTCATGTGTTACACTGCGTGTTTGCAGCCTTCCAAACCTCTGCCAGCAGCAAAGCCCGAGTGACAAATCACTTTTCAGCGGCTGCTTGAGATTAGGGACTTATTAAGGGAGCTGACAGTTCAGGACCAAGTTGTTTACTGTGAGGGGGAATTTACCTCAAGCGTGTTCATGTGTAAATGGAGAGAAGATGACAGGAGCGCTCACAGCTAGTGCCACGGTGCTGTTGCAAGATGTCGCACAAAAAAAACAGGCGCCCATCTTTTCCTGTCCTCATTAGTTTGCAGAAGCTAGAGTGTGTGACAGCGTGCGTTTTTTCCCTGAAGTGCTCCTGTTGAGCTGCATGTGTTGGATGTTCACATTAGGCTTCGTAAGCTTTGATAGGACACATCGGTGAGGCTTTCAGACAGAACATATGAACTGCAAAGTGAATGTCCTGAAAATACCCATATCTTCAGGTATGAAAGGCATGGACTAGAAATGCAGTCCTAAAATTGATCTTTAAATTCAATAGGCTTATCAAAGTTCTAGATGCTATACCCAAAACAAAAACACCCAAAACATATTTTACTACTCTTTGATTTTGTTGCCTTCGCTGCATAAAGAAAGCAAAATATTAAAGCATCTAACATCTAACCTTTGATTCTACAGCATTTTTCTGATATAGAGACATTCCATTACCTGTTGAGTCTTCCTACTGAAAATATCTTTTAGCAATAAAAGATAAGGAATTTGTTTGGTATTTTTTTTTAACTTATTTGGCTGCTGCTGTTGTTGAGATTTTAGGATAAAGGCTCATTTATGAATGACGCGCCCAGGGTCCGAGCAGCTTCGCACAAATGGATGACATCATTTTAGCACCTACGCCCCCTCACACAGTCCCTTCCACACGGAAAATTTCAGCACCGTGCACACTCGAAAACTTTTAACCTGCTGGACAGAGACACATGGACAAGATGGCGGGAGAATGGGATCTCCTAGTACTCGAAGTGCAGGCATCTGTATGGCACTTTACACAGAGATCACCTTGATTACCCAGTAGTAAATAATTCATGGCGTGAAGTTGCAGCCACTGTCGACAGAGGAGAGAAATCTATTAAAAGAGCCTGGAAAAATCTCTGTGATAGATATGTAAATGTGTCGAAAACAAAAGCAAACTTCTTCAACTCTTGTTTAGTACTATGGTAGACGTATGTTTGTGATACACTGCCCCCTGCCGTTTGGGAATGGACACCAACGGATGCTGCGCAGGGTGTTCAAAAAGCATAAAAGCCCCACGTGTTCTCTTGCAAGGATTTCCTGCGCCTGATTTCTGTGTGTCACGTTTGCGTGGAGAGCATAGCACAGCCTTAAGGCAGAGGTGTACTTTTTCGTTTTCTTCCTTTCCCTGTGGAGGGTAACAGTAACAGCTTCCTGGTTTCGGTCTTCTCTGGCTCCATGACGCTTCGGTAGCTGAGCAGCTAGCTGACGTGAGAGGGGTAGTGGGGAAGGACGAGATGGTCAACTAGTATGCAGCTTTGCAGCAGATATACTGAATGGATTTTTTTCGTTCTTTTTGGTCTTTAGATTGGACCATAGGACCATACCAGCCCTATAAACGGTGTTATTAAGATGTACAAAGCTCCCAAATCGTACACCATAGCTTTAAGGCAGAGTATTGTGAAAAAGTGAACCTTGCTTCAGGACTGTTCATCTAAGGCTGCCGGCTTCATCATTAACCACTGACCATCTCTTTTTGTTTCCAGCGAGCCAAGCTCGAGACCTTCTATCAAAGATGCTGGTAATAGACGCGTCAAAGCGGATCTCAGTGGATGAGGCTCTCCAGCATCCTTACATCAACGTGTGGTATGACCCGACTGAAGTGGAGGCAGTAAGTGTCCCTGAATTAATGCTAGTTGAGAGTTAACAGTCAAAATGAGCTAATCTGCCTGAGCAGCACTTGGTTATGGTTGTCATGTGGACACATTTGATGGACAATAGCCTAACAACATGGGCAAAAGACCAAAAAACTGTTTCCAGGAATTTGAATCAAACTGCTGATTGCTGCAAAGAAATGTGATGTCAGAGGAAAACAGTGAAGAAGAATCACTAATACAGATCTCTTACTCTCACTCAGGTAGAAAATGTTTGATTTTTGTTTTGTCAGACCTCATTCAGGAGTCTTTCAGATTATTGATTAAAAAAAAAAATCCTTGAGCAGTGTTTCTCCTCTTCGAGAATGATGATGCTCTGTATGCAAGCTGTGTTGTCTGTAAGTGTTTGGTGACGTTCCAGCACGCTCCTTTGGAACACAATGACTCAGCCAGTGCAAATTGATTTCGCCCATGATCAGGCAGAGATGAGGTGGATTTTTACCGTCTGCCCTCCCGTCTCTTCTCTTCTCTGGAATTAAACGACTGCAGAAGCACATTTGTTCACAGAGGATGCTCTACCACTACATTAATGTGCAGCTTATTGCAATCTGACCCTGAGGGAGACTGATAGATTTAGCTCAATGTGTGCTAAAAATTTTGAATATAAAGTTAAAAATTATTCTCTGAAGGGATAACAAAAATAGAGGGAGAAATTTGCTATTTTTAAGGACTGATATTGTCCCTCTGGTACCCATGTATTAGCTTTAGATGATTTACAGCCCAAAAAAAACGACTATTTTTCTCACTGCCTGAATGAACTGGACTTCAGAGTTAAAGCTTGGATATGGTACAGATGGCCAGTGTGACTGGGGCCCTAAGTGTACAAAATTCATTAAACTTACTGTGGTGCAAAACCTAGAAAATAATCCATTCTATAGACAAAAGTCTCTGTCAGTCACTTCAGTCTGAAGACAGTGAACATTTCCTGAAGGTTTCATTGTTAAGTAGGTAGACATCAGAAAGACGAGAATAGTTACCACACTTACATCTTGAAACTGAAAGCAAAGCAGAACCCACAAATGTGTGCAGCTACATGTAGAGTCGAATCAACCTTCTAGTGAGTTCATCTAACACGCTCCTCCTGTCTTCTTTCAGCCACCACCCGTGATCACAGACAAGCAGCTGGATGAGCGAGAGCACACAGTGGAGGAGTGGAAAGGTGGGGAAGAGCCTCTGTTCCCTCCCTTTGATAAGCTGTCACGAGTACTTAACTTTTTTTTTTTTTTTTTTGCAGTGTGTTGCATTAGGTTGGTCTGTGTTGGTGCGTTGTAGGCTGTGGGACTTTTAATCTTTCTCAAACTGATACATTTTTCCTTCTGTAAAGATCAAAGTCAAAACTGTGCAACTGTCTGCAGCACCTGATTTTAAAAGGGAAATCACTAAAACACATGCTGCTGTCATGCCCCCCCTCTGATATCCTGTTGTTGTTGTTTTTTTTAAGTTGTAAACTTATTTGTTGATGATCTGTTTGTATCAGATTATAAATATAGTATTATTATGTTGGTTTCCAAAAAACTGAGTTTTTTTTAAGCCTTTAAAAGTTAGCTTTTCACTTTTACTTCCAGAAAAGCTAGAGGTATCAAATTGTGTTTCCCAGTAGAAGCAAATTAGAGAATACACTCACAGTTGAGGATTTCAACCATCAAACCTCAAGTAGTGATGGGTACCTTTCACATTTGAAACGGTATGGTACTGATGCCCGTTACCAGTACTCAATGGTACCAATTTTCGGTACTTTTTTGTGTTTATGTGGAAAAAATTTCAATTTGTTTAATAATAAGATCTACATATTTTTTCAATTTAACACATTTATTCTTCAGTATATAACATTTCTATGCTGTGTTTATGTCCAGCATTGAACAACACCTACTCTTCCACTCCCTCACAGTCACAAGGATGCATTTAAGTACCTAAACATGGTACCTTTTGATTTTACGTGAATTGGTACCTGGTACTTTTGACAGAATTCAGTTGGTGCCTATAAAAGCACCTAATTCGGTACCCATCCCCAACCTCAAGGCATGAACATTTCTGTTTTATGTACAGTAGTGGCCATAATTGTTAGAACACCTGACAAATTTGAAACGTTGACTTTTAACTCTGATAATTAGTGATCTAATAATTTTGGCCACCATTCCAGAGTAAAGCACAACAGGAACATGTTGGCAAGTTAAAAAAAGGCAGCAGAGCTGATGTTTTTTTGCCACTTTTGTATTGTTTGAAATCTGTGATCTGTTCTTCCAGAGTTGATATATAAAGAAGTGTTGGACTGGGAAGAGAGGACGAAGAACGGCGTCATCAGGGGACAACCAGCGTCCATAGGTTAGAGGAGTTTCTTTCCTGTAAAAAGAGATTTAACAGCATTTATTTCTTCAGAGGTGTAAAAGTGCCGCTGTGTGTGAATGTTCTGAAGGTAATAATACAGTAACAAATCACAGTAAAGCTCATCTCATAAAAAATGAGTGATGTCACAATAGAAGTCCGCCAGAGAAACACTAAGGACTGTTTCTTGTCAAATAAAGTCAGACCACACAACGTTTTCAGTTCCACAGGCTGACCACAGGCTTTGTTCTGTTTTTTTATAGCACAGGTGCAACAGTGAGCAGCAGCCCCACGCAGCACCACCAGCACCTCACCTCCACGTCCTCCTCCATGACCACCGACCCGACCCTGACTGACACAGACGGCAGCCTGAAGACGACCGGCACCACCGCCGACGCCGCTGCCGCCATGGTCGCCACCCTGGGCTGCTGCAGATGACTATCATCTACATCTCCTCCTGGTCCCGGGTGGAGTCCCTTTGGTCAAATCCAAGACCGCAAGCTCAACACTGGCTCCTGGCCCCACCCCTTGCATTTGCCTCCTCTCGTCTCCTCTCTGTGCTTGTCTCCATTAGTAGCGATTAGCCAGCTAGCTGTTTGAGGAAAAAACTTCTGGAAAGAAAGATTTTTTTTATTACCGCTCTAGTCTTTTTTTGAAATAAGGCTCTTTCACTTCCTTTGAGTCCTTGCTGTAATTTATTGTGGCATTTTTTAATTTTTCAGAAACCTAAGATGATAAGAGAATTTTTATGATTTCACGTTGACGCGGTTTGTATTAACCGACAGTGAGAATTTAAAGAAATATCTGTAAAATGTTTTAATGTGATCTATTTTTCTTTTGAAAGTTATTTCTTTCACTTGTAAGCTATTTCTTTTTACAGCTTGCCATATAAATGTAGATTCAGTTTGTACAGATTTTATGGTAGATGTAGGTTTTTTTTCTTCGATACAAGTTTGCAGTGAGCCATTGAAACATAATTGAATTGACAAACGTACGGTCTTAGTAATTCCCTTTTTTTGTCCCTCATAACATGCTTATTATTTAAGAAGCCTATGACATATCCTTTTCTTTGAGCTAAGATCATGTGGTAGATTGTTGCTTGCAATATTCTAATTTCTTGAGTCACTACCACGTCCTGCATTTTATATTTTGAATTCAAAGTAAGCTTTATACATTGCGTATTTTTCCACTTTCTGGTCAGACATGATGGGGTTTTCCACCAAACTTTCACTGACTTTCTGATTTATTTGACTTTCTACACTCAAGTTTTGGGAATGATACTGGCACCGTCAGGTCCTGCAAGGTAACCTGGAGCTTTTTGATGACAGTCTTCAATATTTTTAAGTGCTTCAGCTCTTCCTCTTGTGTGAAACAGGCTGACATGATGGAACTGGAGTGGTGGTTTGGCTTTGGAGGACTGGATTTAAGGAGCTCTTTAACGTTCTCTGAACCCTGTCTTTGATAGTGAGATATTGCTTATGGTTAAGGACTTGAGAATGTTTTATTTTCGTCGTGCTTTGGGAGGTATTGTGAGATGTAATTGAGAAAGGAGGGGTTGTAAAATTGGTGATGGTGTAAGTAGAATGTTCTTCGGTGAAGTAGGGAATTGTGTTGATCAGAAAGTATGTGAACGTGATGATATTTGGTAATTAGGTGGAAAGTGATTCTGCAGCTGATGCACGGTGCAAACGATGTCTCCTTCCTACTACCAGATCCTGTAATTAGTAATGTATTTTGTGAATTTGGCAGTTTGAAAGTGATTTTTCTAAATGTTAGAGATACTGTTGGTTTGCCAAATTTGCTTCCAAAAATAAAGAACCTAAAACTTTGCATGTGAAACTACAGCAGCACAAACAACCAGTCAGAAGAAAACATGTATGCAATAAGAGTGCCCTTTTTGAGTGTTTTTGATTTGCTATGAAAGGAAAAGTGCCTGTCTGTCATTCATTCCTGAGTACGTGGTTGGAAGTGTTTTCATTAGGTTCACTCATAGCGTCTGGGTAACAACAGTTCAGCTTCCATATCAGTCTGAAAACGAATGATTGGGTCGTAGCTCTCACAAATTTGTCGTATATTTTTCTACTTGTTTTGATTTTGACCCCGGAGAGGGAAAACTGTTTTGTCTTGCAGGGTAAGAAGGTGATGGCGTATACAATGAGAAGCTTAAGCACGTGTTGGAGTCATTTCAGAAAACAGGCAGTGTAATAAGGTCGTTCATCAAAGTAAAAAGAAGTGTTTCTTTGCAGTGACAGCAACCGAACATAGGTTTACAACCGTTTTTGGAATTTCTTTGAGTACTAATTTAAGAAGAGGACTGTAGACAGAGGACTGATCAGGAGTGATTTAAATTTTAACTACTGAATCAAACTAAACGAGTGAACTCTGAGATGTATTATTGTCAGTATTTTGGTTTTGAATACTTTTTACAGTTTGAAGACAGAGTGATAGACTCAAAAATATTGCAAAAAATGCTCTTGCCACAGTAACTCAGCTTTAACAATTTATCTTCAAGCCATTTTAACGAGTTATGCAGTGGTTTGACTTGTGATTATCATACGTTTTATGGTTTTAAACAAACAAGTCCAGGACGTTTTTACTTTTTGCTGAGATGCAAGAGTTGGGTTTAGCCATTTATATAACAGCAGGATTTCTCACATACAGACATACTGTGGTGTTTTCTTCCCTTTAACTAATATAGTTGCACCAGCTGTTTGTGAATTCATCAGAGTTTTCCTTGTGAAATTTGGTTGCACTTTTATAGCTAAATACATGTAAGCCTTGCAAAATCCCTCTAGAGCTCAGATATTTTGTAGTTTCTAAGATGTATTACCAACCGACACTGTACAATAACAGGGCAATGGCATTTCATGTAACATGCTAATTGAGCTGTCAGGGACAGAAACCGACTCTCAGTGCTCAGTTCTGATAGAAACTTAGCATAAAATGTAAGGATATTTGTACTTGGTGGATTATTTCTTTGTTGTAACAGTGCTCCTTGGCAAGAAATCTGATACCCTTAGCGAGCCTGTTTATTTCCTTTTTAAATAGACATGCACCGATCGATTGGTGCCGATTTCCTTAATTTTGGGGGATCCATCCTTACAAATGAAACTGATTTTATTTACCTCCAGGAAGGTCTGACAGCCAGCAATTGTTGCTTTTTGCTCTGAGACCTAAAACTCAGGACACTTTATTGGTAGTTTAGGTTAAAACATAAAGATTTTAGTGTTTCACATGTATTGTTCAAAGATTTTCAATAGAATAAGATTGGAACATTGAAGGTATATGCTGTTAGTAATAGAAAATAAAAAGTAAAGAAAGAAAAATTGAAGTGAGTATGTGGGCATTGCCTATTAAAAATGTACCTGTTTAAAGTTGACCTTTTGCACTGGATCTATCAAGATCAGTCAAACGTGGCATACTGATTCTTTGAGCAGGGCCTATACTCACACATGCAAACCAGGCACCTGGTTATCAGCACCTTGCGGAACCAGACACTCAAAACAAACATCAGTAGCAGAATAAGCTGTTTGGCATTGGCAGAGCAGATTCAGCCAATTTTTCATGGGCGCAAGCCACGTACTCAGCTCTGCTGCTCATCCCGAAAATGCATGAATACAATAGAGAAATAAACAGACTTCACATTGATAACACTGTTACAACAAAGAAATTATCCACCAACCAGAAATTGTCTCTACTTTTTGTACTTAGATGGTTTGTTGTTGAACAAACACTTCAATGACATAAATCTGTGGCCAACCGCTACTACTGATATGTAACATAAGCTGCAATCAATATAAGCTAATATATTAGCAGATAAACATCATTTAAACACAAGTATAGTGAGAATATTCGCAAGCTAATGTTAGCTTTGTTAGTTAGCTACTCTGCTGTTCATATTTGATTCCTCAGTGAGGCATTGCTGGCTTTACTGGTAATTACAAAACAATGAACATTCAATATAGTAAGGCAATGCTAGTTAGCTAGTAAGCTAACGTTAAGTTAACCATACAGCAGTTGAATTTGATTGTAACCAGGTGTAAATACTTATTAATAACAAAGAAACAAATTTATCTATCTTCATTAAGGTGGAGTCACAAACAGCTGGTGCAACTAGCTTCAACTCTCTTTCCAGTCAACAGGGTTTAAAGGGACAGTTTGAGTTTTTAGGTTGAGTACTGTAAAAGCAACTGCAGTCAGGTGAGAGCAGTGTAAAACTAAATTTAATCTCTGCTCAGTTTTATTAATTATTTAAAATAAATATGATGTTTTTATTATGATAAACCATAATAAGTATATCAATTACTTATGGTGTCACATGTATAAGGGAGAAAATTAGTGGTTTGTATCCATTTGTCATGTTAGCCCTTTTATCTTATTAACCCATTCATCATGTTAGCCAAATTAATCAATCGAAAGAAAAACACATTTTTGTCTAAAGTGCTCTTAATTTTTTAATTTTCTTATCCCAGCATCAGAGGCTGTAATCAGAGTTTTTATTTCTTCTGCTTAGGTTGTTGTTGCTTCTTTTTATAATTACTGCATCTCTCCAGATAATGTCATTCTGATTTGAGTTGGCTTTGATGAACTACCTCATGCTGAATTTCTGCCAGTTCTCGCATATATTTAGTCACCTGCAGAATTAGCTATCGAAGACGTGTGAATAACAGATTCCATTATTTATTTATTTGAAAGTGTACTATTTGTTGGTTTCAACAGACTTCTAGTTTTGTACATTATGTATACTTCACCTAGAAGTAAGAGAATTGTTATATGTATTTTTTGTTCATTTTTTTCTTTTCTTTTTTTTTTTTTTTTTGATATTGTTTTTAAACTAAATGTGCAATACCTTCAGCAAACTGTGCTAGTAGTATGTGATGGGCCTAGCCTTTGTTAGCTGTCTCCTGAAGGTAAAGAAAATGTTTGGTACTGTCAATCCATGTTTTCCTTTTTTATGAATAAGAATGATTTTTATTTCTGTGACTTGTTTATAGTCATGATGTTACGTAATCCGTTTCACCCACCAAACAAATCTGTTCGCCAAGGATTGATGCCGGGACAGGAAGTCATTTGAGCTTCAAACCCAGGCAACAGACTTTGATTTGGAATGTGGTAAGGACAATAATGTTAATAGACAGAAAAAAAAGATGAGTAAATACCTACAAGAAATCATTATATGTATGGTGCTGGTTTGTTATGTTTGCTAGTGAATCCAGCCATGCAAGTAGTTTTAAGAATTCCTGGATCTGCGTGTCCTTAAAACCGCAACCAACGAAGAAGTGCACTACTAGAATACATGCACTGGGATCTGATGATGCCACCTCTTTAGAAAAAAGGAGAAAAAAAAGAAAAAACATGTACTGCAAATAAAAGAAATACACTTTGATTTCATTGTACATCTTCTTTTTGGTGTTTTGTTGACACAGGGGATAACATTCTCTATTGGGTTATCAACGTAGCACAGAACAGTAAAGTAATTACAGACCTGTATAATTTCTGTTGTTCAGTAGTACCTGAGATGATGAAGATGTAGTGTTGCATAAGTTGAAATGTTCCTTTAGTGTCTGCTTACTGCTCCTTAATTTATCATATTTTTTTCACCTCTTGAATCACTTTAGAGTTCAAACATGTAATGTCCCAAAAAATAACACAAGCTTTACTTTCAAATACACCTGCTTATCTGCCCTTTAATGATGTTATTTAATCAGCCAATCGCATAGCAGCAACTCCAAGCATGTCGACATGGTGAAGACGACCTGCTGAAGTCCAAACCGAGCATCAGAACGGAGAAGAAAGGTGATATGAGTAACTTTGAATGTAGCATGGATCTTGTTTCTGGATGGGAAACAACTGATCTGCTGAGATTTTCACTCACAACCAGTGGTGATTCCTCTGATACTGCAAGGGAAGCTCAGCTTCCCCTAAAATGTCCCTTAAAAAGTGGTGATATGTTCTGCTGTGTGTGCATTTCATTGGTACCTAAATGCATCCTTGTGACTTTGAGGGAGTAAAAGAGTAGGCAGTTTTCCATGCTGGACATGAACACAGCATTCCAAGTTTATATATTGAAGAATAAATGTTAAATTGAAAAAATATGTATATTTTATTATTAAACAAATAGATATTTTTTACCACATTAACACACAAAGTACCAAAAATTGGTACCGTTGAGTACCGGTATTGATTGCCACGTACCGGGCATTGGTACAGTATCGTTTCAAATGTATAAGGTACCCATCCCTAGTTCTGCACAATACGGCAGCCAGACCATAATTCTGTTGTTGTGACGCTGTAAAGGACAAGTTAAAAAACAAACAAACAAACAAACAAAAAAGAGATTAACTGAGGTAAGTTTAAGCAAAGGGATGTGTTATCAAAAAGGTGTCCCATCTTCTTGTAATAAATGGACATGCAGCATTTTATCTGTTGTTTTTGTTTTTCACCTTGATGCTTTTTGCAGCACATTTCCATTGTTACATGCACGTCTGACTTGGGGGGGGGTATGATTTTCAGTTTGTTTCAGGATGCTGCATTTAAGGAAACTTGAATCACCTCATTCAAACTCACTCTGCTTAGAACAAATCTGATTTCTGCAGAGGATCTTCATCATCATCTTTATTTCCGTACAAGTTCATTCATTACAATAGTGGAATCCATAATAAATAAGCACCGTAATGATCAGCAGAACACTAACAAACATTTTGCTTCGTCACAGACACATTAAAGGGAAAAAAATGTCTGTAGTAATCTAAAGAACCTGCAGTAGTAAGACAGAGTGTAGTGTTGTAGTGGTGGTCCACAGCAGTGAGGACAAAAAGCATCAGCTTGTAAACTTTTACCTTTAAAGAGGGGTGTATGGTGACAATGACTTTAATCTTTGTGAAGTAGAAGAAAGAGAAAACAGTCGCATTGTCTTTACCAAGAGCACATTTCTTCTGGATGATGCTAAAAAAAAGTCTTTTTGACAATTAACCACATGCAAATAAATGCACTGGACCCTTCTTTAAAGAGCAATGTACAGTAAGGTGGCAGGGAGAATCTGATGATATAACCTTGTTCAGGGTGAGTCTTACCAAACTGGATACACTGAGCATGATTAATGGTTTCCCTCTCTGTTTGAATTTTTTTCCCCGATCAGGCTGGTTTCATCAACAACACATTACATTCACTACACGGATACATTCTGGATTCAAAACTTCCATTCAGTTCACAATTCACTTCATCATAATTGGCACCTTGGATGGTGATCACGTTATTAATCTTCAGCAGCTCTTTGCCGTGTTAAGAGAAACAAACACAAATTAAAGAAACGAAGCCACAATGAGAGAATATATGCACTACATTTCTTGACAAGCAAGCAACACTACATTTTTTTTTTTCCAATTCAGGAACATTTCCCTGAAGGCACAACCAGGAAATTCCATTGTTAGTTTGAGGGCAGTGTTTAGCTTCATGAGCCAAAATCAACATGGCTTCCAGGCAGGTCGTTCTGATCTTCAGAGAGCGAGCAGCTGAGGCGGTCCAGCTTTGGTATTAACTGTGAACTGTAAATGGCCTTCACCCACTCAGCCACACATCCTTTGTCCTTGGCAGCATGCGCTAAGCTAAAAATGCTTGTTTTCAGTGTCCCTGTTTTATCATCTGTACATTAAAGGTTTATTGACATCTGTGAGGGTCGGCGTGAACCGATGACTGAGGCTTTGCCATCAAGTGGATGTGGAAACCAGGTTGATGGTGAGGCACTGGACGGGCCTGAGGATGTAGACAGCATAGAGGCAGCTATCGCAGCTTCAGCCTAATACTGCTTCGATTCAGTTAAAAAAGGAGCAATGCAGAAAAATCTACTTTTATAAACCTGGCTTTGGGTTATGTTTACAAGTTTGATCCTAAAGTTAAACATCCAGCAAAAATATTTTACAGTATAAAATACAAGACAGGAGGATGGATGTGAGTCAAAGAACTTACTGGTCAGTTCATTCAGATTTTAACAAAATTAATTTTCAGTACCCTCATTAACAAACTATGCAAATTCATTGGTTTTGTGTTGATTTTCAAATTATTACTGTTAGACGTGTGTTGGCAATTAATAAAACAGGGGTTAAATTTTTTGATTTGGAACAAACTAGAAAAATTCAACATGTCAAATCTCTTTTTTGAAAAAGTTAAAGGTGCTGTAAGGACTCTGAGTGATCTTGAAATTGTCTCACTTTTATATATCATTGCTGTCTGGTGGAAAAAAAATACAAAGCTTGAAAATTCCTTTTTCTAGGGGTGTAATAAAGGTTTTTCTCATGTACTCACTTTCAAAGTACACACCAAATACTATGATTTGACGTGTACAAGACCCAAAATGAAACCATTATTTTTTTAGGGTTATCTGTGAACCATTTAGTATTTCAGATGGACCTATGTGTGTCATTTTAAGCATTGATGGACATATGTGTTTTAATAATGTGCTGCAGTGATGGTTATTACCAACCTTGAATCTCCTCGTGTATGTCCCATTACGTTGGTTAACGATCGACTGTTCAACGATTCCACACAGCACAAATACCTAATAAATGTTTTTTCTTTAGCTTCCCCTGTGACTTCATGATACACTAAGGGTCATTAGTCTGATTCAGTCTGTTTTTGTCACAGCACTTCACCAGAGAAACTATGCTGTGTTTTCCTCAAAAACGAATACCTTACCGAGCATTCCTGCCATAAAATTCTGCTGCTAGAGAGAGACAGCAGGTGATATAACGAAAACTGGTTCCTTTCACGAATCGATCAGAAATGGTTCAATCCATTAGCCTCATCATTAGCCATTATGCTTAGCTTTTCCCTTGATGTGCCACACGCCGATCACGCTCGTCAGTCAGCAGCAAAATTTTCGAAGACAATGGCAAAGCCATCAAAGCTCAGCTTCACTCTACTTTACCAAAAAAGGGCACCAACAACACTAAGTGCAATTTGTCCAACGCTGTAATATCATACAAGGGTGGCAACACTGCCAACATGTGAAAATATCTGTTGATGCACAGCGTTAAATACCGCTCTTTGAACACAGAAAATTCACAAGAGAAATTGATAAGGGACTTGATAAAGGATTGGTTGGATGAGCGAAATCGACAATGCCGTTGATATCAATAACATCTTATAAATAACCATTACTACTATATAATGTGGAATTTGTCAAAAGTGGAGATGCCCCCTTGGACAGCGATGATATAATTTTCTGTTTATGAATTTTAAGTCGAGAGTATCACCACCAAAGTAAGTAAATGCTTTTTCTCAGTATCACTGGTCAGGTCCCATCTTCCAGGATCTAAAAACAGTACCAGTTCTGGCCACAGGTGTCACTACAATCAACACCAAACAGACAGTCCTCACAGGGCCTTTAAACTACAGCTAATTTGCATAGCTTGCCTCTTTTTTAATGTGGTTGAACTGACCAAAAAGTTTAAGGTGTTGTGTGACATTTTGTGGAATGCATTTGTTTGATTTCTTGAAAAGGCCAAAGTACAAGCGACAGTATAAGTTGTCTGTGGGAGTTGCGCCAGGTTGGCTCTTTTCCTCTGTTTTTTTAAGTTTGTGTTAAGCTAGGCTAACAAGCTGCTGACTGTGACTGAATGACCGAGGTACCAAACTTTAAATTCAGCTCTCAGTATGATTACTGCATTTAGCTAAACGTAGCACTTTCTGTTAAATTTAAGTATGACAGATCCATTTCAGCCAGCTGTCTGCATTCATCCATGTGCAGTTGTGTTCAAATAGTGGTTGATGAAGTCAGTGCTCTCCAGTTTGGAGAATGTCAGAGAAATTACACAATTACATCATTACATACAGGCACCTGAAATGTTCAAATACTGCCTCCACAAGACAAACCCTGGACTCATCAAGGAGAGAAACGAGGAGGACGCTCCATTTCAAGCATGCGTGCAGCCAAAGCTGCTTTGTTCTCACTTTAAGGTTCCAACAAGGACGACACAATCACTCCCAGTTTGACGTTTGGTTCTTCAAAATGTCTTTCATCATCTCCATTTCAGTCGCTCTGTCTTCATTTATTCGCCCTTTCAGGACATGAGCCCTTAAAGACACCCCACCCAAAGAATTAACAATCCTGCTGAAGTAAGTTCAGTGGCCCAGCTGTGTTAAATGTCACTAGTCCTTGCTCCCAATGCTAGATCCCCTAGTGTTGAAAAGAAATCCTCCATCTCTTTCTCCAGAAGTCGGTTGCGGTTCTCTGCGTCTTCCCGGGCTCGCTCGGAATTCCGTAGCTTGATCTCGAGCATGCGTTGCTTCTTCTTCTCCTGCTCCATCTCTTGTTCCAAACGCTCCATCTGCGCACACAGAGCAGCGCTGGACTCCTCCAATCTGAGGAGGGGAGAGACAGAAAGTTATTCACACTGATTTTTTACCCCTGACCTTTTCTTTTTGATGATTTCAGGAACGATCGTGTGCTACACTAAAACTTTTGAGACTGCTGATGGTGTTGTATTGACATGATGGGATCATTGCAATCCAAATGATCATCACAAACAATAAACATAACATTGACACTGACCAGACACTCCAGCTTATTTCTCAATGGGGTATAGTGTCATCCTATTAAAAGCAGTGTTTTGCATGGTGACATTTTATGTCTTCATTGCTGCCAAGTATTGAAATTTGTTTTGAATTAACCGGAATTACTAAACGATGTCTTCAATAAGGGAGGAATTAAATCCATTGCTTTTACAATCCCTTGATAGGTCTTTGTTCCTGATGATGTAAGGAAGACGTCAAGAAAAATGAAGTCCTGTAAATAAAGAGGGGCCAGAAGAAGACATGATAAACTTGCCATCTGTGTTTAAGGGTGTATTCACACCTGGATCGTTTTGGAAACAGTGACCAGCCCCCCTCGAAACCCCAGTTCGTTTGGGCACGTGAACGCAGGAATCGCACTTAAATGTGGGACAAAACAAGCGGGTCGAGATAGCCAAAAATAAGTTGTCTCAACCCGCTTTCATTGAAAACGCCCCAGCAACCGGCACAACTGACTCATAACTGGCTCACACTGTAGTGATGGGGGCAGCAATGAGCTTGATTAACAACTGTACAGTCAAAACAGTAGAAGAAGAATGAGTAGAAGAATCAACAACAGGGGCAGAAGAAGAGAAGGCTGAAGAACTGAAGAAAATGAGTCGTGGGCTCATGTGGAGCAATAAAGAAATGAAGTGCCTTATCTAAGTGCCTTAACGCAGTCGGGACTCTTGAAAAAGTGCGTTCCGGTTATGAATTCTGACCAATGAGAAAAAAAAATTGATCATGGCATTTGTTAACAACTTTGGACTGCAAAAGACTTTTGGCGAGTGAACACAAACAAACTACAATTTTATTGTTTTTGCCCCATGAATTGGAACAAAGCAAACAAGCCTCAGGTGTGAATACACCCTAAATCATATGAAAAACTGCAAGTGATACATGAAGGGGAAATGCTTAAACATGAGGGCTCTCCTTTCTCACCACTATTGAAGATAACTGCATATATATGTATGTGTATTTATGTATAAAATATATATATATATAATTTAAAAAAAAAACACTAATAAAGAGTACCATTTTAACACTCAAGGGCAGCTATATACATTAACGGCTCCCTTTGGAAAAGCAAATGTGTTCTGCACAATACGGCAGCCAGACCATAATTCTGTTGTCGTGACGCTGAACAGGACAAGGGAAAAAAAAAAAAAAAAAAAAAAGAAGATAACTGCAAAGCAAAAACAGAAATCTAACGATTTTTTTTTTTTTCTTGTAAGGAAGGTAAGACTTTATATGAGCCACATTCACCTGACAAGTCAGACAAAGACGTAAAAAGACACTTGAAGTGAGCAATAAAATCTATCAATGGGGTAAAAAAAAATAAAAAAGATTGGTCTCCATTCAAGAGAATTTTTTTCCCTATATTTTTTACTCTTTACAAGCAATTCAGACCTCATTTTTGTTCTTAAGTATCTTGAAATCAGACGTTTATCAGGTGTTCAGTTGACATTCATTGCTCTAAGCAGAGAAGAGATGTTTACAGTTGAGGAAAGGCTGAAAAGAAAGTTTGAGGAAACACAGGAAAAGTTTGCTAAACTTGTGACTTTTTGATGTCACAGGTAGGGATGGGTACCTTTCACATTTAAAACGATACGGTACCAATGCCCGGTACCTGGCAATCGGTACCGGTACTCAACGGTACCAATTTTCGGTACTTTTTTGTGTTTATGTGGAAAAAATATTTTTTTTTTTTAACAATAAAGTACACTTTCTTTTTCAATTTAACATATTTCCTCTTCAATATATAACCTTGCAATGCCATGCTCATGTCCAGCATGGAAAATCACCTACCCTTCCACTCCATCACATTCACAAGGATGCATTTAGGTACCTAAACATGGTACCTTTTGATTTCACCTGAATCAGTACTTTTGACAGAATTCGGTTGGTACCTATAAAAGTACCTGATTCTGTACCAATCCCTAGTCGCAGGCAGTGGATTCATATGTAACTACAACATCTCATGTTCTCCGGACTAATGCAGTTCATGGAAGTCACACCAAAAGTTAAGGTTTAGTACAAACTGTGGGGCTCTAAAAGCTAGCCTCTGTAGTACTCAGACTTACTTTTGGATCCTTGTTTCATACGCTGTCTTCTGTTTCCTCAACTCATCTTTCAATCCTTCCACCAGGCCACTCAGCGTTAGATTTGTTCCGTCTCCATCCTCAGACATGATAATCGACGGCACTCCAGCTGCCACAGCCGTGTTTCCATTTTCACTACAAGCTGCGCTGCTGCTGCACAGCTCCATGGCTTCACAGCTGTCCTGCTCAGAGCTTGGCTCTGTCGTCATCCCTCCATCCCTCCCATTGTCTATTTCCCGCTGGCTCTCTATCCACTCCCCTTTTTCCCCACTGTCACTCACGACTCCACTGTTCTGATTGGCAGAAGGCTCACTTCCTGAGTCAGGCACGGAGATTTCACAGGAGGAAGTAGACCAGGGTGTGCTGGACACACTTGGAACGCTCCCCATGCTGGAGGAAGAGGTGACGTTGTCATAGGTGGACAGTCTCTGTGAGGATCCTGTGGAGTCTCGGTCACGAGCAGACCGCTCACCAGATGAGGTTCGGCGGTGCCCCCTTAAGGACGACAAACCATTCATGAGCCAGTTACCGCTACCCCCACCTCCCCCACCACCAGAGGACACACTCGTAACATCAGCCGTAGATCCACCACTGCTGCTTTGCTTGGCTTGTTGCTGTGAACGAGGCGCAGACGAGCTTTTGAAGGAGTATTTCCAGGAAGGGATGGCCTTGGCTTGCTTGCTTGGGCTGACCACTGTCTCTCCTTTCCCTGATGAAGACCCCAGTTTTGGTCCAGGATTCAGGTTCGGGGTCTGGGTGGGAGTAATAGCAGCACACAGTTTTGCATCGAGAGAAGAAGCGCTGCTGTGCATTTCTTGGTCAGGGTTGGAGACCGGGCAGCTCTGGAGGTCTTCCTCTGAGATCCAGGCTCCTAGACTGCGATGTTGGAGCTGATGCCCCTGCACAGGGAGCTCTGTTTGGGGCGCTGTGGGTCCTTCTGGGTCCCTCCCTGAGTATAATCGCAAATGTTCCCTGATGAGGATTGTCATCAGGTGCTGGACAAGAGAGGTACCTGTAGATAACAATGATGTTTAGCATTGATGGCACATATACAGCTTGATACAAACTGTTTATCAGCTCACACTACAGAATTCAACGCTGAACACCACTGTGGTGATGTGTCTGTGCATCATATTGTTTGTACCTTCCATGATGGTGACTGGGTCCTCCATCTTGGGTCGAAGGATATTTGGTCCAAATACTGTGGCCAGGTTCTGGACACTCATCTTGTTTTCATTACAGTGGGATTGCACCTCATCAAGGAATCTAAGGAAGGACAAGAAAATAATATTATCAACACGATGACAGGACAATTTTCTTACAATCGATCCAGCTACATTTAGCCCCAAGCAGTTCAGTTTGATTTGTCTGGGCACGGCTCACATTTTGTGGTGTTTCCATTGACAAATTCTGGGACAGATCCCCAAATAACCGAGCTGTCCCACTTTTTGAGACCCTACCATGGGGTTGCCAGAGTAAACCGATCCAATCCTGAAAGTTGGAGCTACAACTACACACACTGAAGTGTGTTGATCAGTTGAAAGAATCGTCACAGAAAAAAATACACAAGAATGGCAGCTGTCAAACATTGTTAAACGTGACGTAAAACCAGTGGTTTAACCTCTTATAACAAATGAAAACGAAACTTTTCAGAAGAAAAAAGGACTTGAATACAAGACAGCCCAATTTTGTCTTCAAATTACCACAACAATTGGACATGAGAAACATTTGTACAAGGTGTGTTAATTTTTTTAAGTTTGACCACAGCCCATCAGGAATGACCGGAGAGACAGATTTTTTGACCTATACTGCAGCCAGTCACTAGGGGGAGCATTTTTTGTGGCGACCTCACCCCAAGTTGAGCAAAATAACATCATGCTGCTGTGGCGTCAGGCTATTATGTAACTAACGCGGCTATGGGCATCCAGTTTACTCACTGCCTACCATGAGGGGGCACGGTTGGCTATGGAAACGCAAACAGGACCAGGCTTGACTGGGACAACTCGAACCAAACCGTAATGACCTAAACCGGACTGCTTGGTGAAAGGCCATTTGTTTTTCGAGAGTTTCTTCAACAAACCCAAACCCTGTCACTTGGATCCCATCACATTAACACAGTTGTAATGAAACCTCTTCTTACAGAGCCTTATCTCGATTCAGACACCTTACCCAATTTAAAACTTATCTTTAACCTTCTCTCTCTGTTTAGAATCCTTGAGAAAGCAGTGGTCAATCAGTTTCATGAATTTTTCATTACAGAAGCATATTTGAGGATTTGCAGCTGGAAATTTGGCACAAAAGTAGCTCAGATGCAGCACTAGCGAAAAGTTCAGCTGATCTTAAAACTGCTTCCAACCAAGATTTCTTTCATCACTTCTTTTTTTAAATCTCACGGTGGCATTTGAAACAACAGACTGTAATAATACCCTGTCATGAGAATGGAACACTTAATTGGAATTAAAGGAGCCACATTGATTGTATTGACATTTATTGTATGATGATTATATAAAGTCATTAACAAAACCATAAGAAACTACTTTAATGAATCTGAATCGGGAAAGTTAAGATATGAAAACATATATATAAGAATTATTGGTTGTTTGTGGTCTCACACAAAGCTCTCCGTCTAAACACCAGCAGGGGGTTTTGATCTAGTTGGGATATTGTTGTCAGACGTTGGGTTGTTGGATGAAGTTTGATCTCTCTCAATATTATATTTACTTCTGACAAGACCTTCTTTGTGTGTAAATTGTTTCGATATGGCACAATTATTAAATCATTAAATTTCAGTCAACTGAATAACAAAAAAGAAGAAATTAAAAATCATCAGTCACTTACTTGCATATGTACTTGAGGAGATTATAGTTCGGTAGAGGTAGAGTGCTGACTTGCCTAACAAGCTCCTGGACCCCCTAATTGAAAGGTACATTGAAATACTGTTAGATACACACTCTTAAACACAAACAACACATGCAGAGAGTATAAACAACACATACCTCCTCCTCATCTTTGGCCAAAAGCTGTGCACAGGTTAGAAAGTCCTCGTATTTGGAGAAAGGAATGACAGGTTCAGGCAGCTCTCGCAGATACAGCTTTAGCAAGGATGCCACCGTGTGGACTTCAGTATTACTGCACAAAAGAACAGAGGATAAAATTTGATGTTCCGACATCAAACTCTTTAAACACTAATGCCGTCCTACCTCCTCTATTTACCTGTCAAACAGAGGCTTGTCTCCGCAGTCAAAGGCCTCCTGCAGCTCTTTGACCAGGTTGGCTTGTCCTGGCATTCGAAAGAGACCCTCCTCGTCCAAACCTCTTTCTCTGATGAAGTCCACACACTGCTCCACCAGTAAGGGTGCCAACCGGGGGCCGAACTTCCTCTCATACTGCACTGTGTCCTCCAGTCGCTGACCAAATATCCCTGTGGACAAATGCAGAAAACATGATACTGATTCTGATACTTGTTTAGTTCTGATATATCATTCACACATTTGCTGAAAGTATTTCACCAATAGTTTAAACTGTAAGGTTTACAAAAGCCACACTGTACCATTCACATTAGCCTCTCACTGCCCCCCTTTTTGCTCCCCCACTGGCAAATAACAGTCACAACATCACTGGCCCTACACTTAACCCTAAAAAAATTAAAGACCAGAGACATGATAACATCTTGATAATGTGTTTGAGTGCAATTTTAATGTTCTGAGACCCTCTCAACACTGCATTTAGAGGTGTGTGAGCAAGTTGCTTGAAGAATTTAGATCTTTGTGACACACCTGAATGTAGTATGCCATTTGGATGACTTTACTGTACAACTTCAAGGCCATGTTTAACATCATAACCCCTTAAAACGCTACAATACTGTATTGCTGTTGTCTCACAAAGCTAACAGAGTATAATTGAGCTTAACACTCTATTCAATAACTTTCAAGGTTATCTTCAGTTTACCGCTATTTGGAGGTAACTAAGTTAAAAACATAGACTTTGGTCTTTTAATGGTAGAATATGGCCATTAAAGGCCTTTGTAATAGCGTCTGAAGAGAAAAGTAGAGTTAGAATGAGAGCAGATGTGAAACACTGGTGTTAGTGAAGATGTGTTCTTAATAATAATATAAAATATTATATCAGTTGACGCAGTTAGGTTTGTTAAGACGACACAGTCGAAATTAGTAGGGCTTACTCTATTATTTCTCGTTGCTTTTGAGCCCCCATTGGCTGTAAGTATAATAATGACTCAATTTTGGTATTTGTTACAGCCATGGGAGAGAAAACAACCGTGTTCATTTCGAAGACACTCCTTTTTGTATCAAAGTCTTTTTAATATAATTTAGCTTTAGCATTAGAACCGCTACTCGACAGCTAAACGCGTTTAATTGGCTACAGCCAAACGTCTTTACCTGTTGATTGGCTGCAGCAGTCGCAGCTGGTGGACAGTTCGCTGTAATCATAATAATTCACCGAGCAGGCGCTGCACAGCAGCAGGGGACGCTTCTCGTACATCCCAAACCCACATTTCACCAAGTTTATCCATTCCGGTTCAGGCATTTGTCTTCTCTGTTTAATCCTAACTCTCGCACTACAAGCTTCAGTGGTGAAGGAGCTGAGCTAACAGCAGCTGACGGAGGTCAGTGTGTTGTGACCGCACCGCTGCTGTTAACGACGGGCCTATAAATTGGCGACAGATCTATTCTTACCCGAGAACCGAGCGACAGACACTCTGTAACCCGTGATTCTGAGAGGGAGCCTGGATACATGACCCGCCCAGATCGAGGTTACATAGCTGTTAACAAATTACCACATCAATATCAACACCACCAGGTAATTCACAGCTCATCTGAGGAAACATCTGTGAACAGGGACGGAGCTCCTAGGGGCCTTTCACAAATTAATACCCACCAAAAATGAACATTTTTTTAACACTGTTTTCAAGGTATTAAAATGAAATGTAAAAATGTCACATAATTAACACATATTTAATCCAACTATGATTGGTTGTTCATATATAAAAGATATGTTTGATATGCTGCAACAATAACATTGTAAAATACCAATTAAAAAAACAAAACAAAACAAACAAACAAAAAAAATATTGATAATTATCTCCTTAGCAAACAAACTGGCTTGTGGTGGCTATTATTCATGGTTGTTTCATCAAAACAAGTGTGCCATGTTATTTGAATAGGTAAAAAGTTTTGAGAGCTGCAAGTTTAAACAAGTGCAATGTGGAAACAAAGTTGTTTCATATTTCTTGAGATCATCTACTTTAAAAAGTATAAATAAAAAAACACAAATCTGCTTAAAAAAGTATTCATCATATTTCATCACAACATACTGTATTATTACTTACTGCAGCCATCCAACATCTGCCAATTAAATCCTTGATTATTAAATGTTGTGTCTAGGAAGAATTCGGGTTGTCATAAGCTATATCATCGGTTTGTAATTCGACATTTATCTTCCTATTAATACACAACTCTTCTGTAACCCAACACCATGCTGTTCAGCTGCTCTCAGTTCACACCCAGACAGGCCTGCTTATATTTCTGGCCTCCCGTCAAGTACACTAGTTAGACATCCAGACCACAGCAGACAGGGTGAGAATTAACAACATGCTTATGTGTAATAGGAGAGGAGGACAGAGGTTTTAGGAATAAATAACTGCTTGACAAGGATGAAGCTCTTAACTAGATGTCCAATCTAAAATATTGATTACAGAAGGAAATGAAGTGAATTAAAATCTTTTATTTTGATCTAAACCGACTGGGATAGTTGACAGCCTAGTCTGATCACATTTCCCCTGTCAGGTAAAGTAGTCAGACTCCAGGGTGAGAATTAATGGGCAGCTAATGAAATGAGACTCAGTAGAGGTAGTTGATACCTTTTCAAACCTGGGCTCAAGTTTGCAGCTCATAGAGCGTAATGAAGACACAGCACAGACTGAACTGTAAGCCAATGCAGTTTTTGCAGCAATGTAATGCTAAATTTTGGACTTGACAAATATGGTGCATTTAGGTGCCGTTGGCAGCCTTGAGTTTTAAATGCCACCCATTCCTATGAGATCATAAAGGGACATCAAAAGGATGGCAATCTGTTTTTAAAAGTGATCATGTTCCCTATGTTTCAAAAGTTAAAAGATTTGTCTGTACCTCCTCCAAATGGTGCCCAGATGACCCGCCGTATGGCCTTGACCCAGTCATCCATGTCTGACTGGGAGTTTGCCATAAGCAGAAAGGACTCATGGCTGATTGGGGCTCGGTCCTTTTCTCCTATTCCACCTGAACGGGAAATGAAAGGAAAATCAGAAAATTACAATTAGAGATTTTGACAAATGTGGTGGCTGTTGAGTGTGGATACAATATCAAAACAGGCAAGTATGTGTATTTTTCTGATGACAGTCCCCACATTGCTTTGTTTTTGAATGCTTTGTATAAGTTTTGCTAACAGCCATATTAACTTTCTGAAGGATCCCTCCTTTATCAAGACTGCTTTTCCACTTTTAGGGCTGGAGGCTTCCTTGGTTGTCATTGGACAAGAGGCAGGACCAGCACGTTGAAACAGACAACCATTCACTGTACACCCTTACACTTTTGAACAGTGTGTAGTGACCTGATGAGTATATTTTTGGAGTGTAGGAGGAAGCCAGAGTACCAAGAGAGAACACACACATGCACAGGAGAACATACAAACTCAATGAACCTTCTTACTGTAAAGCAACTACACCACAAGCTGCTTTCAGTACAATGAACCTCAAAGTATGATTTCTCACCACTAGAGGGCACACATGTCCTTTTAAACATCATCTGCATTTAGACATCTGTGATCATGGCACTGGTCTACTTTTAACTGAAGGGGTTCAGGTGACTCATGTTGTAAAAAAAAAAAAAGTAAAGTGATGAATGAACTTATCTCAGAATGTGAATACGTGATTTACCTTTTCTTATACACAGAAGTATAGTGACCCTAGAATAAACTGCATAAACAAGGGTGGTTTAAAATTTGATGATGCAACAAAAACAAAAACAAACCCCATTTAAACACAATAGACATCAATTTTATATAATTATCTTTAAATATAATTAACTCCACATTTGAATACAGTAATCTGTGGAGTATGTCATCTGTTACCCCTTTGTCTTAGCCATTAGTGTTGGATGGTGTGTTGCCACAGACACAGCCATTGTTGTCACAGTCATTTAGCTGTGAGAAGGGAATCCAAATATAAACAGTGGTGCCATAAAGCTAAGTGCCATTGTCACCCAGCTTTGCAAACTCACACTACCATGATGAACAACACACTGCGCTCTGCAGTCTTCAGATGAGCTTTCGTGTCTTGGAAAGAGTTAGTCCAGCATTTAGCGTTGTGTGTTTTTTTTCACATGCATAAATGTGCGATGTGTGCATGACTAGTCGTGCGTAATATAGTGATAAAACCCAATAGCTTGTGTTTACCCTCAGAGAAAGAGTCCAATTATAAAGTTTGATTAATAATACAGACAAGCGCCTGAGACGTGAAGGAGCCTCACCACATCCAATACTTCCTCTTCAGTGAATCATGCCCTGATAACAGATCAAACACACACTCACACACTCAGACATACATGCGTGGAGCCACTTGAAATCAATCCCAGCTTCGCCAGCAGACACTATAACTATTGGGAGATCCAAGCTTAGACGGATGCAAAGTACAAAGATCCCCTCAGGAGCCAATTAAGATAACACTGACTGCAGGGTGTACAAAGAGACACTTTAAACTGAGTTTTTTCTGCTGGAAATTTGATTTCCATTTGCCAACCATCAGACAATGTTTGACATTTTAGCCTGCAGGAAAGATGGATGTCTATAGCTTGTTTGTGTAGATTGTGCTATCTAGATGCCTGACATTTGAGAATAAAAGTAATAATTCTGTGCACACAAACAGACACTGGTCTTTAAATGTCAGACTGCTCAAAGCTGTCGAAGAGAAAGGAAATGAATACAGGAAAAGGGAAATGTAAGTGTCATACATCTAGTAAAACTGTCAACATTTCTCTCCAGTTAAGTTTTATTAAGCTCTCTGATATTTCCTTCTCAAACTAATGTAGTTGACAAACACAGGTTTTGATTGGCTGCATTTCTCCTGCCTCTTTTTACTCAGCCTAGATAAAGAAAATATTAAGATAGCAATTAAAAGTTTAAAACTGGTCCTCACATATCACTCCTGGACAAAATCAAAATGACCTCACAAAATAATAAAATAACTACATCCCTTGTTATTTTTCTGTCAGCATTCACTTTGGGATCAGGCCTTTTCCCTTACAATAGCTAGCATAAATTAGCCTTACTTACTTTTCACAGCAATCCTTTACATTCAACTCGTTTTTTTTAACATACACACTGAAATAAGTGCTTTTTAAAACAATAATATTAACCTGAGCTAATAAATGCAACAAACTGTGCACATGCAATCCCTTCTTTCACACAATTAAAATTTTTCTTTTACATCCCTACATGTTAGACACTGATGTTAAAAGCCATGTGGCCTATGATGAACACGATAACTAAAGCTGAAGGTTTGTTTTTCTTTAGGCTGAGGTAAAAATCTAAATGTTAAGAAAAATAAAATATGAAACAGTTGAATTAATTTGAAAGAACCTGATAGTGGGATAAATATCCACATCACACACATGTCTGTGTGGTATGAATGGAGCTTCATTCAACTTCATTTTCCCATCATGACATCTTTTTGCCTATTGTCTGAAAATTCTGACTTATTTTTTTTGTCACCAGATAATGTTGGATGTTTTTTTAGAGTAGTTTTTCTGTAATTACAGGTAATTTTTCATTGTATTGAGTTGGGAAAAAAAAAACTGTTTTAATATTAACTTGATAACTTTCTGGTAATCGAAAAACCAAAACATTAGGCTGTATGACGTGAAGGACTAATCACAGTGAGGTCGCCACAAAAACTGCTCCCCCTGGTGACTGGCTGCAGTATAGGTAAAAAAAATCCATCTCTCCAGTCATTCCAGATGGGCTGTAGTCAAACTTTGAAAAATTAATATACCTCATAGAAATGTTTTTCACGTCTGATTGTTGTGGTGATTTGAAGATATCATTTGGCTGCTTAGTACTGAAGTCCTCTTCGTTCTGAAAAGTTTCATTTTAATTAGTCATAAGAGATTAAAATGAGGTTTTATGTCATGTTTAATGATGATTGACAGCTGCTGTTCTCATGTATTTTTTTCGGGGATTGTAAAATATGAGAGGTAGAGTCAAGAAGGGATTAGACTCTCGAAAGACACAAAAAATTATTATATTTGTCACCTGGCTCCACTCAGATTCTCCCAGAATCCCTCACAGTCTTTACGCTGTCCTCTCTAAATATAGTAAATGTTCATTGCCATCACTTTTATTAATGAGTCTCATGAAGTTAAGCCTTCTATGGTTGGATTATTGGGATACAATTCATGATCACCCAGTGTTAAACCAAGACCTCAAGAAAACAAGTAATATCAGTTCATTTTTAGGAGAAAGGAAATAAATAGTCATGTTAACTGATGCGTGTTTACCTTAACAAGCTAAGTTTCTTGGCGATTAAAACCAGTGGTTATTGATTCTAAATTACAAAAGTAACACCTGTTAAAGCCTGATAACTTACATTACACACATCAAATCACTCTTAGAAGGGAGTCATGGCCCTTTCTCAGCAGACAACATGGAGCAAATTTTTACATTGCTTCCAGTGTTTTCTGAGATCACACAACTTTGCACTATAACTACTTTTTGTTGTTGTACAAATTAAACCAATTTAAACCCGCTAAAGTTTCTTTAGATCAAGACTTGCATATTTGTAACTGCTAGGTGTTGTATGTGTGTTTGAGGTTATGGTGTGCCCTGCTTATTATTAGTGTTACATTTGAGAGAGGAAAAGATAAGTATCCAACAAGGGCATGGGTGAGAGGAGGTAACGAGAAAGAAAGTGCTGTGTGTTAAAAGTTTTAAGGACGACAAGGTCACCCCCAAGTCATGTAGTCACTCACAGTGTAGCTTATAGCACATCTTCCATTACCTTATGTTTCCCACTTTATTTCAACAGGAGCACTCACTTTCAAACTATGTAATTTGTTTTAATTGATTTTGATAGGCTTATCAGTCAACATTATATTACATAAAAAAATATTTATAACACTACCCAGTTGTTGTTGTTGTTGTTGTTGTTTTTTCAGGTAATGGCATAAAAATAGCATGCTAAGCAAAAAGCACACACATGTTCAAACCCTGAACTAAGACACAAATCCACAAAGCCTCAAGCAACTTTTCAGACCTGACCTCATGTTTTCATCCAGCATGCACTGCTGTGGACACAACAAGCTCCCCTTACAGTATATGTATATGTACTGTAAGTGTGACACACAATGCAAGACACACTTCAACAGTGACACTGGACCAGTACCTTTGCTCAACCCTGTAATCATAGTTTTCTGATTCAGTGCCTGCCAAGAAAATGGTCTGACCTACTTTACAACTTTATAAACATCTACAGTGGTCAACAGAATCAGGGAAGGTAGACATTGGTTGAACCCTCAGTGCATACCAACCTCACCAATCAGCCTGAAAGTGTTGAACAAAACAACTCACTTTTCTTTCTTTTCAGTAACAATAGATACATGAACACGTTCAAGCATTCAGACAGGGCAACTACAGGAAAATTATTTCATAAAGCAAAACATTGCTGGAACAGTTTGTTTAATGATAAGAAGTTTTCCAAAACATTGCCTACTCTATGCCTGGGCTCCTTTGACTCTCAAAGCAACACAATCCTTCAACTACACTGATAAATCTCAAGCATCTGTTTCCCGTTACCTTGGAGATGTTGTTTCTTCAGCCTGTCCGGCTTGCAGCACACCGGCCCCATGTCTGAGTGAGCGGTGCAGGCAGGAGCTGGGACTGGCTCTGGCCTAAAGCGGCAGCAGCAGCATGAACCGGCTTCTCAGTTACCACTAAGTCCACTTGGATGCAGATCAGTACGCAGGTAGCACCGACGGCCAGAACCTGCCAGTGAGGCATGCTCAATGCCAGCGCAAACAAAACCCGTCAAACGAGTCCCACTCCTTGCCCTTCACTCATTTATTCTGTCCATTCATTCTCTCCTTTCTTCCTGGTTTGTTCATTCAGCAGTGTGGGCAGCAGGTCCGTTCCCTCAGCTCCCCTGGGGAGAAGCAAATCCCTAAGGAGGAGTAAAACAAGACTCCCTCTCTCTTTCACCCTCTGTCCTTCCCTCTCTCCTTCTGCGTGAGTGTGTGTGTGTGTCACTGTGTGTGCAGGAGCAGGGTGATGGGCTGTCCTCCAGTCCTCGCCAAACAAACTTGTACACACAGAGTGAAAACAGACAATGCCAATCAATGTCTGTGAGATAAAGGTAGCACAGACTCTGGATTCCTAGAGTCAGACTTATTCCAGGTCCAAACAAACTGTACAGTCTGTGTATCCAGTCTGTTTTACTTAGCTCTAATGAGCAACCTGCCATAAGTTAGAAACACTTTCATTTTGATATGGTTAAACCCTTTGCGAACACGTGTACAACTGTGTCTGAATTCCAGTCAGGGTACAACATACTACCTTAGAGTTTGCAGTGTGTACTGCATACTACACACTTAAGGAGAGACGATTGTAAAGTTGCAAACACTACAAATAAAATTTCCCCATACTTAGCTCAAAACATCACTTTTCTGCAGATATAGAGAAATACTTATGAAATGTATTTGTCAAATATCATAAATATAAATGTTGAATATTTTATCTAAATGTTATATCTAAATGTTGTTTATAAATGTTATAAATAAATGTACTGATTATAAATATTTAGCCAAGACTAAATATTTATCAAAGATTTATAAATCTTGAGCAAGGATTTCTAAATAGTTGCAAAGATTTCAAGATATTAGCTAAAATTTCTAAGTATGAAGTCAAGATTTATTAATCTTGAGGTACAATTTCTAAATATTTAGCTACGATTTTGAAACATTTAGCTTTGATTCTTAAATATTTTGCTAATATGCTAATTCAACCAAAATACCACCAAAAATAAAAGTTTGAGGAAGCAATTTTGAGAATGTCAAGCTCTACTTCTTCAGTGTCAGCCACAGGATCTTTGACAGTACCATCACAGCACTTGATATGTTTATTTTCTAATGGCTGATTTAGCTAAATGTGTTTGACTTTCTCAAAATCCGCTTGGCTAAATCGCTTCTTCCAACTTGCATTTTGGTACTTTGGGCGGTTGGGAGTGTGAATTTGCATGTTAGCTAGATATTTGGAAATTGTACCTCAAGATTTAGAAATCTTGACTAAATATTTAGAAACCTTAGCAAAAGATTTATAAATAATAAGTCTTAGCTAAATATTTAGAACGAAAACTAAATGTTTAGAAACGTAGCTGAATATTTAAAATCAGGCCATTCATTTATGACATTTATAAATAACATTCAACATTTAGATACAACATTTGCCATTTAGATAAAACCTTTATCATTTATACATAATATTTGACACATATACTTCACAAATATTTCTCCAAATCTGCAGAAAAAGTGATGTTTCAGAGCTAAATGTGGAGAATGTTGTTATTATTTGTTGTGTGTGCAACTTAACAGCGCTCCATACACTGCATTTTAAGATCAAATATAGTACGTTTGATGTGTGATGATCTCTTTTGCAGTTGCTGGTCTTGGCTTTGTTTGTTTCTGGTTTTAGAAAGCAAATGTAAAGGGCAGCCAAGCTAAAAGCAAAACTGCTTCTGTAGCATCATGTTTTAAGTTGAAAAAGTTAATGAGTGGTTTGTATTTAGTTTAACAACATTTACAGAAAGGGACGGTCACTTGTGAGATGGGTCGATTCTGTAGGTAACAAAATAGATAACAGTTTGATAATGTGAGCATTGTAGTGTTGGTTAACTCTGCTCCACACTTTTTTTTTCTAAATAGGAGGTTAAATGCTATCCCATATTTAAGATATAAATAAAAATGCTGGCCCAAACTAAATATGTGCAAATTTTCAAACCTCTACATTTCTGTGTTGTGGAAATCTCTAAATTTGTCTTCACTTTGCTAATAATGGTCTGTTTTGAAAAAGTGTGAGTTCTTCATTGGACTTGTTGAAATAGTGCGGTCATCACATTATGACTCTTTTAACTGGCTTCATTTCACATTGGAGGGGTGGGCCTCAAACCCTAAGGTCTGCCCACATCTCTGCCCACTACAGGCCTTCAGATGGCCAGCCAATCAGAGGTGAGGGAGTTTGTGTAGTGGGGTGCCTTAAAGAGACAGACTGCATAAAAAAAAGATGTTTCCGACAGAAGCTGAAATAAAGGGGTTGCTAAAACTGTACGAAAGTTTAAAAAAAAAGCACAGTAGAAAAATACCTTCTCTTTAAATGCTGCATACTATTTTTTCATACAGGCAGTTTTGAAAAGTCTGAGTCTCGGTCCCAAAAAAGCTTCTTTGAGTCCCAAACATGTAGTGTAATTGATGGTCTGCATGAGTAGAACACTTAAGTCTAAACTGTAGCCTTTTCCTTGGAGCATACACACACACACTACTTGACTCAACTATAACACATCACACATTGCTCACCCAAAGTTCTAACTCAGTAACAAACACAGATTTCAGCTTCTAATTATTAACCAAATACAAGCAGAGACTGTCTGCTGCGTCAATGATTTAAGATCAGGTTGTTCTTTGCAAATTATTTATTTCATTATGTATTTTACAACTAACAGGGACAGCGGAGAACTTTCTTGCAATAAATGGCCACTCTGATAACTGCTGGACATCATACCATAAAAATATTTCTTGTGCATAATTCTTTAAACTGCAACTTACACTACACAAGTATGACGCATAAGTTTCACATGGCAAGCTCGCTCTGTTTACACGTTACACAGTGTTTGTAAAGTTCCCAGAATTTGCTGTATTTTGGCTACTGTACAGTAAGAACATGTGACACTCTTCTACTTCGAGTGTGTGAGTTTGCTGCTAAGGTTACGGAAACCTCAGATATTTGTCATTGTTTCTCACTAAAGCGGCATTTTCTTCCTCTGCTCATGCATGCATAGGCAGGGTGGGAGTGTGTGTGCTGCCTAAACAGCGTGTTCACACAACGAATTAGCTGAAGCTGTCACGTTTGCACAGGCACAAGTGTGTTTGGTGTGTGAGTGCGGTGTTTTCCAGATGGCTTAATTGCCTCACACTGCCACAACAGAGGGCTTATAGCTTAAGTCAACCATTAAATACAAAGAATATTTAAAAATACTCAGTTATTTGCCCATTTTCTTCATACCTACAGGCTTTAAGTCAAGCTTTTGTCAGTTTCAGGCACATGACTGAGGAATCGCCTTTGTTTGGTGCACTGCTTTCTCTGTCTGCAGTAAATACGGATAAAAACCATGGTGGAAGTCCAATTTCTATTTGCATGCATGCTAAGATACTGCTGTTAGTTTCCCCCCTGGGTCTGTTTTGGGTCTATATGTATCTTAGGGATGCAGCATTCTGCAGCCAATACCTATCTTGTGTAAAAGGACCCACTACTCCATAACTCAACCATAAACATGAACAGTGGATTCACCCTCTGGGTGGATACACACACACACACATACACAAGCAAGCACTTTGTACAAAAACAAAGCCCATCAGTCAATGACATGAACCAGGTGAAAAGCCCAAGTCTCTGGGCTTCTTCAGAGGACAAAGCTGCCATTACTGTGGACATAGCAGCTCCATAAGAAGGAGGGCATGTCTAAATCTCTGACCTCATCTGACCTTGGATTGGAGGTTTTTCTGTGTGGGTCTAATGCTACTACTGCTAATCATACCCTAGAAAAATGATCAGGAGCAGATCTAGAGGGGAGGCCTAGGGTGGCATGGGCTCTCCTTAAAGCTAATTGGCTACCTCAGGTGCTACATCACAAATGTAAATAATGGTTGTTTAATTACCAAGTCAAATGATGGACTTAGGTTAAAACAGCCGTGTGGTTATTGGACAGACAGAAAGGATAAATAATTTCAAATGTAAATCTTGAATTACCGCCACAGTTTACGTCGCTGGTCCTTTTTCAAATAGAAGCCTAATATAAACAATGTAAACTGTAAGCCCTGTGATTGGTTGGCTGGGCTGCATCATATTTCATGTATTTATGCTATTTCAAGAATTGCATATATTGCCCCACATTGAATCCACTCAACTTCTACTCCCACTTTCTTTTTTTGTGATAACTACTTGACGATGACAGTAACATTTATCAGCTCCAGTTTGGCATATAGCGGGACAGGAAAGTTTCAATGGACTTGGTAAATAGGCTGAAACCTAGGGATGCACTATTTCAACTCTTCTGGTCCCGATACTAATCTGATACCTGCATGCCCTACGGTAGGATAAGACTGTTAATGGTTTTGGTGAAAGCCAAAAAATGAGTTCAAGGAACTACTGAGGTTATTAAAACTATAAAATGTTCAAATGTTAATCAGCAGTTTGGTAAGAACAGTGCTTCAGAATGAACAGAAATTACTATTCAGTCTTAAACTTTTATACCCTGTAGACTGATAATGCAGCAAAAAAATTAAATACATAAGAGGTGACATTCAAAATCAAGTAGCCAAGAGCCCCAGTAAAAGAAAGGCGTAGAGCTGGTTGCCTGTTTCAGCACCATGGATCGGGCTGATACCAGGACCAGGTTTGGTGGATCCCTATTCGAAGCACTTTATACTGCTGGTCTCATCATCCCCCATACACACCACATTCAAACACTGATGGCAGAGACTGACAACAGCATTAGCTAACACATTCTTACCCACCCAAACACCGCTGACCAACAGCAGGAGCAACTTGAGTTTCACACCCGGTTTACACGACAACATTTCATCTGAAAACGCTAAAAGTCAGTGAAAAAAATCTGCTTTTACACAGAAACGCAGAGGGACTGAAAATGCTGTAGTGAGCATGCCTGGCCTGTAGTCAGTGCTATAACTGTCTTGTCTAGAAGCAGCTTTTGAGAGATCTCCCTGAAGTAGAGTTGAGTCGATCATCTGGTGTATTGGTGAATGATAAGTGCAAAAGTGGAGCAACAGATGCTCATTTTGATGAAAGACAGTCAGCAGATTCAGCAGATAGAGCAGCACAAGCACATCACAGAAGTCCACGATGATCGTAACAACTGTTGTCCTGTTGTATGCGCTCGTGCGAAGCAGAATGCGATGTCAGCATTTCCACTGAAATAGCCGGCTTACCGTTTACACAGCAATGGTGTCGGCAGCATTTCAGAAAAATCCCACTCTGGAGGTCGTTTCCAAAAGTTTGCTTTATATATTGGCTGAAACGCTGTTTCTGTGCAAGGCTGAAATGCAACAAAACTTTTGCGTTTCACCCTAAAATCGTTCTTGTGCAAACGGCCCATTAGTGTCTTGCCCAAGGACACTTTGGCATGTCACTACAGGAGCTAGGTTTGATGACAACTCTACCCCTAAGCTTCAGCTGCTCATGACCTCAAAGCAGACATACTCCCAAGTGTGTTGCACAAATGACTGCATCAGGCACCAAGGTGTCAGGTCAGCCCAGAAGTATACACCGAGCCCTGACAGGCCACACCACTCAAGAGAAGTTGGGATCCACTCCTGTATAAGATGGTACTTCAGATCAGAACTTTACTGTAATTCATCCCCTAATGCTTTTGTTGTGGTGAAGAAAATCACAACTTCATTTAATGGGATTGTTAAAGTAACAGTGTGCCAACAACAACTGCCAACCCTATCAGATTTAAGAGCTCATGTGAAAAGAGTTGTCAAATCAGCCTTAAGGAGCTCTCTGCTTCTTTATCAGTGGCTGACTGAGACATCAGTGTGTGTCCAACGGTGAAGACTCATTATGCTCTTTGCTTTTCTTTAACCGCTGAATAGAAGCATAAAAGAGTGAAAGCATTTGTTTGGAAGAGCACCAGAGCTTATTGAGTTCATTCCTAATGAGTGTTTTGCTCAAGTAGGCTGAGGCTTTTTGTGTTTTTCCTTTAAACAATTACTTCATCAGGTGATTTCTTTTTTTTAACCAATGAGGTGCTTTCTGTCTGTACAGTTTCAAAGAAAGCAGCTGCAGTGGGTAAATTTCTGCTAACCGGACCATTTTAAAAAGTAAGGGGGCACTACTTCCTGTTTCGCATTACATTTAACACATTGTGAGGTGGATAAAAGACATTGTGAAAAATAGATGCAATTCACGTCTTCCTCTGACCCACATCCTTCTGCCCCGTGTCTTCTTGCATCATTACCCCACCTGACTTCTTCCCCCCTCTGCGTTTTTCCTCCACCCTTCCCATCACTCCTCCTGCCTCTCAGAGCCAGCAGGCTGGGGTTCTCACCGCTCTGCTATGTTGACTGGCCATAAACAAAACACACAGAGACTCACAAGCCTGTCGGCCATTCTAAACAAAGGAGAGGGACCTCTGAGCAAACACTTCCAGAGTGACAGATTGATAGAGAGCTGGAGGGATGGACTAAACCACCACCGTACACAGCTGCTGACTTGCAGTTTCAATTGTAACAGATGATGGCTGTCGTTTGTACAAAACATCAACTGTGACTGCCACCAACACTTCAGTGAAATATTCTCAAACACAATCTAGAGTTTATTCTTGTACTTCTCACTCTGATTCATGTCCAAACGTCCATTTTTCAGTGATAAGTTTTGTTTTCTTAAAGACGCTACGGAGGATCCGTTTTTAATTGCACTCCCTCGCCACCTTCTGGCCCGGAGTCTCCGCACACTGTCGTAAATTACTTTTAATGAGGCCTGTGTTTGTTTTGGAATTAAATGGAGATTACATAAAAGAAATTCTTTGTTCAAGACAATTTTTTTCTGGATGCAACGCACCAAGGTAAGGTATTTATCAGTACAATAGTGCTGCGGTTTGAAACGTGACATCAAGCAGACGTATATGTAGTGCTATCGGCAGCCCGATGCTCTGACATATCTGAAGGTTAATGTGGCAACAAGTAAACACTGTTAGTTTCTAAGTAGTTTAGTAGCCGTTCATATTCAGCCTGGTGCTCTAAGACTTGTCTGTGATGTGTAATGTTAGTGAATCCTGGTTAGCTATGTCCTTCCAGTCATTTACCAATCAGAGTTAACGTAACCTCACTCTTCATTTTATTGATAGACTCTCAAGTTTGAACAGACCACCGCAGAATAACTGCTGACTGTGGGTTTGATGGACATTATCACTAACAGTTTAACCCCAATGTTATAGAGTTATACAGCTCAAGCTAGAGGCTAATTAGCTTTAGCTTGGGCTGTATCACTCTCCTGTTTATCTTTCGTCTGCTCTTCTGTCCTTTTTCTGTCTGACAGTTAGGCTCCTGTGTCCACCATCACTACAAAATTAGTCACAGAAGTCGTCACTGCTAAACTTCGTCAGCCAACGTGGTGTTGTCATAGAGACCTGGACATGTCGTAAATCAGTCTGGACCTGGTTGATCCGAACTGGATCCAAAGCTAAGAAGTAGCAATGTAAAATAACCCGTAACCAGCAATATTGGTGCTGATAATCTCATTTTCAAGTGTGGGTTACGATCAGGCATGTTTCTAGAAGGGAGACTTTTTCAAACTCCTCACAGCCCCTCTTAGATGTCCCTGTGACTTTGCCATAATCTGTCCCCCTAGCTCGAGACATCTATACCTGTCAAAGGAGGTATTATGGCTCCATTTTTGTACACAGGTGGAGACAGATTCCACCTCGGTACACAGCCAGTGATTTAGATGTTGAAGCGTGGGGCCAGTGAAAGGATTTAACCCCTTAAAATCTCCAACTATTTGGGCCCTTTTCTCTTAATAAGCTTTCATGGTTAAGTGCTTAAAAACATCACATAAACACCAAATAACACCCTTCAAGACAAGTACAAGAAGCAGAAAGGCTCTGTGAGGTCAATCTAACCTGATTGTTGAGCCTCAGGCAATCCCTCTGTAACACATGAAGCATGACGGCTCTGAGCTCTACAGGCCCGGAGCTGCTCCACATGATGGAGAGACCACTTATTTTTCTGTTTGCTTCATGGGACTTTTTGATGGGGCTCAAATCTAATACAGGTTCCTGACATGTCGCTTTCTGTGAGGTCATGCCATGAGGGAAAAAGGGAGACTGCCACTTCAGGTGCTTATCCTGGGCTTTTAGTGCCCTCTGCTGTGTGGAAACAGCATAGCAACCAGGGAATCAATGCATTTTACACTCCTTTTGACATCAGATAGTTTTGGAGTAATTTCAATATCAGTGCATAAGAGTGAATAATCCATTATAGAATACAGCTTTTGTATGCTCCACTTATATACAAATGTAAATAAATGTTCATCATCATCTTTAACACGAATGCCATTTTAGATTCTACCTAAATACACAAGATGTAACCAACAATAACCTCCCTGATAATCTCATCTACAAACATATAGACACAGTTGGCATGAGGAGCCAAAAGCTGCTAAAACATACTTCAAAGTATTTAAATCATTGTATGGCCACTCAACAATTACCATTGTCAATAATATTTGTAATAAAAACTAAACTTGGAAAAATCCCTAACTATGCTGCTACCATTTATGTCTGTCCTTGACATGAACAGGGTAATATGTCAAGAAGTTATTGGTGGAAAGAAGAGGGACATTGTCATAAAATTAAGAAATCCCTAATCTCTGGAAAATAAAACTTGTTCTATTAAAGTGGAGTAAAAAAAACTTGAGATCTCACCTGGTACAATCTCAAAAAGGTGTCTGCCTGGTTCGTCTGGATTGGCTGTGAGTTCGTTGACTTGGCATCCTTGCAGAGGTATACAACCCTGAAACACAGAAAGACAAGTTCAATATGAGAAGGAAACTCACAAAACAGCGTTCAGTTTTCTTGTCTTCTTTAAGTTATTACTGAGTAATGCTGTGGTTGTCATTTAAGCAACATCACACGATTATCTGTGGCACTTGGCCTGAGGTTTCATGCTTACAACCTGATCATACCAGTGCTCCCTCTCATGCGTTATTGTCTTGTGTGTTGCTGTTGTTTCGTCTCTTTTCGTCATCTTTGTATTCGGAGTGGATCATTACTTTGTATGGTTCATTGTTGGTCATGGACACCAAACTTTTTGTGTCTTCAGTGATATTTTTACTACTTTTTCTTCTGTGTTTGTCTGGAGATCCTACATGTAACCATGGCCGCATTGTTTACATGTGAAATAAGCTGTTAGCAGCCTGTAGCATGTCAATGCTAACTGGTGTAAGGCCTGATGTTTTCCCACAAGGTGAGGAGAAGGAGGAGAGGACAATGTGCTGGTTTTCAGGTGTGAGCTAAGAAGTGACGACATGGACCTGTCCTTCCATCCATTGTTATTGGGAACATAAGATCTATCTCCAATAAGATGGACAAGCTACACGTGCTAACCCAGCAACAGAGGGAGTACTAGAGGGCAGAGTAGCATCATTCTATTCACAGACATGGCTAACAGACCTAACACCAGACACTAACGCCACATTGGAGGAACTTCACCTGCTGTGAGCAGACAGGATACAGGAGACAAAGATGGAGTATGACTGAAGAGGCTCAGTCCTGGACCCTGTGGAGGTGGAGGCTGGCTGAACTGGACAATGATGGACAAGCTGCCATCATCTATTTTTTATGGACCTTTTTTGCACTTTCTATACACTTTCTTACTTTTGTTTTCTTGATTGCTGCCATAACCTCAATTTCGTTGTACTTGCTACAATGACAATAAAGTACAATCCTATTCTATTCTATTCTATTCTATTCTATTCTATTGCTTAAATAACAACTACAGTACTACTCAGAAAATATTTAAACATTAAGCCCCGGTCTTATCTTCTGACTTCTTTCACTCCTATATCTATCCCTCCTCCATCCTTGTCCCATTCCTCCATCCCTCCACTTTAACCCCTCTGAAATTTTAAGCAGCTACTCTTGTGATTGAACAGGGACCCGCACAGATTATCAGAATACATTATCCAGATCAATACCCATTTAGCCCTGAGAACCGAGACCAAAGTGAGCTGTGAAGACATGCCAGCGTCTGCGAGTCGGACCCGTTAATCTGCACGCTGGCACCCCCCATCAAACAGGGGGAAGAGGAGTCTGCCAAATCACTTCAACCAGAGGGCCGGGCTGTCGCCAACATTAGTCGCCATGGTAACAAATGGAAGGGGTGGGAGCTGTAGATGGATGGAGCACAAGGGCAGGGCAGTAACTGGGGGGGGGACTCCCATGGGGGCTATGTGCTCGGAATAACACGAGTAGCTGGCGGGGGGCTGAATGAATAAGGAGAGGCAACACGTAACCTGAGAACACAAATCATACAGCCAAGCAGTGGATGCTGAAAATGTAGGATGGATGGTGGAGTTTGTCCTTTTACAGGTCTTTAAACATCACTTCCAAACATAACCTCATGTTTTGGTGCAATTAAAATGAAACTAGCCTTACAGGCCTGGCTTTCAACCAGCCACAGATGTAGCCTGGGTTTTGTGCATGAGTCCCAATCGTAACCCTGAACAAAGCCACCTGCTTGAGTGGAAACGTCTCACTATGAGACATTTTCTGCCAGTGCCAAAGCCCACGCTCTGCTCACTGCTATTGATTGGTATCATGTGTGTAGGCTTTAAATTAAGCCTCATAAACACTTCAGACTCCTATTGTTTAACACCAGCAGTAAAGCTCTGACACAGCCTTCACCAGCTGTCCGGTCTTGCATAAATGATGTGGTGATACTGCATGACAGTCTCATCATCAGAGGTGAACCTTTGAAATATACACCTACAATGGTGGCACTGATAACGAGCAACTTTATAAAAAAAAAAAAAAAAAGATACCCTTCCCCCAAGATTACATCAAATGTATGACCTTGTTTGAAAATCTTGTCCTTGGATTAATGAGGAGCTCTTAAAATTCACTCAAGCTACTTTTAATGACTGACACTATACATGGTAGACAGACAAAGAGTAACTGTTAAAAGGTTTTTTTTTTTCTGTATTGTCCCTATTGACCTTTCTTTCTGCATTTCTTCTGGTGGTTGCGAGATTATTTTTCCTGACTTTCTATTTGCTTTACAGAGTGTGCTCATCTCTGTATTTGCATGCACTAACATTGGTGTGTCACATCAGAGTGGAAATTTGCCATGCACGATACAGAGAGCAGAGGAGAAATGTAAACATGTGACCATGTAGAGACAGAAATGACACCCTGTCATGTTAACAAGGTTAAAAAAAAAACATGAGGCTATGTAGTCTGTAAAATAAAAGAAGAAGGTATGATCCATGAGAGTGGAAACCTTAAATTACTTCTGCTGTGACCTGGTGCTATAAAGAAAGTAAAATTAACTTGACTTCAATATTGTAGTAAGGAAAACACTGATTCATTTTCCTTTTCAGTTTAACTCCAGTGGTCTGTTCAAACATGAGAGTCTATCAACAAAATGAAAAATGGGGTTATGTTTGACCTGCTTGTTGAGGTTGGTAGATAAGCAGTGGCAGGACACAACAGAGATTCACTGATGGTGATGTTACAGACATATCTCAGAGCACCAGGCTGTGAGTCATACTAAGAGTTTACAAAGTTTGCTTGTTGTCGCATTTTCAACAATAGGGCTACATTACTACTAATAACTACCTTAATAACTAACTACTACCACTAAAAAATACATAACTTCGTCAGATTTTATCAGTCAAAAATTTTCTTGAACAAAGACTTTGTATGATCCATTTGTTGGTTGTGGACACCAAACTGGTTTTGTCTTCAGTGATACTTTTTCTATTTTTTTTTCTCCTGTGTTTGTCTGCAGATCCTACATGTAACCATGGTTCCATAGCAGCCTGTAGCATGTCAATGCTAACTGGTGCAAGGCCTGATGTTCCCCCACAAGGTGAGAAGAAGGAGGTGAGGATGACATGCTGGTTCTCAGGTGTGAACTAAGAAGTGATGACATGGACCTGTCCTTCCATCCATCGTTATTGGGAACGTAAGATCTATCTCCAATAAGATGGACGAGCTAGCTGTGCTAACCCAGCAACAGAGGGAATACCAGAGGCTAGAGTAGCATCATGCTATTCACAGACATGGCTAATGGAGCTAACATTGGATATAAACACCACATTGGAAGGGCTTCACCTGCTGTGAGCAGACAGGATCCAGGAGACAGAGACTGAACAGACTGCTGAAGAAGCTCAGTCCTGGACCCTGTAGAGGTGGAGACTGGCTGAACTGGAGAATGATGGACAAGCTGACATCATCTATTTTCTTATGGAGCTTTTTGCACTTTCTTCTTTCTGTTTATTTGCTTCTGAGCAGATGCCGACCTTGGTAAGAGTCATGTCATCATGACAGTGGGTTCCAGTGCTCATGGGTAACAGAGTTGTTATCAAGAGAAAAACCCTTGTTTTTATGCCAGATAGTCCTCACAGTCCCTCTAAGTATTAAATGACATGAATTTGAAACTTTTATCTTGCTTTGTAGAAAACACATTCCCACTTCTTAATATATGTCATCTTTGTCTTTTTGAAGCATTCAGGCTAATTGGTGCTTTCTTTGTGTAATAGGATCCTAAGTGATGGAGAAAGAGACGAGAAGAGCTGGGTGCTTTTGCTGAGTAAGCGTGTTGAAAATATATAACAGGATCATTAAAAAGACATAACAGTAACATGCACGATGATCGATTACCAGAGGTCTCTATATATGAAATATATATTGTTAGCATGTAGGATAAATTGAATGTCTTTGAATCTTTCAACAGATTTGAATTTATTCATTTTTGTGACTATTGCCTGCTAAATTGAAGCTTCAGGGGCTTATTATCTATTCCAAGCACTAATGACCCCCTTCTCCACCAGCTGACACCGCCTCCACCGACCAACCCCATCACCGATGTGTTTGTCTTGAACCAACAGAAATCTATTATCCAATAGCTGAAGTCTATTTTTTCAGAGTGGATTTATCCTGACGTGATGAAAGAGAAAGAGAAAAACCTGTATGGATCTTTCTCCTGTGTTGCCCTCTCTTTGACCAGTTATCACATCTTCTCTTTCAATAATTTGCCTCCTTCCTCACACACACACACACACTGCCAGCCAGCCAGCCTCCATTGTTGATCGATAAGAAGACGAGGAGAAGAAAAAGGGCTGGATTGACACTTTCTCAGACATCCGGCTCTCTGAAAGAGGGGGAGGATTTCTGTGTGTTTTCATAAGTGTGCATTCATGTGTGTGTGTGTATGTGTTTCAACCATGCGTGTGACTTGAATCTAGAGGGAGTTGCAGATCAATACAGGTTGGATGGGTATTGGCAAGGGCTGATTAAAGAGAGTCTGTCAAAGCCTTCAGTCATTTGGTCGTCAGAACGGAAACTGCAAGAAAGAACACGTCATTCCCTCTCCATGTGTCTGTGCCTGTGTTTGTGTGTGTGTGTGTGTGTGTGTGTGTGTGTGTGTGTACTTTGCTGTGATCTAGAAGACGGACGGCTGACAGCTGCTTGTCTCTTTTCAGTGAGCAGGGGCCATGCAGGGTGAAGACTGAGGGAATCAATAAAAGTGTTGAGATATCAGCCAGGAATGTAAAGAGATGATTATGAGGCTGGAAAGGTCGTGTGTGTGTGTGTCTGTGTGTGTGTGTGCATAAATCAGACATCGCTCCATGTGTGTGTGTGTGTGAAAGACCTTCTCCTGCTGTCTTTTGTTGTTGGATTACATCATTACCGCTTGTTACCGCTTTGTAATCCTGTCAGCTAAAATGAAGGTCCATCCCAATATTGTTTATATGACAGTGTGTGTTTGTGTTTGTGTTCTTTGTGTGCATGTGAGGTCATTCCAGGATAACTTCTGTATTGAGCTCCTCACAAAGAATATCACAATCGGGAGATGTGAGTCAGCACCTGGCCACAAAAGCCCCCCCTCAATCTCAGTGGCTCTGTGATCCATTAAAGGCTTAACTCTGTAAATATTTTCATGATGCTGCTCTAATGGAGGAGGAAACCAGGCAGCACACAATGCTCTGCTGTTAGTGCTAATGCACTCAAATATCTCTGATTGCAGTGAGTCATCTTAACTACTGTGCATTTTCATCTGTTGAAACACACATAAAGCTTGATTTACAACCCTGTGTGGGATCTCTGCCATACCATACGCCTTGGGCTCACATAACCCTGTTCCTATGCAGATGCTCATGTGTGAAGCCTGACACATACAAAAATGCAACTATGCATCAAAATGGCATTAAAGCAAAAAATACAACAGAAATCCAGTCTTCATCAAATACAAAGTACAGCCAAACAATGTGTCTAAAATTAAAGGAAAAGTCAGTTTTCCTAAAAAGAAAAAAAAAAAAAAAAGAAATGTCAGCTATTACAGGAAAAATCCTGCTTTATCATCTCCTATGGTCCTCTATACATGTGTGTCAGTATCAGTGTCTGCATCTAACCCTCCCCTCAGCCTGTGTGTTGATGTTTTGGTTGTATTAGGACATTTCTAGGTGGATACTAAGCTTGGTTACATCAGCCAATCACAGTGCCGCCAGTGCGCAAGTGACTTTTAGTGTTAATTAATGAGTTGAAGAAGCTAATCAGAGCTGCTACGATAGTGGACATAGCACTGAGCAATAAACACACCAAATTGAAACAAAATGCCAAATACAAAAAGCTTTTTTTTCTGAAAGAGGGTAAAACTTTGCTAACTTGGAGGTCAGCATGGGACAAGGAGTGGTGCGAGTTAGCTTTCTGCTAGCCAGGTATGTGTCAAATACACCTGATTAGCTTGTGCTAACATGCCAAAGTGAACGGCTCTTGAATCTCTGCCACGTAGAAACACATTGCTGTAGGTGGCTGCTATGGGCTAGTGAGTGTGTTCACGTGGTCATGAGCAGAGGCTGTGGGTGTGGGCTGCTGCTGGCACTGATCCAAGGAGGTGGAGCCCGGTTTGAATTTGTGTTTACCAACAAGTAACAAAAATTCCTACAGACCCTAGCTTTAAGCATATTTGGAATCATGCTAAAGTTTAAATCTTTATTCCAAGTGTTAAAAGTGTATATACAAAAATTGAATAATTTACAAAAGTATATTGCAGATTCAAACATAAAGCAATCCTTTCTTTTTCTTATAAAAATGTTTTAAAGGGGATGTGACAACTTTTTTTAATGATCTTAAAAACATCTTACTTCTAGACATGCCTAATTGTAATCCACAACTTCAAATGAGATTATCAGTGTCATTAAAGTTTTTTCCTCAATGCTTTTACTTTGCTCTTCTCCTGAGTTGAGCAGGACTGGATTGATTTACAGCACATCAAAGTTTCTATAGCAACACCATGTTGGCCGCCAAAGTTTAGCAGTGAGAGTGTGTTTTTCTCTGCTGAAAGTGATTTCTTGGATTGATTTTGTGGTAATAGTGGACGCTGGAGCTGGACTGTCTGATAGAAAACGGAGAGAAGGGCAGAAGACAGCTAAATGGGGCACGCGCTAAGGGCTAAAACACCAAAAGGTAATAGTGATCGAAATTCAAAGAAAAAACATAATTTTTAAAATGCATTAACAGAAATGCTTTATTTGAATTATTTTTTCTGATTTGCTTTTTCCAATTTGATTGTGATAAAAATGCAACATTTTACAAAATAAATTGCACATTTTCTGTTACCCACTGACTGCATATTAATTTAAATTATGACACGAAATAAATGCAGTCAATTTCTTTCTTTCTTTCTTTCTTTCTTTTTTTTTTTTAATATAAATCCATTGTAGTGATTTAGTTTTTCCTTTATAGTTTTTCAAAATCCATTATTTTACAATTTGAATTTTGGTCACTACTCTCTTCCATACTTGAAAAGATTGGATTGAATTTCCATGGTAACATCAGCGTGCATCAAATAGCTATGTGAGAAATAATCGACTAATTTACCCAGAATTAAAGGATTGTCAGCTTTTTGGAGGATGCTTGATACTGAGACTCTCATTTTCTGCACTTATTCTGAAAACAGTTTGGAGTCGATGTAAATTTTGCCCCACTGATCCTACTCTACCCTACACAGTGAAGCATACAGTTCATTAATTAAGCACTGGTGTTGGATCGCTGCCTCTGGGCTGGCTGACTCATTAGCCTGTAAAAACCAGTCCCCCTGAGAGTGAGAACGTGCACCAATTGGGCATAAAAGATAACACAGTGCCATTTAATTGTGTAAATGTGATCACACAAGCTTTAAGAGAAGGGACTCATCTGGGCTGGATATTTATCCGTCCTCAGTGTGTTCCCAAAAAAAGCTGCACTATTATTACCTGTGGTTTGGTTTCCTCCTCGTCCTTGTAGAAAAAGAGCTGATCTGAGCGGAGCACGAACCAGCGCAGTTGCCAGTTCTTCATGATGCTGCGCTGCTTCTTCAGCCAGCCAGCCTTCAGAGCCCCCTCCTGCAGGCTGGGGGAGGCCGGCCGGCAGGAGCCTCGTGACACCTCGCCCATCACCATGCTCTTGGACCGTGCTGTGAACACACATACACACACACGTGAGATATTTTCAGTGTTGGTTTTAAGATGATTTAGTCTTGCTCTGCTTGATTTACTTCTAACACTCCTCTTTTCAGTTTTTCTCCAATAGAAGATTGTGTTATCTCTCATTTTGTATGCCATATGCACACACATGCCCTGCCAGCCCTTTCAGTCATATACACACACAACCTTCTGCCCTGGGCTGTGACGCCTTCAGATGAAGGGGGAGAGGGAGCACACAGAGGCAGCAGGCACAAATAATAACAGAAAGCAGATAAAATAGGGTCTGTGGAGGCGGATACTCACACACATACACACAAAGATAGCCTCAGGTGACAGGGATCCTCGCTTTCATTTCAGAGGTCCTTGGGAGAGACTTATTGTGTGGTGCCACAACCCAATAGAATGGCAGAGGCTTTTGAGCTGAGATAATAAGACCACATGGGACTGTCTGACTGGCTGAGTGACTGGCTGGCTGACTGAATCATTTTCAGTAAATGTGTGTAACCTGAGCTCAGTCAAGGACAGGTTTAAAGGGAGAGGACGGTAGCTTTATAGATGACATCAGGTTTGTCCTGTTGTGTTACTCATACTGTCCTTGTATGACATCAACCGTAGAAAAGAAATAGATTTAAGGGCAAAGTGTGCAATTTTTCACACCATTTAACAAACCAGCTGTCACTTGAAATGACAATAAAAGACTATTTCATTGTGTATCATTTCTGTTAGTGTTGTTTTTAATGTTGTATAAATCAAATGATGATATCTAGAGAGAAAAATGTGTCATCAGCAAAAAAAAAAAAAAAAACTAACACTAGCTCACAGAACCAAGGATTTCAAGGTTTTCTAGGTGGGATAAAGAGCTGTGATCTGGTCAGGCCAAGAGAGCAATGCAATTTGATGATCATGTATAATTTATAGAAATCAATTGAGCAGACATCCTCCCTGCTGGAGCCATTTTTTTTTTTTTTTGCCACACGTGCACAATAATAATCAGTGTTTGGCAGGAGAAGGGGTTGGATGAATGGGGATGGGGGAGAAAAATCAATGTTTATTCTTTTTTATTGTCTCATTTCTTTCTCCAGCATACATATAGCTCCGAGGACAGGGGTCGTATCATTCTTAAATCATGTCAAACCTCTTCAGACACAGGAAAGCCTGTTGAACAGTGGCTTTTTTTTATTATTATTATTTCTTTTGTTAACCATTTTTTTCTCAGTTTAATTTCAAGGCTACCTAATAAGGAAACTATTTATTTATTTATTTTAGCTTGGAGGTACAAAAGCTTTCATGTTTGGAATAAAAGAAGCAGCATTAACATCATATGGTGACTGTCGCTTGTTTTCTATAAAAGAAGAACATGATACACATGTCTTACCATACCTGGATGTTTATACTAATAGTGTTTTTCAAATAGCAACAGTATCCAGTGGTTCAACTATTTATTTCCAGATATATTACCCTAATGCATCTCACTTTTCTTTATCCATTTGTCAATGAATGATTTTGCTTGACAGAGAGCTATAGGTCCATCAGTCACTCCCCTTTCACTTTGAGAATGATCTACCAAGTGAGTGATCTATGTTTGGCTTCTCCATACCCCACTTTGTTTACCACTTTGTTTTTATGCTCACTCAGGATGTGTAGGTAGTGTACTTCTAATGTGTTGTGGTTTTGCTAAAAATAGCTCCCACTTTGACTTTAAAATGATGGACGACTTCATATGGATATATGTGGTAAGAAGTGAAGGATGTTTAGCTCAATCAAGGTACCTAAGTCAGGTCAGGGAAATATGTGGAGATTTAACATATCCACCTTTTGTACTAGCACCATCAATGTGTATGAAACTTAACTTTGAAATGTGCCACTCTAAATGTCATTCTAAACTATACAAAGACATTAGTATCACTCAGGAAATAACACAGTTACTATTAGAAATCCCAAATTAAAACACCTAGTGAGTGCAAGCCTCTGGAAACCAGTGATGAGGTGTGAGCCACGGGGCAACAGGGGACTGACTGCTCAGGTTCAAAAACAAAAACAACAACAAAAACAAACCCCCCCCCAAACAAACGAAAACAAAAAACTGGATCCTTGAAAAAAAAAAAAAAAAAAAAAAGATTGTTGATATCTCCTAAACTGGATAATGACATTTTAAAGAAAGAAGGAAACTGTAGCGTCAAAGACTTGAAACTCACATATCATTTTAATTTTGTTGGATAAAGATTGAAAATTTGAAGCCTGGATGCCCAGAGAAAAAACAGCTTGTTAAAATACATAAATCAAAACACTTACACATTCCTCAAAATAAACCGCTACAGTAAAAAAAACACTGCAAACAAACACAAAAGTGAATTATTCCCCATGCTCTAAAAACTACTCCTCTCTGAAACTATGTGAGCCTTCAGTCAGTTGGAATTTGTCCTGATTTGTTCATAAAACTTCTCCACATGCTCACAGCCGCTGGCTCCTTCAGCATTGCAAGCTACATTAGAACTGATACAATGATTGCATCATAAGCCCCTGTAAATCTGACTATGGCAATGGTAAAACAGTACAAAGGAATTCAGGATAAACTCAGGGATCCTTGCTGAATATGAGCAGTTGTTCAATGTGTCTTGAGTGAAGTACACTCATGTTCCCATTCACCGGTGTAAAAAGGGCAGTTAAGGTCATTACTCAACAAAAAAATGAAGCCTTACGCGAAAACATGAAAAAGTGCCCTCTGCCTGTCCTTCCAGTCAAAAAAAGAAAAAGGTAAAAAGGATGCCATAAAAATGTAAATAAAGCATAAAAAGTGATTTCTGGATGCCCCTGCACTGAACAAGATGTAAAAAGTGATCTCTGGATGCCCTAACATTTAACAAAATGTAAAAAGTGATCTCTGGATGCCTTAACATTGAACAAAATGTAAAAAGTGATCTCTGGATGCCCTAACATTGAACAAAATGTAAAAAGTGATCTCTGGATGCCCTAACATTGAACAAAATGTAAAAAGTGATCTCTGGATGCCCTAACATTGAACAAAATGTAAAAAGTGATCTCTGGATGCCCTAACATTGAACAAAATGTAAAAAGTGATCTCTGGATGCCCTAACATTGAACAAAATGTAAAAAGTGATCTCTGGATGCCCTAACATTGAACAAAATGTAAAAAGTGATCTCTGGATGCCCTAACATTGAACAAAATGTAAAAAGTGATCTCTGGATGCCCTAACATTGAACAAAATGTAAAAAGTGATCTCTGGATGCCCTAACATTGAACAAAATGTAAAAAGTGATCTCTGGATGCCCTAACATTGAACAAAATGTAAAAAGTGATCTCTAAATGCCCTTCCTGTGAACAAAATGTAAAAAGTGATCTCTGGATGCCCTAACATTGAACAAAATGTAAAAAGTGATCTCTGGATGCCCTAACATTGAACAAAATGTAAAAAGTGATCTCTGGATGCCCTTACACTTAACAAAATGTAAAAAAAAAGTGATCTCTAAACGCCCTTCCTGTGAACAAAATGTAAAGAAAAAGTGATCTCTGGATGCACTTACATTGAACACAACATAAAAAAAGTGATCTCTGGATGCCCAAACATTGAACAAAATGTAAAAAGTGATCTCTAAATGCCCTTCCTGTGAACAAAATGTAAAAAGTGATCTCTGGATGCCCTAACATTGAACAAAATGTAAAAAGTGATCTCTGGATGCCCTTACACCAAACAAGGTGTTAAAAAAAGATCCCTGGATGCCCTTACACTAAACAAAATGTAAAAAGTGATCTCTGGATGCCCTTCCTGTGAACAAAATGTTTAAAAAAAAGTGATTTCTGGATGCCCTTACACTGAACAGTATGTCTAAAAGATGCCTTATCATTGGATAAAATACTTGAAGTGCCCCCTCAATGTCCTTCCTGTAAACAAAATTTAAAAGATTTACCACTGGATGCCCTTTAATTAGCTTTTATGATAAAAGTGCCAACTAGATGCCTTTACAGCAAACAACGTGCCAAACTGACGTCTTACTCATTCTTATGTATTGGTGAAATGTTCACAAAAAAAGAAGCCCAATGGATGCCCTTCCTGTGAACAAAATGTAAAAAAAGTGATCCCTGGATGCTCTTCCACTGAACAGCATTTATAAACGGTGCCTTGCTCGTGGATAAAGTACTCAAGTGCCCCCTGGATGCCCTGTCAGTGAACAAAATTTAGAAGATCTACAACTGCATGCCCTTTCATCGACTCTTATGATACTCTAGATGCTTTTACTGCAAACATGCCAACACAATGTCTTACTCATTGATAAAATGTGACAAAGTGCCCAATGGCTCAGCCTCCAGTGAACAACATGCAAAAAGAATCCCTTATAAGTCTCACCTGCCCTCTTGACGCCTTTGCAGTGAACACAATGAGAAGAATGGACCTCTAGATGTCCTTTCAATATAAAAAAAACATACAAACTAGCCCCTAGTGGATACACTTTTAAGGGGAATAAGTATCTTCTGAATGCCCTTCATGTTCACAGAATGTAAAATGTGACCTCTAGATGCCCTTGGATGAACTGGATGACGTTCCAGTTCAGTACCTTGTTGATAACTTCAAGTTATTATTCAAAACATTATTCAAGTTTCATATAAGTCAATTCTTTCTAATCTTTAACATTATGAATGACTGTGAATGCATGTAGTAAAAACACCATTTCCATCGCAGATTGTCGCATTGATGGTAACTGGAAAAGAATCCAGGTTAGGATAGAGCACTTTCATAGGCCACGAAAGACAAACATCTCATTACTTTTTGGTATCAGATGTTTGAAAATTATGCTGGAACTCCAACCTGCAGGTTACTCACTGCCCAGATTTGCCCATTTTTTGAAACAGCCTTTATTTTTAAACAGCTAGAATTGAACCTGTTAGGCAACCACCACATAATTACAGAATGCCAAGTAAAGACAGAACAATGAGGAACTTCCAAAATGGTCTTCTAGGCAAACATTCATTTATCCCTGTGCGTACTGTGCACTGGTGCAATGAGAGGTATAGTTTAAACACCGACCCTTAAAAGTCAGTGATGTCTGTAGTTTATAAAACTTTCTGATTCGATACTTGATACTTGGGTTTGGCTACCCCTAAAGAATCTTGTAAATGTTTGAAACGTGGAAAAACTGGGTGATATGCTGCAAATCTTTCAAGCAACCAAACACCACAAAACCGACCCCTTGATGAGCTAAAACCATCTGATGGAACAATATCTATTGTTCGTCATTTCTCCAGCAGCTCTAACCATAATGGTTATATTTTCAAGGCCAGACATTTTTCCCATCATTTTCTTCCCCTCTCCTGCATCTTTTCCCCGTACACCCCTGGATCATCCATCTGGGATTTTCTTATTCATACATGTGGAGTTTATTTCAGTCTCTTGCAACACTGGCGTTAACCCCCCTGGCTCTCCTCTCATCTTTGTCCCTTTTTTTATTCCTTTTTTTTCTCATTACTTTGACTCGCTCTGATTCCTCTCCCCCTTCTCATGTTGAGCACTGCTGGCCCTGTTGAATCAAAACTCTGTTATTAGTGCAAGCGCACATACAAAACACACACAGACACACAAAAAATGGTATCCTAATTTCTTCCACTGGCAACTCATTAAGCTGGTTTTTGTCAAATAAATGAGTTCCTGGATAAGAGGCAAATTTCTATTACTGGCTATTAAAAATATAATTACTTCCAGTGTTTGAGAACTATGTTAATTTTTATTAATTTTACACACATTGCACAGAAGACTTAATTGCTTTTTGGGGTTGGATTATGTATAAGTGTGGTTTTGATTCTGCCTTAAGATGACAATGCCTCCAAATGAAAACAACAGAAAGCTCTGAATGTTGCTTCTGAAGCTCTCTTGTATAGAGTCAACCATTCCTTTAACAGATATAAATATTGATAACAGAGACCAATAAAATAACTTACAACCATGATTTACTACTTACTACTGGTTGGCAAATATTGGTTTTCCAAACGCTTGTGTCCTTAATTAGAGTGCTGGCTGCCTGGCAGTCAATATTTACGTAGTGACAATATCATGTTATTGTTGTGTTTTTGCATTCAATAGAAAATACAATGATTTTTTTCTACTGTCCATTTTTTCATAGCACACTACAAGTTACATGGTTATTTTGACTGGTAATGTGTTTTAGATGCACTTGAAACAAGTTCATAAAAAAGAAAACCATTGGATTTTGCAGCACAATTCAGAAAATGTCCAGTATTTATGTCAGAAGCAATGTTAATGTGCACTATTCTACACATCATAGCTGAATTTATATGAAACACTAGCCAGTAACTGTTTTGGGTTTGATTTCCTGCCATTTAAGGTGGGAAATGATCATTTTGTACAGACCACACTGACTGGGTAACAGTCAGCAGGGTCCACTATTATTTAGTTATAGTTCCTAAAATGACAAGACTGCCTGCAGTGTCTGCAGTTATTATTTGTTCCTGTTTGCAGTGGTCCACATGGATGCTGACATTGGCCAGTGCTGGTTGTTTTAGAACACCATTAAATAACTATTGTAGCTATCATCACTTGCTACTCCCTATCAATGGCTGAAATGCAAAACCTCCTATCTGCAAAATTCACTTTTTTGAGAAAACAAACAAAAAAAAAAAAAAAAAAAAAAAAACATGTTTTTTTCTTGCAGCAATTCATGCTATTTGTTTATGATACTCAATTATTATAATTAACCTTTATTTAACCAGGTTAATCCCATTGAGACCAGCAAATCTCTTTTCAATGCATTGAACACTGATTTAAGACTATGTTACATTTATTATTAAATGTATAATTAATTATTTATTATACTATAATTGCAGACTCAATGTGAGCAGCATTCTTTCTTCTCATCAGAGTGAAATCAGCATATCAGAAAATTTTGCAGATAGGAGGTTTTGCATTTCAGCCATCGTTATCATGATTTTTTTTTTTTTTAATTAAATTAATTTTTATTTTGTTGTGTCATGCAGATGCTTGTTAAGCAGGTACATTTAATAAATAATTTAATAGATAAATAAATAGATAAGTAAAAAAAGCAAGATACAACCCATGGATTTGGCTTTACTTTCCCATCCACTGATATTTCATGGGTGGAAAGTGTCTCACAGCAGCAAAAAAGAAAAAGAAAAAAAACAACCAATCAAATAATAATAACAATAATAATAATAATTGTATATATATATATATATATATATATATATATATATATATATATATATATATATATATATATATATATATATATATATATATTATTATATAATAAATAATATTATATAAATAATAATGACTAATACTGAAATTATTTCAGTATCATTGCACTATAGCCTATCAGCAGGCACTGACCATGAAACGATTCTGTGACTTAAAAGCTCAAACTTATCATGTATTCTTTCCTGAAAGCCAAACAAATCTCTGTGATGCTTGATGTTCCTTTAAAATGTCTCCCCTCCACAATTTTTTGTTCTAAAATCTGCTTCAGGTTATTAACAGCGTTTGCAAGTCAACCATAGCACATTGGCTTTTAAAGTACTGAAGACAACACACACACACACAAAAAAAGGAAAATTTTGGCAACAAGTCTTGTAACGACACTGCTGGCAGCACTGAATGTACTAATAAGTTTGCCATTACCTCCAGAAGTTATAATGTCATCTGACAATTGCTAATGGCTTTTGAGGTTGTTAAAATCTTATCCTTCCATCAAATCACCAGCTGGAAAATTCACGAGCAGTAAAGAGTGACCTTCCATGTCCTCCTCGACCTTTCTGTTTTCCCTCACCACAACAACTCCCTCGTGTTTTTCCATCCTCCTCACCCTGCCAGTGTCCTCTCAAAAGAGGCCCCACTGTTTAACACATCAGCTGTCTGGATCATGGACCGAGTGGAACATACACCAGCCTATGATTCGTGTCTGAGTCACAACAACTGATTTTTAAATGTGTGAGTGTGTGTGTGCCAAGCACAACTACCCGCTGCGCCAGTTTGGACCTTCTGCTCAGTGTGATTCAGACCTTCCTTGGCTTGGGTGGAGCTGCTGTGGTCAGATCTCCAACTATCAGCTACATTACAGGAAAGAGGCTGTGTTACTGTAAAAGGGTGCTTGCTGTATGCATAATCACTGCAATCTACCTAAACAGAGAACATAATTGTAGCTCATACATGTGGCTCATCAGTAGTTAGGGAAGGGTTGAGTCAAACAGAAGGTTCAAGAAGACGTCTTGATCTGTGCACTGATGTACAGCGCAGTATGTTTATCATTATGTGCCTCATTGATAATTCATGTAAATGGTTTGGTGTGTCATGTTATTTCAGGGACATGGATGAATAATTGTGATAGAGCTGAGTATCCAGGAAGACCAGATGGATTGGCCACTCATTCAGTTATGAGCTCATGTGATATCACAGATGCCTGTACGCTGGTCAAGTGGGGGTTGTTTCCAAGCAGATCGTGAATTGTAGATCACTTCATTGAAAATTCACTTTACATTTAAATAAAACAAAATTAGACTGAAAGAAATCTGAGCTGGACCAGAAGGTCCTGATTGATATATGATCAACAAAATTTAGGAAAGTAAAGCCAAGCTAACTTAAACTATCTCACATCAATCAGATGCTTTGATTCTCCTGTTTCTGGAGTATAAACTTCTCCACAACAATATGTAAGACCGTCATGGGACCAAGTGACATAATAAAAGCTCTTGAAAGATTTGAGATTTAACATGTCAGTTTGAGACTATGCTTGAGAGTATGTTAGATCTCTCTTCCTTGTCCATTTCTAGTCATTTTTTCATTTGGAGTGGGTCATTACTTTGTATGGTTCATTTGTTGGTCATAGACACCAAACTGGACATCAAAACAGCTGTTAGTAGCCTGTAGCATGTCAATGCTAACTGGTGCAAGGCCTGATGTTTTCCCACAAGGTGAGGAGAAGGAGGTGAGAAAGAAGTGCTGGTTCTCAGGTGTGTGCTCAGAAGTGACGACATAGACCTGTCCTTACATCCATCGTTATTGAGAACCTAAGATCTACCTCCAGTTAAATGGGCAAGCTAGCCATGCTAACCCAGCAACAGAGGGAATACAAGAAGGCAGAGTAGCATCATGCTATTCACAGACATGGCTAACAAAGCTAATACCAGACACGAACTTGTTGCACTTTCTATACACTTTTGTTTTCTTGATTGCTGCTTTGACTACTCCTGAATTTTGACTCGGGATAAATAAAGTATTTTCTATTCTATTCTATTCTATTCTATTCTATTCTATTCTATTCTATTCTATTCTATTCTAACAGAGACAACAGGACACCAAAATTAAACCATTGTATGCCCAATATGAATGCATAGTGATGGTTAAGTTTCAAAACTGTGAGCAGTTGGATTTCAAGGTACAAAGACTGTTGTCTCCAGCTCCTCTCTTGCAGTAAATTTCATTGCTCATTTTATGGTTAATTTAAGACTTTGATTAATTAAACTTTGATTAAAAGCTCATGATATCACTGCTTGTTGTGATACCTTAATCTGTCTGTGACCTGCTCAAAAATGGTCTGTTCCAAAAAGAGCTTCATTAAATCTCCACTAGACCTGCTGAAATAATGAGGCATTGATTAGGGATCTCCTAAGTGGTTTACATGCCTCAAAACCAGCCTATAGCTTGGTCACTGACAAGCCTAAAAAGTGAAGGGGGTTGGGGAATGGAGTGGAGAGCATTTAAGAGACAGTAGCTAAAACAAAGTGTTGGAAATAATAGTTTTCTCAAACACCAATGTGAGAAAAACAAGTTTACAAGGTACAATGGAGTTACCAGAGTGTTAGAAAAAAAAATAATAATAAAACAACAAAATCCCCCCTCTTTAACTAATTCAGCTCAGCTATCTTTTGCAAAAGCCAGTTTAGAGTCTCAGCTAACCATTTCTCCTCTCAACCAGGGAGCTCATCAAATGCATCAGTGCAGGATTGACACTGGTACATATGCAAACACTGCTGTTGTGTTTGAAAATGCAACATTGAAATTCACAATTTACACTCTTTGTACTTTGATGAAGGTTGAAATACCAAGACAGATTCTAGAGACAGTTCGCAGTTTCAAATGCATCAGTATATTGTGACTTGAAAGGACTTGAAAGGGACACTCGACATTTCATCCTCATCCACACACGCATGCTGAAGCCCACACACATGTAGCTGCCTGTGATGTCATGTAATGCAGTATTTATCATCAGCAGGAAATGAGTGTATGGCTCTTCATTCAGGAGGCCATCCATTATCCTGGCAAAGCAGGTACTCTACAACAGTTAGACAGGCCTACCCTGATAGCTAAATCACACACACACACATACACACACACTCTATCACACACATATGCACACAGGCATGAAAGAGGAATTCAATTTCATTAATCTGGTTGTTGTGCAGTGATTTATAGCTGGTGGAAAATGGCGGTGAAGTTACAGGTGCATCAGAGCATAACTTCCAGTTAGCCTATCACTGTTGATTAATGTGTTAACCAGTGTGTATGTGTGTGTGTAGCAGCCATCCTCGACAGGCTGGGGGTGTGGCCAATAACGTACAGCCCATATGTGAAAGCTGCATTGGAGCAGAACTGATCTACAGCAGTGTGTGCGCGCATGTGTGTGTGTGTCTATGCATTTCTGTGCACGCTCATCTCTGCATGCTCATTACCTGTGTATGTCAGAGTATATTTCTCATCTCTGCAGGATGCTTCTTCTCACAGTATCTAGCAGTGAGGATTCTCATATTCCTTGGAAAGACAGAATGTCAGAGTATTGCTCCGTTGCAGGACTTTGATCATAAAAACCATGGTAACACGGATCAAAAAGATACTGTGAAGGAAGCAGCTGATCTGTGGGCAATTAAAGCTGTTACTACATCTCTGGTGCCAGCACGAGGAAACTGCAAACAGAACCCAGTTTAAGCTTTAATATGTCAGATGAAGAAACAGTTGCTAAAGAACAGAAGTCAGATTTGCTTTTTGTTGAGCAGAGTATTAATGAATGAGAAGTTGGAGAAACCTGTCACATGGTGTCAAAAACTGGCTGTAAATTGGGCTTTTCACTGGAACCAGCTTTCCCAGTCAGGATTCTCCCCAAACGAATGACAGCACGGATTTAATTTGTGAATATAATCAGTTGTGTGAAAATGTAGAGGTTTATTTTTAGAAATTGCCTCTTTGCCTCTTGAAATGATAAAACAGGTTGTCATGTCTTCAAGGGAAAAACAAGGAAATTGTAGCAAGAGGGATAGCTTTTAAGGCCGGAGCACACAGATTCTCATCTCAGTGCAAACAGTCAGTAAATAGTAAATAACTTGCCTCTTAGTGTAAACTGACCAAGCAGCGCTCTAATGTCACCAGAAATCGAGTGTGATGTCGTGTCAGTTATATTAAGTTTACACCCTTTTGCATGAGTCTTTTCTTTCGTTTTTGTCATGTCTGGTTTTATTTGGTGGTCATGTCTCACCTCTATGATAACTTCCTGCCCGGTTTTATTTTAATTTTTATTTTTTTTACCTGTTCTTGTGATTGCCATCCCTTCCCCACATTGATTCCTCATGTGTCTCATGACCTCCTGTATAAAAGCACTAGATTTTCTAGTCAAGTCAACTATTACTGCCCTTGCCCTCCAAGTCTTTTGCCTATTACCATTATTATTATATGGTAACACTTTATATTAACTACACTCTGTTTAGCATTTTTAAGCATTTGTAAACACTTAACTCATCATCTGTAAAGCATTGTTCATATATCAATACTCATTTGTACATCATGTACAAACATAGTTATAAATGTTCTATTACTGATTAATATAATTCTATAAAATGGGTTAACTAACTCTTTGTTCATACTTTAAAATAACTGATTAAACAATTACAAGTGAGCAATTGTGGTCATTGTGGACTTGTTAATGTAGTCACAAATGCCTTATAAGCTGTTTGTTCATTGTTTTGTGAGCTGATCTAAAGTGATGACTTTTAATGCTTTACAAGGCATTTACTAATGAGATATTAGACCAGCAGCGCCTTAAAACACAGAAGTCACAGATATCAAGTCAACAGAATAAGGATAAGGACACATCACGTACTTAGACTAGTATCTATTAAAAGGAAACAATCTCTGTGTAAAACTATGTTTGTCATAATATATTAACAGTCAGTGGTTAATAACTGGTTCATAATGGCCATAATAGCTCATTTGTAATTGTCAAATCCATTATTTATTAAGTAATAAAACATTTAAAATTGTGTTTGTACATGATGTACAAATGATAGTAATGTATGAAAATTCTTTACAGATGATGAGTTAAGTGTTAACTAATGCTTAATGTATTCTAAACAGGGTGTAGTTAATATAAAGTGTTACCTATAATTTTCATTATTATTTTTATTATAATAATAATTTTTTTACACTGTTTGATCACCAGTGTCTTGCTGTGATTTTCAGTTTTTACTTTTTTTATTCTATCCGGTGTTTTTTTCAAAACAGCTGTTTTTTTTCTATTTATTTTCTGGATTATATATATATATATATATATATATATATATATATATATATATATACATAATTTTTTTTTGCATCCACGACTTGAGCTGCGATTTTGTTTTGAAATTTTGCTTTTAATGACTTGAGAAAATGAAGATCTTTTTCTCTTAAGTCATGTGAGTGGGTCTTCCCTGCCTCTTGATGGTTCATAGATGCATCTGGGGTGACATACAAATGACACACTATGTAATGCTTATTTTTCCTTAAAGAGCATCCAAAGCCCCCACTGTTTGGTGATGTAGACTCAATGTTTCCTTGTCAAAGCTTCATGTTTAAGGTAAAGACAAAAAAAGGGAGAGTCATTGTATTCATCCAGCTAACCTGTCAACAAATGGTTAATAATGCAGTGAGCTGCCTTTCCTTTCAAATCCATTACTTGGTTTGGGTAGACTTTTGTTTACGTTGCTGACATGCCCGTGAGTTGAAGCATCTGCTTTATGGCACTTACCAGTCCCCTCCGCTCATTGGTCACAATCACTAGGGGAGATATATCCAAAATCTGGCTTAAGATCTTCTACTACAAACAATGCAAGTTTTCTATTTTAGTAAGAAATAAGAAGATGAAAGGCTGAGACCCAAACTTAACCATTCCAAGGCTTGTCAGCTTGTCAACTTGTCAGCTTGTCCTTCGAGCGTTATGTATGTCGCAGCCATGATCGACCAGTAAAGCAAACCATGAACATTTATAATATTGATTCATATTTTGAGTGTTCTGATGATCTTATAGATCGCCTCTCAGGCACAGTTAGGTCACCTCATATGTCAAATGGTCCAGGGTCACTGCTGTGGACTTTCTTGACCCACTTTAACCCCCGCTCAAGTCCATCCTATACATGACTACATCTGTCACATGCCCGTTTATTCATGGACTTCATGCAACAAATGTGATGCTGTCATCAGAGGAGCACTCATTTAGGGACGGTATGCTGGGAATGTTTCACAGTGGAGTGGTAAATCGCTTTAATCTCTTTAATTTTAACATATTGGCAGAAATGCAGGTGGTTGTACATTTTCTCATGACGTTAATGTAGTGTTCTCAATTCATTACTAATGAATCCTACATCGTCATGGAGCCAGTTGAGTCTGTCCTGGTTTATTAATAAATGCAAATGCAGATTTAATCCACTCACTACCAATTTCATGCCCCTCCAGCTAAGGATTTACACATCAGGCTGCCATTCATGGGAACTATTCATTTCATCCTAATCAGATCCAGCTGTATAATTGCAGTCATGGAGATTAGTGCCAAGGAAGGAAGGAAGGAAGGACACACACACTGGCACAGATGGACATATTAATACATCAATCTATGCAGTTACACACACACATACTCATACTGTACATGCGCGAGTGTGAGCACAGACACACGCTCACAGCAGCAGCAGCAGCTGACAGCAGACTGATAGTGCTGAGCATTGCAGTGATGAAACCAGAGATGCCGATCGCTCCTCTTAATAGAATTCAAAGTGGCAGCATTGGCAAGCTGGAGTAGAATATACAGGAGCGCTTTCCTGCGTGGGCTGACTGGCTTCATTCAGAAATGTGGTTGTAGTAGTGGAAAATTGATGCAGTGGAGGAAAAGGGATGTTGTCTGTGTTTAAAATAAGAAAAACTAAAGTAGAAGCACTTTTTCTTTAATGAAGGAAATAAAGTCACTGTATCACTGACACATCATCTGACCTGATGAACTCAATCATTGCCCCTGTCACACATGACATGACTTGTCACTGGCTCATGCAGCTGGCAGGTAATGTAGATGTGAAGGAGGAGCTTAAAGCAGTGTCCTACCTCTCCTGGTCTGTCTGATCTTTGGGCTCAGCATGGCTGTCATCGCTTGTCCACACACACTCCTCTCGGCATGTTCATGTACATCCAAGCACCCAAGCACCCCACCCTCTCCAGTCTCTTCCTTTGCCTCTCTTCCCTGCGTCTCCTCTTCTTCTTCTTCTCCCTCTGACCTTCTGCAGTGCGGCCGGCAGCTAGGGGGTTGGGTGAACAGGGGAGGGGAGGAGAATGGAAAGAGGTGGGGGTGGTGACGGGGAATGAGAAAGAAGAAGAGGAGGAGGGACTATCCCCTCTTTTTTTCCTTACACACACACACACCCAGTAACCTCCACCCTCCCTGTTACATTATTCATTGCTGTACATCCGCTCGGGTTAGACTGAGGAGAAGGTTTTTAGGGTGGGTCCTCCACCAGCAGAGCATGGACTTGACTTATTGTTAGTGTTGCTATTTTCTGCAATAATTTCTTTTTCCTAAAGATCTGCAGGTTCTGAATGGGAGAGGAGGAGGGGAGGGGGTGTTCATGTGGCAGGTGTCTCCTCCTCCTACATCTAATTAAGTTGTAGAGGTCCTAAGCTTGTCCCCACCTCCTTCCTTTAATTACTATTTTACACTCCATCCCTCTGTTCTCTCCCTCTTGTTTTTTCTTGCCTCTCTTTGCTGCTTCTTCAATGTTTGATGTATTATTTAATGTCCTCCTTTTTTCTGCCTTATCCTCTCCAGGGCTAATTCCCTTTGGATACTACCATAAATCCACTGTACTGTACTCTATTATCTTTTCCACTGTGTTACTTCCCTTAACTAATTCTGTCTCTGCTGTCTAAGAATGATGCTGCCTTCAATTCTAAGTTGGGAAATTCCCAGCTCATACAGTAGGACATAATTACCTCCTTCAGGCATTCCAGTGGCACAACGAAGAAAAACAACAGGGGGGGAAAAAACACTGTTCCCTCTCAAACAGACAATGTCATGTCGCCTTAGGCTACTGTGGCATGTAAGTGAGCCAAGAGTTGAGGCCTCCACAAAGAACAAAATGCAATTTCAAACCAAGAATGTAAATGTTGTGAGGATTATCAGCGTTTACTGGGCAGGTCTGTTTGTACCAGTCTGTAGTGGTTGAATTAATTTGCAGATCTGAATTTACTCACTCTAATACATTTTCTAACCTCAAGTTTGGCAGTTTGAGATGCTTGATAAGCTTGACCTCAAGATTTCTGAATATTCATCAAGTTAGCTATGTGGATCAAACGGATCAAACTAGGACAACCAGCTTAAGGTAATAAAGGGTTATATTGGTGCAGTAGCTATAATCATCAAACGTTCACTTTGAGAAAAAATGACTATGTTTACTGTAAATTGTGTAAAACAATGGACGCCATTTGGGTTCTATTCAACCTTCATATATATATATATATATATATATATATATATATATATATATATATATATATATATATATATATATATATATATATATATATATATATATATATATATATAACCTCAATCTAACAACTATCTAGCGGCAAATGTAAATCTAGGATCTTCTTTCTGTTTTTTTTTTGTTTTCGATTTAAATAAGGTTTAAAGAGGGGGTACTTTTTTATTTTTTTTATTTTTTAACTTTATTTTTTACTATCCCTATGGCACCCCCATATAGCTGTACATTTTTGCCATAAAAAAACACCTACTATTCTTACATTGGTGTTCAAGAAAATCCATATATCAGCCTCTGCCTGAAACACTTAGTTTAAGCTAGTGTCTCTTTAAGGCTCCTCAATCCACAACCCCAGAGCAATTTACAAACAGTTTCAGAGATTTCTACAACATATTGATACATAAGGGTTTGAAAGTTGCCCATGTTCTTGTGTTTCAAATACATGGGTGAGACGTGGCAGGCGCCGTGTAGTTTCTAGAGCACCTCCTCTTTTTGCATTCTTCGTACAGCATGGAAACTTAAGTAACATTGGTTCAGCACGTTGGTCAAGGGTTTGTTAGTGCAAAGCAGAAAGCTCTCCACAATAAGGGTGTGAGTCTCCTCCTCCTCCTTCATAGTATCAGACTTTGGAACAATCTCAGTATCCAGGGTGTTATTAACGCCATGAGATTTCTCAAACTTCTCCGGGGTCTCTAACCATGCGTAGATGGTGCTCATCACAGCACAGCAGTTGGGCAGGTTCTTGATCAGTCAAACCTTTAATATGAACATCCAGCATTTTTACTTTAAGATATGAAAAAGCCTAATACTTTCTCTTTAATGACACAATCTTTGTGAGTTTCAAGTAATTAATTTTGTTTGGGCTTTGTAGTACCTTGGCTTCTAGGCTTCATCATCACAAACGTGATGTAGCTTAAAGAAAGAGAGGTTGAGCTTGATGACACCCAGAAACGCTAATGACATTAACTCACCAGGTTGTTGGAGTGTGTCTCCTTTTCTTACCAGCATTTCTCTTCTTTCAGTCTGCTGTTTTCATCCATCAATGACTAATCCTTAGAGGAGAGATGTTGTGGCCAGAGCTTGACAAAGTTTTTTCCTTCTTATTGCTCCATCCCAAGCTTCATCATTTGTTTTTTGCTTTGACATTTTGTCAATCTATGCTTGTTACTAATGCTTTTTGAGCGTGGTGTTCTTTAATTGGTCAGTGTAGCTGGTTGGAACAAATGTTACAAGCTTCAAACAGAAAGGAAACTCAGCATGTCAGACCCTGTGTCATGAGGCTGTTTACTGACTCTATCTGTCCAGTGTTCTGTTGGATAAATACCAGTTTTCATAGTCCATGGTCTATAGCTATAAAATACACAATATTTAAGTTAGCTAGTATTTTTTTGGTTATGATGTGTCAAATGTTTAAGTTCCTGTGCTAACCGGCTAAAAAGTCCTCCAGGGGCTTTGGCTGTGCTGTGCTGCAGAGTTGTAGAGTGGTAAGCCCTGCTGCCCCACAGGCAGGTTTCTGGTTTGACTCCCCAGTTGGACAGGAGGTTTTTTTCTTTCTTTCTTTCTTTCTTTCTTTAAAGAAAAAAAAATCTTATTTATTCATTTATTTAGTCATTTATTTAGCTTTGTTTAACTGTTACAGTTGGAGTTGCTTTGTGACCTTTAGCAGCCAGGGTAGCCAGCACAAAGGCTCTGTCACTTTAGTTATGAGTCCGGTTTTGGGGGTGACCGGAAGCAGCTGACAGGTAGATCTCAGTGTTCTGGCAGGGGCATGAGGATGAAGAAGTTTAGTCAGGTATTCAGGGACAAGGCCATTAGGAGCTTTAAAAACAAAGAAATCTATCTTAAAGCTCCTGTGAGCCAGTGCAGCGAAGCTAACACAGGTGAAATGTGGTCCCACTTTGTTTTCCAGTGAGGAGACGGGCAACAGCATTCTAAACCAGCTTCAAACGATTTAGAAGTGAGTTCTCAAAATACAAGAGTTACAATAAACCAATCTAGTGTTGATAAAAGCATGGATCACAGTCTCAAAGTCTCTGTATGGCAGGTCCCCCTTTACTTTCTATAATATCCTCAACTGATAAAAGCTGTTTTTGATAACTGAACTAACCTGGCAGTCAAATTCCGGCAAAAAAAAATGACCCCTAGGTTTCTCACAGAAGACGATGGTGTGAGGGACCCCGAAAACCAGGTGGCAAAAAGCAAAAAAAGATTAGCCGTATATATAAACAAAAAGAGCAATACATTTATTGGCAGTGAACCTTACCATAACAGGCATTAATGGAGGGACTAACACACCTGTTTATCCCTGTTTATGTGGAGTATGTGTACGTAATTCAAATTTGTTGGATAGGGATTTTCCAGAAAGTTCCCCAGACATACAATGTTCTGCACCTGTCTTGCTTTAATGGTGCCATTAGTTAATTGGCCAATTTGTTTTTTGCAGTTGTGATTATGGCTAATGCTACAGTCTAATGGGCCATTCCATGTTACATTATGAGTGGTCCTGTTATACCTGGATAGGCACCACTCCTGTGACCCTGTGATGAGCCTAGCTAAACTCTAACTAGCTTAGCTTCAAGATCTTCAGTGACCAAATATAATCCACACAACACTTGTTACCATAGAATGAAGGGTGGACAGCGTGGCTCCATCATTTACCATTGTACGGTTTTAAAGCCAAAATAGCCCCGCCACAGACGGAACCATTGGTTGTGCAGCCAGAGTCTGCACAGTTGAGGCTGTGAGGGATTCTGGGAGAATCTGAGTGGAGCTGGGTGACAAAAAAAAAAAAAAAAAAAATCTTTCGAGTCTATTCACATCTTGACTTTCCCTGAAGACATATTTTACAAACCCTGAAAAAAATACACAAGAACTGCAGCTGTCAATCATTTTTAAACGTGACGTAAAACCTCTTTTCTGACCTCTTATAACTACTGAAAAAAAAACTTTACAGGAAAAAGAGGACCTGAATACAAGGCAGCCAAATGCTATCATAAAATCAACACAACAATTGGTCTTGAAAAATATTTCTTTGAGGTGTATTAATTTTTTAAAGTTTGACCACAGCCCATCTGGAATGACTGGAGAGTCAGATTTTTTGACCCATACTGCAGCCAGCCACCAGGGGGAGCATTTTATGTGGCGACCTCACTTCGAGCCAAGCAAGATAACGTCCATTTTTTTTTACAGTCTATGGTTGTTGATAGCAAAACATGGTTTCAAAAGCTGAGATGTCGTCTTTTAGCCAAAGATGGGCATCTTTTTACAGTAAATATGATTAGTCTTAGGAATAAAAACACGTTGAAAAAAATTATTTTGTGTTTGATTTTGTCTGTATCAGTGTTTATTCTTCAATTATCTGCATGATTTTTTTTTTTATCACCGTGTTTCTTTTGTGAATTGACCCAATCAGATTGTTGTGGTTTTTTTTTTTTTTTTATCTCTTGTAAGGCAACATTCTGTTGCTGCTGTCAGCAGCTGTGCACCAGCAGCCAGGCCACCCTCCTCCTCCTCCAGTGTACAGAAGATAATAGCCATGAGTCCTGAGCTGCAATTGAATCAGAGCTGGCCTCGCGTCAACCACAGCTGCTCTTATTACAGAGCAAAGAGGACAGAGACACAGAGGGGGTGGAAGAGTGTGTGTATGCTTGTGTGTGTGCTATAGCACATAATGTATACACACACACACACACGCCTACAAGCAGCTGAAATAGGGAAGCAAATGGCATAATGGATTTACCGTACACACCCACCAAATAAACCAAGACTGAGTCGAAAAGAGGCTGACAGAAACAGATATACGGGTCACACAGTAAAAGAAACAGAGGAAAAAAAGCAAACACACACAAACACACACACACACAAAGGCAGACAAGTGAGGAGCAACACATGCACACACAAACACACTCAGAAGCCAAAATGAGACGGCAATAAAAAGCCTTTAGTGCCACTTTTTGTTGCTGAGGTTTGGTGGAGCAAGTGTGGCTCTGTTATGCTGGGTGTGGCTGTGGTTTCCCTCTGAATGCACCATCAGATCACAACATTTGGTATCTGTTATCAGAGGCTACATTTACAAGCAGGCAACATTTGGGTTAAGGTCAATATTCTGGTTTCTGAAACATTCAGAATAACCCGTTTACATGCGCGAGCTAAAAGGATTATTCCTTTTTACGTGGTTTACAGACAGAGGAGGATTAAGGCAGTCATGGGCCCCTGGGCCATTCTTTTTGTGGGCCCCCCTTTTTATAGTTCATGCTATTCTTCAGGCACACGCTGCAGGTAATGCTGCCAGATCCCGTGATAAAAATAAGCAACCAGCTCTAGCCCAGTGGGTGACTTGTCACACTGTGTGAACGACAGACCTCTTGATTACAGTATCAACATTTATTTTTGTTTGCAGTAAATTGGCAGTAAACAAAGTCAACATGAACCCATTGAAAAATGTATTTTTGGATACAACTATAAAAATAAACTTTGATTAAAAGAAAATACATAAGCATCATGCATAAATAGCAACAAATTGACAATGAACAGTCAATATAAAAAAATGAAATTATATATTTTTTCTTTAATTAAAAAATAATTGATAAAATAGAAATAAGTAAAATGATTAAAGTGAATAAAGAATGCTAAATATCTCTTGTTGTTTTGAAGATCTGAGAGTGAATCAGGCAGGGATTACATAGGATACAAGTTAAGCCCCTGGAGCCTTTGGCCCCTGCACACGTGGGGCCCCTGGGCTGCAGGTGGAAAAGGAGCAACCCAGAGGTGATTTGGGGTTTTTAAAAACTGGTATCTGAGCATATTCCAGTTTTTAATAAGGTTATAGGTGTTAACATGGCTGTGTGCAACCTGGTTATCACTAATATTATCAATGCAAAAGGGTCAATGACTGTGTAGCCACAGAGAGGGGGGGTTTGGAAGAAAGAAAAAGAGAAAGAGGGCTGAGAAGGAGAGAAAGAAAATGTGAGTGCCAAGAATTGCAGTTCCTTTAGTGTCCACTTGAGACTGACTCCAAAAGCTTAGTTATCTTTATCAAAGTGGTGAAAGAGAGACAGCAGCTAAAACAGGGAATAAAAAATGGGTTTCCTGACACACCTAAATGAGTTTTATTTATTCATTTATTTCATTTTAGCCGTAAATCATGTAACGCTACAACAGGGATGCCATAGCAACAGTACAAAACCTTCCAAAAAAAAACAAAAAAAAACAAAAAAAAAAAACACCCTCTCTCTAATATTTTTTCTACTATTATACTTACTTTTATCAACATGCAACAAAGATCATTTTGTAAAAAGTTTGTTTGTGTTTTGGACTTATAAAACACATGTGGGTGCTGACCCATCACAGCTAAGCACAGACCCCAGTTAACAGCTCTCATAGTCTTTCTGTGTTGGTTTGAAACAAATGCTATGATCAGTATTTATAAGAATGGTTCTGCAGGACTGTGGACGTCCTTGACCTTTACCTTCCCCTCAGGTGATGGATGAACACTCAGCAGTTTAATTAACTGAATCCATAATTTATCAGAGAGTTTCTCTCGTTAGTTATTCATCACATACCAATAAATCAATTTTATATTATTGGAATTTGCTACATTTACTGCTCTTATTTTCCATTATGGAAGAGAATAGAATAGAAAATACTTTATTTATCCCTGGGGGAAATTCAGGAGGAGTCACAGCAGCAATCAAGAAAACAAAAGGAAGAAAATGTATAGAAAGTGCAAAAAAGTCCATAAGAAAATAGATGATGACAGCTTGTCCATCATTCTGCAGTTCAGCCAGCCTCCACCTCCACAGGGTCCAGGACTGAGCTTCTTCAGCAGTCTGTTCAGTCTCTGTCTCCTGGATCCTGTCTGCTCACAGCAGGTGAAGCTCTTCCAATGTGGCATTGGTGTCTGGTGTTAGCTCTGTTAGCCATGTCTGGGAATGACATGATGCTACTCTGCCTTCTGGTATTCCCTCTGTTGCTGGGTTAGCATGGCTAGCTCGTCCATCTTATTGGAGGTAGATCTTATGTTCCCAATAACGATGGATGGAAGGACAGGTCCATGTTGTCACTTCTTGGCTCACACCTGGGAACCAGCACGTCATCCTTACCTCCTTCTCCTCACCTTGTGGGGAACATCAGGCCTTGCACCAGTTAGCATCGACATGCTAAAGGCTGCTAATAGCTGATTTCACATGTAAACAATGCGGTCATGGTTACATGTAGGATCTCCAGGCAAACACAGGAGCAAAAATAGTAAAAAATATCGCTGAAGACAAAACCAGTTCAGTGTCCAAACACTCGTTTGCCAGAGGTTTGTCTGGGTAGGGGACTTTGCAGCTGAATACTGACAAGATGTATAACTGTGGCAACTCCCCACACAGCATGAAGTAAATTTTTATTTGGTAATTTCCTGTATGTCTAAGCTAGGCCTGTCTATTCAAACACTCAAAACTAAAACTTTCACCAAATAAGCTGAAACCCCACAAGGTGTCGCCAGAGGGCCCAGATATTCTTAGGGCACATCTGTGAGGTCCCTAAGAGTGTTCCTGGTGGGTTTTCTGAAAACCATGTTTTGGGTCCAACTTTGAAAAAAAAAAAAAAAAAAAAAAAAAACTTTTGCCTGGACATTTTGCCTGGGCAAAAAAGGGTCTTTTTAGAAGCTTTAACCAAACAGGCCCAAATTGCGAGACGTAGCCCGAGTCTACAACATTTTCTACTGTCAAAGCTTTTCGTCAGCTATTGTTTGGTCACTTGCAGATGACTTACACTCTTAATCAAACAGTAACATCTTTAGTGGTTAAATAAAACCACTTTTTTCCTTAAGAACAGTTTCTTCTCCTTGTGACCACAGAGGTCAAATAATGTCACTCAGGATACTAACTAGTGCTCAGTAGCCACAATGTTTATAAAATCATTTAAATTATTGATACTGAGGGTGATTAATATTTCATACTGTCTGGGGTGGGCTGTGCTAAAACAGAGCAGCAGGGGGGCACTGAAGGTGTGAGTGTTGACTTAGCATTATTTATTGATTGTCATTGAGTGACTGCAGTGGGTCTCATCAGTCAGTCAGTCACAGTCACTGACAGTGCTGACATCGACTGTTTCTTCAAATTTTATTCAGTCTTTACATCAAGAAACAATATTTTACAGGAGGAGCTTTTTTTGGTGTTAAAACATGTTAAATGATTTTAAGGTGCATTTTTTTCATCCCAAGATGTAACTGCCTTTGTGATTGTTTTTTTTTTTTCTTCGGTTTTTCACATTATTACACAGTCACACTGTAGATCCATTCTTTGCAACATACTTTACGATATCATTTTTTTGAAAAAAATATTGCTGGAGTGAGGAGTATGTCTGTTCAACAGTTTAATGTATAAAGTTGTATAGCTGATATCGTAACTCCCACTTGCAGGATCAAATTATGTGTTAGTAGATAAAGGCTAACAGATTGTTTATTAAAGACTCATATTGTAATCTCAATCCCCTGGAGGAGGCTAATGTTGGCTTGAGTGAAACACTGTAATAACGTTCTTTAATGTGATACACATATTTTACTCATTAAGACAGCTTTTCTAATCAGCAACACTTCAAGCAATCAGGCTCTCATCTCCTGTTTTAATTAGTAAAAAGAAGATGGAATTGTGATCATGAGATGAGTGCGTCTGAGTGAAGCGACGCACAGCAGACAGGTGTTTCCCCCTGAGTCCTGTCTGTCTCTCTGCCTGTCTGTCTGCCTCTGCCTCCTCCCTAACCCCTCTCTGCCCCCGTTACCCATGTCTATACTCTGTCACTGACAATTAGAGCAGGGCCATGACTTCATCCTCTAATGGTTATGAGAGGAGCTGACAGGAGAGCAGACTGAATCATATGCAATATGGATGGAAGCCTTCTGTTTGTCTGACCGAGTTTCTGTCCCTCTGCCTGGGTTTCCTCATTCTGTTGTGTCAGCTTTTATGGCAGGTGGTGAAGGTGTGTGAAATATGTTTCCGTGAAGGTCAGGAGTCTGACATTAGCCAAGAAGCAAGTACTGTAGTTTATGACTGACTTAGCAGCATTGAACAGAGACAGAAATGACCTGAGATAAATGATACCACAGACCACTGCATAAGAAAATAAAAGGACTATCAGGGATTTTAAAATTTAAACTGGCTGTCAAGAGGGGATATTGTAAGTATTTTTTGTTGTTATCCTTCTGCTCAGCAGTAGGAGGAGCCTAAATCAAAAACATCAAGTCTGATGAAACAATGCCATAAAACAAGTGAAATTATCTATCCATGTAGTGAGCTACTTTTACCAGATGAGAAATCTAAAAAATATAAGTTTTTTAATCTAAAAATGTGTCTTCCATTAGGGGTATTCAAAAGTGATTTAAAAAGAGAAAAAAAAAACAGATTTTTTACATAAAATAATTTGAAAACAAACTTCATGAAGCCTAAAATGAAATCAACAGAATATCAGCAAAATCTCAAATATTATTATGTTTTTAATCTTAATTTTCATACATGAATGCCCAGGGTGCAAAAAAAAAAAAAGAATAAAAATGAATTAAAATAAATAAATAAAAATAACAATAAAATAAAATAAAATAAAATAAATTAGAAAATAACTCAGTAGTAGAAAATTCTGACAGGGATGTTCTTCCTTGTTTCAAAGAAAGTGTATTTGCACCAATAATGTACACGCACCGCCCACTTCATTAGGTAGACCTTGCTAGTACCAGGTTGGACCCCCTTTTGCTTTCTGCCTTATAGATTCAACAAGGTACTGGAAACATTCCTCAGAAAGTTTGGTCCATATTGACATGATAGCATCACACAGTTGCTGCAGATTTGTCGTCTGAACATCCATGATGAGAATCTCCCGTTCCACCACATCCCAAAGGTGCTCTATTGGATTGAGATCTGGGGACTGTGGAGGACATTTGAGTACAGGGAACTCATTGTCATGTTGAAGAAACCAGTCTGAGATGATTCCAGCTTTATGACATGGAGCGATATCCTGCTGGAAGTAACCATCAGAAGATGGATACACTGTGCTCATAAAGGGATGGACATGGTCAGCAACAATACTCAGGTAGACTGTGGACTTTAAACCAGGCTCACTTGGTACTAAGGGGCTCAAAGTGAGCCAAGAAAATATCCCCCACACCATTACACCAGCAGCAGCAGCAGCCTGAACCGTTGATACAAGGCAGGATGGATCCATGCTTTCATGTTGTTGACGCCAAATTCTGACCCTACCATCTGAATGTGGAGCAGAAATCCACACTCATCAGACCAGGCAACGTTTTTCCAATCTTCTATTGTCCAATTTTTAAGAGCCTGTGCAAAATCAAACTGCAAAAGCCAAATTTACCTGACAGGTTTAAAATGCCTGAACTGAAGGTAATAAAAAACAAAAATTAGGACAGAATTTGCTCGAACTGATAATAAAATGTGGCCATCAGGGTAACAAAAAGTTGCTTGAGAAGTTTCTTGAAATAAGAATAATTTCTTTACTGTATCTTGAAATTAGTTTTTTTTATGGCCTTGTTTGATGAATGAGGCTTGAATCTAATCTGATAGACATTTTGTTCTTAAAATAAGACAAAAACACTTGCTTAGCTAGAAGTGAAAGTGATTCAGACTAGAGTTGCTTGGATTAGCTGGCAAGCATAGGTTCATTTCTGTAACTCTGCTCCAGATGCTCAAGGTTAATTCTGCTGATTAAATCCTGAGAATCTTAGTGGAAATCCAGCGTACTCCAGGGTATATCAGTGACAAAAAGCTGCTCAAACGAATTCTTTTACTGAAAAAAAATAATGTGACAAATCCAAAGAGAGCTTTTCCCCAACTCAACAGTCTCCATAGAAAGAGATTAAGCACATTCAGGTGCATCTTTGGTCTGTTGTAGCTTAATAAACCTCAGTTTGGCGTTTTTGATTCAGTCTCATGACACATTTGGTGGGGTCAAAAAGACCTCTGCAAATTTAAGTAATTGAAGAACCTTTGTTTCAAGAAAAACCCAACAACATCTTTTTTTTTTTTTTCTGGATCAAAGTCCGAGTGGCCTTCGCTTTAATGAGGAGTCATGGCCAAGCAATCCATTTCACTAAGGGTTTATTTGTGGGTACATGGGTCTGCCTCTGCAGCAGTCCTGTTTCATTCATCCTGGCTGCCTGTGTGTGTTTGGGTGATTGGCATACGAGAGTGAGAGTGGGGGGATGGAGGGACTTTTTGGATCGACTGAGCAGAAAATCAGACAGAAACAAAAAGACAGCACATGTGCATGTCTGTGTGTTGGTGTGAATTGATTTTCAATAGCACAGAGAGTGTCCAGATATGTGTGGAGCGTTGCCCAAAGAGCATCAGAGTGTTCAGCTGTGACTTCCAGCTTCATGTGCATGAGGGTAAAAAACATTCTGAAATTAAAAGACAAATTTCAAACCGTTGTTGATTCGGAGACAGAATACAGTCATTTCATTTTTCTGTAGAAACGGCTAGCTGTGGCGAAAATGACAGGAAAACAGATATTTCTGCCATAACTGCCTTTACTTTTCCTGTGGATCAGGTTGAGCTGTTGATCTATCATAATGGATAGTTAATAAATAGGCTGTAATGTCTCCTCTTAATCTTTTTCAGTCTCACATTACTGCTGAGTCAATACCAGGCAGCTTGCTTCTTAATGAGTCGATCTGTTGAGATCTTAATCCTGTCTGCTCAGCATTCTGCAGCTTAGCAAAGAGGTAAAACAGGATGGTGCTGGCCTCAGAGGTTATTTGTTGCTTCAGATTGTATCTTCTTTTTTTAGGTAAATGGACAATAAGCAGATGGTGTAAAAGAAAAAAAAAACTGATGCAATAAAATAAAAAAGAAAAAGAACAAAGGATGAAGCTGTAGCCTTAATGCTTTTGAAATTATATCTGTTAACAAGGGTTGACACTTGATTCTTGTGGTTAATTGGTGATCTCCTTTCCTTCTACTCTTCTTTCACTGATTTTTCTAAACATTTTGGGGCAACAGAACTGCAACATCCTGGCAAACTTCCCTCAGTTTATATGCATATATATTCTCAAAAAACATTGTTGCTGACTGCAAAGGTATTGAGAGGGTGAGAGGAAGAACAAAACAGTAAGCTGTGAGGTAAAGAGAAAACTAAAACTAATGACTGATGCTAAACTGTTAAATCTGGTTGCAGGTGACTGAAGAGTGAGGTCATAACTGAGCTTTTTTGTCTTTTTCATTGCACCTCATTTGGTCATTATTTTCAGTCTGTTCAATCAGTCAGTTCATTATTAGCCACATTAAAAAATACCCCGTGAATCAATGCTTGCGCAAAGATTATTTTTTCCATGACAGAAAGGTGCTGTTTGATAAAAAGCATTGGGATTGAGCAACTTGTACTGCCTCTCTGCTGCCCTCTAGGGCCATAGAAGTCATAATGCATGCAATACAACACAAAAGGTTGAAAGGAGCTGTGAGGAGTTTGAAAGTGATGTTGAAAAAATCTCCCTTCTAGATTTATGCCTGATCGTAATCCACACTTTAAAATGAGATTATCAGCACCAATATTGCTGGTTACAGGTTATTTTGCTATTGCTACTTCTTAGCTTACAGTTCAGGTCGACCAGGACCAGATTGATTTACAGCACGTCTAGGTCTCTGTGAAAACGATTTCTGTGATTAATTTTGTAGTGATAGTGGACACAGGAGTGTAACTATCAGACAGAAAAAGGACAGAAGAGCAGAAGAAAGATAAACAGGAGAGAGATACAACCTGAGCTAAAGGCTAAAAAGGCTAAACAGTTTGTGCTAATGTTCATTCCAACCCGCAGTCAGCAGTTATTCTGCAGTGGTCTGTTCAATCAGTAAAATGAAGAGTGAGGTTACATTAGCTCTGATTGGTAGATGACTGGCAGGACATGACCAGGATTCACTAACGTTATACATTACAGACATGTCTTAGAGCACCAGGCTGCCAGCTGTGCCAAACATAAACGGCTACTAAACTCCTTACAAAGGTATACATGGACCCAAATATTCTATAACAGAAAGAATTTAACCTTTGTGTACACCTCATTCCGAAAGAAAAGTGCCAATCCAAATGGACATTTAATCTGTTTCACAGGGGTGGAATATTCCTTTCCCCAAACCAATTGAGGTATCATGTATCCACTCAAATGGAAAGTTGTCAGGGTACGTTTTTTCAGAGCATACTCAGATATGACGTAAGACACAACTAAAGACGTTCCTCAAATTGTTTACGTTTTACTGTGCATGCCCCATTGACTATTCTGTTTGATTACAGCGGCGCATGTAGACCAGAAATTGGAATATTCCTTTCCATGTATACTATTGTTTTTGGAAAAGTCATTCAGAAAGATTCAGTTCAGAAAGGCGACAAACTCCTCATGTAACTGTGGCTGGTGTTTACTTGTTGTTACACTGGCCAATATGTCAGAGTGTCAGGCTGCCGATAGTGCTACATATAGTTGGCTGCTACAATGTTAGCTTGATGTCACATTTCAAACCATTGCACTACGTAACTGTACTGATAAAAACCTTACCTTAGCGCGTTGTGTCCAGTAAAAAGTTGTCCTGAACAAAGAAAATTTGTTCAATCTGATCCCCGTTTAATTCCAAAACAAACACACGCCTCACTAAAAGTAATTTACAACAGTGTGTGGAGACTCCAGGCCACAAGGTGGCGAGGGAGTACAGTTAAAACAGATCCTCCGCATAGCATCTTTACAGTGCTTTTTATTTACAATACTTTTTCTTGCGTTAAGTTTCTTGCAGTTGAAGTGGATATATTTGAAATGGAAGTATGGACTTAACATTTTGTATCCTAACATTCACCTTAAGGAGGAGCTCACAAAGAAGATCTAAAGATTTTACACTTTCACCAAACAGGTATTTCTTTTTTAAACACTCTAAGATTTTATTTGAACATCATCTAATGAATTTAAAAGGTTAAAAGTGACATGTTTACAATCACCATATCTCAAAATAACACCCCAGTCAATTGTTTCCTGGGTTAGTGTATTATGTAATTGTTTGTAAATAAGGATCCCACAGTGTTTCAGAGTGGCAGATGATGCTGGAGTGAACTTAGTTTGTTTAAACTTTATTAGGGAATAAAATCATCAAATGTTTACCTAGTCATTAAAGTTCATTTCTTTCAGCAGCCTCCAGCTTCTCCCTTTCAGTTTGGAGCTTACTGAGGCAGTCCCCACACAGGAAGCTCCTCTTCACCATGTACAGCCTCTCTGAGACCATGACTGAGTCTGGGCTGGGTGTCTCCTCAGTTTGCAGGGGGTTTCTGTCCAGGTTTACCTTCTCCAGATTTTTTAGCCTGGAAAGACAGCCGGGGACGCGGGTGAATCTGTTGTCAGAGAGGCCAATGTGACGTAGCTCCTTTAGCGCTGCGATGGAGTTGGGGAGAGCTTCCAACATGTTGAGGCCCAGGTTGAGTGTGTGGAGTTTTTTCAGCAGGCCGAGCTCACTGGGGAGGCTGGTGAGGCGGTTGTTACACAGGTTCAAAACCAGTAGATTCAGGAGACGACCGATACTTACAGGAAGCTCCTCCAACTGCAATAAAAAGAGAGATCTGTCATTTACAGCAGGGGTTCCCAAACTTTACAATGCCAAGGCCCCTCCTAACAGCGCTTGTTCCTGACAAGGGACTCCCTTAGGAAACAGAAACTTTTAAATGTACAAAAAGAAAATTTAAAATTATATTATCTAACTTTTTTTCAATAATTAGTAGATAGATCGATAGATCGATAGATCGATCGATCAATCGATAGATAAATAGATAGATAGATAGATAGATAGATAGATAGATAGATAGATAGATAGATAGATAGATAGATAGATAGATAGATAGACAAGGTTGAATGACACATGATTATGTCAGATGTTTGAGTTTAATAGGGCAATGGCCTTGTTGTAAAAACTGTCTCTGAGTCTATTTGTCGGTGCTTTTAACACCCTGAAATGTCTTACATTAGTTTAGTACAGGAAATTACTGACAAACAAAAGCCAAATTCACACAAGTTGGTTGTTGGAAAAGGGGAGAAGGCATTCAGGGCTCTGTCAGCCAAGGTGGGATACCCCTTTCTTACAAGTAGTTAGACAGGGGGAAAGCCTCAAAGTTCAGTTTAGTTTTTTTAAAAAATAGCTTTATAACAGGCACAAACTGCCAGGTCAAAAAGGATCATGACATCATCATGCTGGATTTGCAGCTGTCACACAAGGTGCAGTTTGGTACAATGGAAACTTGAGAATCCAATGAACACGGCACTTTCCTTGTTTTATGTTCAAGACAAATGGTTATAAAAATTAAAAAAAGAAATTAAATGATTGGAAAAATAATGTATTTTTCCTTTCCCCCAATCTTCTGAGGCCCCCCTGGTGCCTCTTGGCGGCCCCCACTTTGAAAACCACTGATTTACAGCATGCAGCATGCAAATATTCACACGTTTTAAATTCAGATTAATTTTAAAATTGCTTACTTTAAGATTTTTATAATGACATATTAAAATATTTTGCCAGGAATTAGGGCACCTAGGTCCAATACCACAGTTGACAGCCATCATACTATGAATCTAACCCTTTGGGAGTTTGCTCATCCACTCTACATGTGTCTGGTTGACTTTGAGATGGACGTTCATGTCTTGTGAGGGCATGAATTGCTACTAGGTTTGCCCCCTGTCATCAATACCATTTATGGTGTGTGTAGACAGGGTATCAAGGCAAACTGCTGACTTTGACCGGCACCACTCTGCTTTTTTCCAACGTAGACACAGAACATCATCCCCTTCACCTCAATAGCACTGTTTGATAGGAAGCACTATTTGTGCTAGCTTTGTTTTACAGGCTTAAATGTGAAACTGTCTTTATAAGGTTAAGGTAGCAGAGAGCCGGACAAGTTTTTAGGAGTAAACCGGACAGATTTTGTAAGCCATTTATACTCACTCACATAGTTGCTGTGGAGATCCAAAACACTGATGCTGATAAAGTTGGCAGTGAACTCTGGGAGCTTTCTGATAATATTCCTGCTCAGGTTCAGTTCATCGATTTGCAACAGCTTGGAGAGGCACTTTGGTAGCACAGAGATTTCCTTGAAGCTCAAGTCCAGACGACGTCTATCGTCCGGCGTTAGCTCCAGGCAGTCCTGAGCCATCTTCAGAGTGATGGTCTTACTTTTAGCCTTTGTGCCTTTCTTTCCTTTAGCCATGGTGCTGCAGGGGGACACAGGAGAGGATAATGCTGTGGTCTTTAGTTAAATGTAGTCACTAACACCCTGTGACAGAGGAGCTGACTGTGGAACCAGAGTAAGAGATTATGTTACCAAACAGAGGCCAGTCAGCTGTGTCACGTTTTACCTTTCTGTGCAGATAAAATGTCTGTAACAGTATCACACGTTGTTCTATGTCAAAGCAAATAAACAGTTCTGTAATCAGAGTATACAATTGCTTGAAACAGCTATGAATTTGTCTTGAATATAAATTCTTTGAAATCCAGAAAAAGTCAGATTCCTTACCAGCACTCCAGTCCACTCCTGTAGGCATTCAGCACACTAAGTACCAGTAGTCAGAAAACAATACAGCAGCTGAGATATATGGACACCTGATAACTTCTCCTCAAGCTTCAAATATATCAAGACACAACCACAGTGGGCAGTATTTACTGGGATTTGCTGAAAGATCAGAAAAAAAGTGACATGTGTAGATTCACTTGGCCACACATGGGATTTGTTTTCCTCTGTTCCCAGGCAACTGCTGTTTGCTTTCAGTGAACTTTACGGCTGTGAGCAGCTACAGTGGCACAGTTTGTTCTTTCAGGGTCAGGATTCAAAGACAAGAGTTTAAAAAGTTATATCAGCTGTTTCTAGGATTATTTTATTCAAACAAAAATCAATTTACACAGCAAAAAAACGGAACTCTAATCAAGTGTTTTGTTATATTTTAAGTAAAAAAAAAAAAAGTTGCATTTTACTTAATTATACTAATTATAAAACAATATAAAACGATCATCTGACCAGTTCAGAAAAAAATCTTCTTTCTTTTTTTTTTTTAATTATTTATTTATTTATTTAAGAATGAGGTCTGTATTCCTTGTAACTAGTAAAAATGATTTGACAATGTGATACAAAAAATGTGCTCATCAAGTTTGTGTGTCTTAATACAAGTAACTTTTCTCTTATCCCATTGGCAGATTTTTTTTTACTTGTTACAAGCAATTCAAAACTTTCATTTTTTCTTCAAATAATTTGATATCAATATTTATGTTTTTACAAAAAAAAAAAAAAAAAAAAAACTTGATCGGTTTCATTTTATTTATTTAATTTTTTTTTTGCAGTGTTAATACAAAAATATTACTCAGAAGTTTTTTACTCATTTTTTTTAGCATGACAATGGCCTCTTTTCAGATGTATTGTCTGTATTTCTAAAGAAGCAAGTTCTACACTTTTATCCGTAAATTATTTTCAATTCACATCACTCTGGCTTCAGAGATCTTACGAAAATTTACGCCATAAACCTGCAGCTTTTTTTTTTTTCATATGCCTCACAATAGAATAGGTCCGTTTTTTTGTGACGTCCATAAAATTACCCAGGTAATGTTTTTTGAATGATGTTACTGAATTAAAAAGTTTGTTGACTTTAATCATTCACTGAAATCTGATCCCATGGAGTAAACATGTTGCTTCAGATTCAGATTTTGTTCAGACTTTTTGAATATGTTTTATAGTGATGGGTTAAGAAGTGTCATAAATAATTTTTTACAGTCCGACCTTCTTTTCAAACTGTGATTTGATACAGCTGTAAAACTGTGACACAGATTTTTTGATGCTCAACACCCACAGACACACATGCATATACATGTGTGTGCGCACATAGCGTGCATACAAACCTCAGTTTGCAGTATAATGTATCATTACTGTAGTTACCCCTCAGACGTCAGTCAGCTGTGACCTGTCTAAATTTAGCCTGAAAGATTTTATGAGGTGCACTCTCTTAGTATGATGATCATGCAGTTTGTCATGCCTGCCAGTAGGTGGTGCTGTCATAGAAGAAACCAAAGTGCCATGACACACTAAGCTTAAAGTCTACACAGATCTTACAGCTCTCAGATCTGTAAATCATTTATCCTTTGGTTAAAAAAGAAAAAAGAAAAAATATATATAATGAAGCAGATTGTTTAATCCCAATTGGCTAAGGTCACTTACTGAACCACTTTAAAGTGACACTATTTTGTGACTGTAAACTTAGATCATAAATATAATTTTCCCACAGCAAGGAAAAAAAAGGTTCAGGTCACACTGTATTCAGAACACAATCAACTTTAGTTTTAGAAATTGAAATAAAATAAATAAACAATTAAAAAATAAGGCAGCCAAAGAACACCATATTGGTTTTCCATGGAAGTCACCTGTTAGATTTAGTCTTTTATTTTGTTATATTTAGTCTTTCTGGAACAACAGGTGACTGTTTGATATGGTTCATAAGCCTGAATCATTTCCTTCTGCAGAGTGAAATACAGGTCAGGAGAGACACTAGCTCACACTGGAGGAAACGCTGCTGACCTAATTGAGTGAGGTAGTGTTCACAGCAGGTCAGATTACTCTGAGTGATTACAAACATGTGCGTGTTCCTGTGTGTGTATGTGCACACTGCTATAGATCATTTCAGACAGAGAAATAAATCAAGAAGCAATGTCTTCTTACCATATTCTTATACTGTTCACATTTTTTTAGGTAAGCAGACAAGACTAAACTTTTCTTACAAAAAACACTTGGTTCGACCCTTTTCAGCTAATAAATCTGACGAACAAGTGCTGCGTCAACAGGAATCAGCCGAAGTAGTAAAGACACTGAGCTCAGAGTTTGAGATGTCAGTTTTATTTCTTATCATCCATCAGAATTAAATGTTTGATTCTATGTTTACATTTGACAGTGATGGACAGCTTGACAGCTTCACAAATATGAAACCAAAAATATTGCAATCACCCCCTAGTGGCTAAGAATAGAATAGAATAGAATAGAATAGAATAGAATAGAATATTTCTTTATTGTTCACCAAAGTGGAAAATTGACTTTGGCTCACCAGCACAAGAGACAGACAGCACTTGACTGCTTGCTGCAGCACAGGTAATATGAGTTTGTTAACACGGACAAAAAAAACCCAAACAACAACAGAAAAACAAACAAACAAACAAAAAACCCGACAAATTTGGACTTGAATTTATTTATTTCATGGGAGCATTTAGCCATCTTGTCCAAAATGGCCCTTAGACAAATGTAGTCATTGACCCCTGGTTTAGGCTAAGGTGTTAAGGAAGCAATAAAAGTTTCGCTTAGGCAGAGACGTCCATATTAGAGAGTCCATATTATGTTTGCAGACACACACATATTCAGGAAAAGAATAGCATAAAAAAAACAAGATTTCTTCAGACATTTTCACAGATTTTCACCATTTATTTATTCTACAGTGTAAACTGGACATAGACTTAATGCTACCTTTGCTTCTCCTGGTCTGGCCAAAATCTAGTCATGACATCAAGTCAAAAATATGTGTAGTCTGGCTTTTATAAATAACATCTGTCCTGATGTAATACCAGCATTATTTTAAAATGATGAAAATTTACTGAATGGAAATTGATGTCATCAGAGTGAAAAAGGCCCAGCAGTCAGGTCAGAAAAAAAAGAAAAACAGGAGCCAATATACAAAGACAAAGACAAAGACAAATAAAGATAAAGACAGGCAAAGCACTGACGTCATACATGTCACAAGTCTTGTATTTTACTCACAAAGTCCCTGCAAGGATTTCCTTTCTTTCTCTCCCTCATATCCTTCTTTCCTGTCTTCTCTCACAGCTGCCTGACAACATTCAGAGCCACTTTTCCTGCTGCTGCTTTCTTTTGTAGCTTAGTACATCAGCACTTTTATAATTTTACAGATTGAAATATGTGTGTGTGTGTATATATATATATATATATATATATATATATATATATATATATATATATATATATATATATATATATATATATATATATATTATTTGCCTGACAAATAACACAACAACTCAATAACACAATAACATAATAACTCAGGATACAAACAAACACATATCCGGAGAACATACACCAAATGAATGAGAACTGAGCCGCTGCAACTCTGTGCGCTGCCATCTCTCTCTCCCCTTGGAGCGTGGCCAGGGGGCACCAGGACCAATCAGGAGAAATTTCATGTAAAGGTCACCCAAAGTGAAAAAAAGTCCCCCATATTGACTTGGGCGTGGCCAGGGGACACCAGGACCAATCAGGAGAAATATCATGTTTAAGGTCACCCAAAGTGAAAAAAAGTCTCCCATATTGATTTGGGGCGCAGCCAGGGGTCATCCCAAGCAATCAGAAGAAAATTCTGGTATAAGGTCCCCCTAAGTGAAAAAAATAACCCCTGATTGTCTTGGGGCGTGGCCAGGGGGCACCAGGACCAATCAGGGGAAATTCTCGTAAAAAGTCCCCCGAAGTGGAAAAATGAATTGGGGCGTAGCCAGGACAGACCAATTTGTATATCTTTTACATGAAGTCTTCCAAAATGACTTTAAGTCAATTTGGCGACCCAGGGGGCGTGGCCTTCAAAAAGTTTGGCTATGACTCCCCCAATAGGAATCTAAGTGGTCTCACAAGCAAGGGCTCCCAAATTTACCTGCGGTCCCCCAAATTGACTTCATTTTGGAGGAAGAATTGAAAAGTCCTCCCAAATTTACCTCAAAAAAGTCACCCCATTTCATTTGGGGACCACCTTTGATGCAAAGTATACCCAAATTTACTGGTTCCCTAAGGGACCTCACGGACACACCCTGGAAGTTTCGGAGCCATTAGGCTACGTTTTGTGAAGTTATATATATATATATATATATATATATATATATATATATATATATATATATATATATATATATATATATATACACATACACAAACACACACACACACATATATATATATATATATATATATATATATATATATATATATATATATATATATATATATATATATATATATATATATATATATATATATATATACAGAATTCACATATATGCCTTTATTGTTTAGGTCACATCATTCAGAGCTGTAGTGAAGCTGTGTTTGTGCAGTGATGACTGATGGCTTGCTGGACATGTTTAGGAAACCTGGCACCATAGGGACAGACTCATGAACATGTTTATCTGAGCTCTGACGGGATGTGGCTTTCCTTCCCTCTTACTATGTGAATATAATGTGTGCTGCCTCTACTTCAGGACCACAACTTCAAAGGGCTACTTCCCTCTCTGTTAATGTTTGCTCACATTACATTGAGGGCAGATTTACATGAACTTGACATAATACTCACCAGGCATTTGAGAAAGTGTCTCAGAGTGGGAAGTCAATTAATCATGTGGTGGTTGGTTATACATCATAGACATAATAACTGGGCCTGGATTGATTTGTTGGCACCACACACAGAAAAGTCTAAATTATAGGACATGATGTGATCAATCATTCCGTTCCCCATTCATTCATTTAGTAGATTGAGCGTGAAACCTCCACTCAACCTTTTAGACCCCAAATGCCTTGTTTTTGTTTTTGCACTAAGATGCAGTTTTTCTTTTGTTAGTTTCCCTGTCCATGACCCATCATTCACGTCACAAGACTGAAACGTAACACCAGGAACTTTTTTTTTTTACTTACTACTAATCCAGACAGGTTGATTTTGTTTGTTGCACACACTGTGCTTGTGCTGCTAAATCTGCTGAATCTGCTGACTGTCTTCATCCAACATGTGCATCTATTTCTCCACTTCTGGACTTAGTATTCCCCAATACACCAGAAGATCGGCTTAACTCTACTTCATTGGAGATCTACCAAAAGCTGTTTCTGGACAAGACAGTAATAGCACCACCTTCAGGCCTAGAGTGCTTACTACAGCATTTTCAGTCCCTCTGCATTTCCATGTAAAGGCAGTTTTTTTTCACCACCATTTCACTGCGTTCCAGCGTCATCAGATGTAACGTTGTAGTGTAAACGGGGCCTTGGACCCAAGTCCTGTGGAAGTTCCTGTGGCTATAAAATACCTTATGTTTTGTTCTTGCAAGTCTTATTTGGTACCACTTTTTATTTCTAGTTTTTACGGCATGGCGATTTTTTTGGTATTCCAAAACAGAGTTTTGAGCTCCCATACTTTAACTTGACATTCAACACTAATTACATTCCAATAAACATAAATTAAGATTAAGAATCAGTAAAAGACATTACATTCATCTTTCATTGGAACAGTTACATTTAGACCCTTGGTCTGACACCAATGAGGTTCAAATTTAGACCCAAAATCTCAGGGGTCTAGTTTTTTGGAAACCATCACATACAATCTGACTTTCTGACCTTAAAACCTATTGGAGAAAACAGGTATAGTTCAAAAACCTAAAACAAAAGTTGAGTCATATCAGCTCTGTGGCAATTTATAAACCTTTCTAAGACTTCTTTAGTGTCATCACTCACACATTTCCTTGCTGTTAAGAATCTTGAAAGCCATGTTAAGATGATGTCACCCTTTGGTAACCTAAAGCCTGAGGAAAGCTGTTTCTCATTAGCGCTGCTTGGCCTGCTGGTCCATACAACAGCAAAGCGTCTCACAGTGTTGAGAGATGACAGTCGGCTGTGCTGCAGACTAATAAATCTGCTTGTGAAATACCTGATCTGTTATAACGCCTGTCAAACAGACTCAAGTATGACATAAACAAAGTGTTCCTGAGTACATCCAAAAACAAAAATATGACATCTGTTTTTTTTTTCTTGTTAACTTTTGAGAGCTGTTCCTTAAAATGTATTGTTGTACTGACAGTGTGGATATTTTCAAGCACACTTGTTTTTGACGACTGCAAAAATGTGGCTCAAGTGAACTTAATTAAGATACATACCCCCTTGTCCCCAGCCTTAAGTCAGTGTTAACCATTGTGTTATTAAAAAAAGAAAGCTTCATTTATACTTTTGCATCAAATCAATACCATAGGGTTAGCTGACGTGCACTACCCTTCAAAAGAAAACAAATAAACATATTTGTACATAGGTGGGGGGGTGGGTGGTTGTTATCCAAGTCACTAAACTAAGAAAGTTTTGCTCATACAGGTGTGGCTGACTTCACTGATGGAAACGCAGAGACCCGCCTCTTTGCCTCATCCAAACTTGGATGAGCCCACTGTGCAAAGAAACGTTCGAAAGATGTCCTTTCCATGTCATTTTGGACGTCTAACTTTGATTTCCTCAACAGTAGATGGTTACTGTAAATACATACAAAGTTGTTGTTCATTTCCACTTCAAACCTTGTTGCTGAGCCAAAGGAAGCTAAGGGAAAATTAACTGGTTCATGAAAAACATCACAATTTTAAAATGGAAAACAGCAAATGTTTGAAACTAGACGTCCAAAAATGGCATTGAATGGTAGTACTTTTGACGTGTCTTTGCACAGTGGGGCTGTACTGTGGACATCATAAACAGACGCTCAGTTGACCTGGGAAAAAAACGTTTTCTGGAGGAACTGTCTGCACTTTCAGGAGACCAAAGTTAGATGTCCAAAAATGACATTGAAAAGACATTATTTGAACAACTCTGCACAGTGGGCTCACTCACTCCTGCTTGGACGTCCACTTGACGTTCAAATGTATTTGTTGATCTGCATATTGACGCCCAAGTGTGGTCATGGTTAGATGTCCCAATAGCGGTACTTAAATACTTTGTTTATCCCCGAGGAGAAATTCGGGAAGCAATTCACGGCAGCAATCAAGAAAACAAAAGTAAGAAAGTGTATAGAAAGTGCAAAAATGTCCATAAAAAAATAGATGATGACAGCTTGTCCATCATTGTCCAGTTAAGCCAGTCTCCACCTCCACAGGGTCCAGGACTGAGCTTCTTCAGCAGTCTGTTCAGTCTCTGTCTCCTGGATCCTGTCTGCTCACAGCAGGTGAAGTTCTTCCAATGTAGCATTGGTGTTGGTGTTAGCTCTGTTAGCCATGTCTGTGAATAGCATGATGCTACTCTGCCTTCTCGTATTCCCTCTGTTGCTGGGTTAGCACTGCTAGCTCGTCCATCTTATTGCCGATAGATCTTACATTCCCAATAACGATGGATGGAAGGACAGGTCCATGTCGTCACTTCTTAGCTCACACCTGAGAACCAGCACGCTGTCCTCACCTCCTTCTCCTCAACTTGTGGGGAAACATCAGGCCTTGCACCAGTTAGCATGGACATGCTACAGGCTGGCAACCGCTGATTTCATATGTAAACAATGCAGCCATGGTTACATGTAGGATCTCCAGACAAACACAGGAGCAAAAATAGTAAAAATATCATTGAAGACAAAACCAGTTTGGTGTCCATGACCAACAAATGAGCCATACAAAGTAATGATCCACTCCAAATGCAAAAAATGATGAAAAAGAGATGAAGGAAAAAATACAAGAAACAAACAAGGAAGAGAGAGCTGCTGAAACAGGCAGACATAACATATCATAACCTGTTCAGAGTTGCTGTAAAAAAGCAAGAAGGAAACCTAGAAGGACTGGGAACAGGAGATCTGACCATCAAAATGACCACAAGAATTAGAAGGATTAGCGCACGTTGTCGCACAAGTAGTTAATATGTGAGGACATAGGGTCAACACAGAAGTATAAACCATAGTGGAGGACCTGAAAGCCAAATGTGTCTTGAAATTTCCAGAGTTAAAGTATTCCTGCATGAAGACAGTGGATTGGTTTGTATTCAGTGCCGTACACTTACATAGAGGATCCTGAGGAAGTGGTCAGTCTGCTAACATACATTGACCATTCATTCCTTGGGACTGGATCCCAGTTTTGAGCAGGACTTGCTGTGATTTCCACTCCCTGAAGTCTTTCATTATACTCTTTTTTTTGCCTTAAGGTCAGTGCAGCTATGCATTAGTGCAACCACAGGATGTGCTTGTTGTAGGCTGTGTTTACTATGCATTGTATCTCCATAGACAGAGATGACGGTATGCAAGGGACACAAGCATAGACAAAAACAAAGAACTTGTTCCAACAATAGGTTGTGCTTGACTGTTTAAACAGTGACATCAGTTCTCTCTTCGTCTGCATCTGCAAAGCCTGCTGTTTAGAGCTCAGACAGGAAATGAGCATTGGTTTCTATACCTGCAAGTCTGTCCGCCCTCTTCCTTGACCTATTTTCTCTTCGCACTTCCTCTCTAACCTCCCATTTTCTTTAAGCAATCACTTTCACTTGTGCAAATTGAACTTTATTTTCCTTACTGATCATATTTTATCACTAATGAACCACTTCCTCACAAATAAAGTCATCTCCAAAAGTTTTCTTTGTGGGTGAAACATTTTCATAAGACCTCTGGGGTTTCTTTTGTGTCATGCACACAGTGAGCTCCCGTTCTCTTTTATTTTCCTTTCAAAAATAATTTGGAGGTTGGAAATAAACTAAACATAACATTTAGATCTCCCTTCTCTCATTACAGGGCCTCCACCACCTCAGGAGCAGCTGACACCCAAACAGACACATAATGGCTGCACCCTCCTTGTGGCTCCACAGTAACTCAGCATGGAGGTGAAAAATGACTCGATGGGAATCTGAATCTGGACTGCAGAAAAGATACTGAATGTGATCAGTAAGAGTGAATGTAACACATTGAATACATGTTTTGTTACAGCTTCGATTCAAATTTTGAGCTGCAAAAGCGTACATGCTTTAATCCAATCCATAAGAGGAGTCAAATTTTTTTTTACTGGAGACTGTACCGGGACCATATGTCAGTCATTAAGTTAATGGGTCATGGTGAGTGCTGGGGCAAAGTGATTTGACTTCCAAATCCAAGTAGGTGACAGCTTATCTCATTCTTTTGAATCAATGTAAACACAAAACAAAACCTAATTTATTTATTTATTTTTTTAAACAAAGAAATAAAAAGAAATGATTCTAACTTGGAAATCTCAACAGTAACTAATATATAATTTTGGTGACACTTTAATTACACCATTTTTTTTCTCATTTCTTTGAAATTACCCCTAAAGTTTCATGAGAATTTGATGAAAATGAGCACACAACTTCTGGCCAGATTCTGTTTTGCAGTGCGCCTGTACTCACAGTGTCACAATCAGGTCAGGCCAGTTTACCACCCCACTCTTGGTGAATATCACATCTGAAGCCTTCAGTTGTATCATGTCAAACACTATAGGCCTAATCATAAAGGTTTATCGTTTTGCTTGTGATCTCAATTATATCAACAAACTGGGTACTAAAGAACTTGGTGAAATTAGATAAATAGCTAACTATCAACTGCTTATTGGGAAACTGAATTATTCACTGAACATTTCAAAGGTAATTATCAGAGGAAACAATAAACCAAACTTCTGTATTCAAGAACTAAGCAGCTATTTATCACCTGCTTCTCTGTAAAAAACATTTTGTGGTGGGTTGTGATTTAATTTCAAATGAATAAATTATTTGCCAATCGTCACCTTCTTACCTTGAAAATTGGAGTAAATTTCAAAGAAACCGGAAAAAAACAGTAACCTACCAATTGTGACTTGCGACTATAAAATTGGACATTATTTAGTTATGTGCTAATTTCAAAGAAATAAGAAAAAACTTTGTAGAATTATTACCTATGTGTGATGAAATTGGCAGAAAGTAAAGTGTTACAATAATTTTATTCAGTAACATTCTATTGGGAGGCTACACGGTGGTGCAACAGTTGGCGCTGCAGCCTCACAGCAATAAGGTCACTGGTTCGATTCCCTGCTTGGCCAGTGGGCCTTTCTGTGTGGAGTTTGCTCCGGCTTCTTCCCACAGTCCAAAAACATGCTCATCAGGTTAATTGGTCACTCTAAATTGTCCATGGGTGTGAGTGTGTAAGTGAATGGTTGTCTATCTGTGTGTCAGCCCTGCGATTGACTGGCGACCAGTCCAGGGTTTACCATGCCTCTTGGCCAATCACAGCTGGGATAGGCTCCAGCCACCCGTGACCCTGAATAGGATAAGCAGTTAGGAAAATGAATGAATGAATGAACATTCCATATCTGGCAAAAACCGACACAAGACGTACATCTCTGACCATGGCTAGGTATGAGACACAACCACAACCGCAACATGAAAATACACATTTTTAGCATTCAACATTCTGGCCCGGTCACTCTTGTAAAGGATACTTTTTAACCTACATGAGGCTTTTACCTGGTTAGATAAAGGATAGTTATTATTATTTACCACTGTCACGGTTATACATTCATGTATCACCACATGGACATGTGAGAAGTTGCCATTATCACAAAACAGTCTCACTTCTAGATATATGCCTGATCATAATCAGCAAATTAAATATTATCAACACCAAAATAGGTTGTTTCCAAATGGGTTTTATGGTTTATGGGTCCTACAGTTATCATTATTATCAGATGGTGAATCATTTTCTGGGTTAGGCCCTGATGAAGTGGGACAATTCAGGCCCAGAACAGGTGAAAATCTGCTGATACGGTTACAACGGCTCATGACGTTTCACTGTGGAATTGAAAATAATACAAATTCAAAGAAGAGTGCGTAAATTGGACTCCTGGTCAAGGTAAAGATGAATGGATGCAAGGATGTGCAATTTTGTTTGTACTATCTGCTGCTGCAATTCTGTAAATTTCCTGGTTATGGGACTAGCTAAAGGATTATCTCATCATCTTATTATTGTCTTAGTCAGACCTGAGGTTCTGCTTGTGTTTTATAAATATAAAAAATATTTCTATAGAAATACTTATTCTTCTGGTTGATGGTCTTGTTTGCTATCATAAGTCATATAGTATACACTTAACAAAATTAGACCACCATCTAGTAGAAAGCTGACTATCAGGAAGGGGTTCATCCTATAAGGGCTATGAATCTTATTATAAAAATAAATGCAACTTATCTTAATGTTGCGCTGAAGTTACAGTTCAGGACACAACAGGGACGTTGTAGTGCAGCAAAAAGCAAGACTCAGACTCACTTCCAGATTTTTATTTATTCAGTTACTGATACAAACTGTACAGAAGAACAAAATCAACAACAAATGCTGGAACACTGCTGAAAGCAGAGGTCAGAGGTGGGCAGAGAAAAGGGGAACAAGAGATGCAGGGAGCGGTCAGGCGCAATTCAAACACATGGTTCCAGTTAGCAGACTCCCATTAAGGACAATGTGGTCTGGAATAAACTTTACATTTCACAGTTTGAGAGTATTTTAAATACACTTCTGTCTGCCACTGAAAAGACACTTCTAGACTTTTCATACATAAATAATACACACTGTGCAACTGAAACATGCAGATATCAACAATGAAACATTGGAATGCTGACGAACAGGGGTCGATAGTGGTAAGAGCTGATATTAAATATAGAGGCAGGGGTGCACAGAATGTTAACAGATCAATGGAGTTTGACTTAACTGGTGGTTTTAAAGAGATAAATTTGGAGTCTTAGATGGGCGTACATTTTTTTTTTTTTACCAACATACTAATCCAAAAAATGTCATTAAGTTTCAAGCTAGCCATAGTTTTTATACAGTGTATTTAAAATCCTAAAATGATAAATAACACCAAGTATGCTCCCCAGTTCTACGTTAGTTCAATGGTTTCCAGAGGGATGTTATATTTTTACTGTGGCTAATCTATTCACCCTCCAGGTAGCACGCTGAAGCTATTTTGGCTAACATTTTAGCAGGCACCCTTTGGAGGAAACATGTTAGCATGTAATACTAATTAAAGAGTGGTTAAAGCTAGAAACAAGGCATGAAAAGGGGCTGATTATTTTCCAACACAAAGGAAGGCATATTTAAAAAAAAAAAAAAAAAAAAAAAGAAAAAAAGAAAAAAAAGTGCTTTACATGTTTTTGTTTTCTTTGCTCTGTGATGTGGCAGAGAGGGACATGGACTTTACATTACGTCACATTGAAACAGTGAATGGTGCTCTCCACAAACTGACAGATAAGTATAAAACTAACAATCATACATTGTATATTTAGAAATAAACACTGACAGGGTTGATTTTTGCTGCAACATGAGAATTTCTTTTTCTTTTGTCATCACTACCTAGTTTGTGCTGACAGTGCTGTTATGCTCTGTTTAGTTCTCTGCACACTGCTCAGACCTTATGACAAACTCCATGAGATATTGGAAGTGTGGGGGGAGGGGGATCCGGTGCCTTTTTGTCTGGGTTTCAAGTTCACTGTTTGAAAAACTCTCTTTTGCTTTTCCATGCCTGAATCCAGGGGATCATTAAATGGAAAAAAAAGAAGCCTAAGCACTTTCACACTCAGATCCATGGAAAGTGAAAAAGGAACGGGACGTTTTCAAAAGTATGTGGGATTACAGCTTATCTTATCTTAAAACGCTAAAGCACCTTTAAACTTGAGTAAACAGACAAAAAGACACAGATAAGTTTGTCCCTGTTTCAATACCAGGTGTGACGATTGTTTGCAGTCTTTTGGATTTGTAGAATATGTGCCTTCATGTGTTTAGTTCAGGAGTTTGTTTAGCTTGTGTGTAACTCCACCCTTGTGTGTATGTTGCTGTCTGTCTGTGTGTGTGGCGCTAACAGCCTGTAAACTTGATGTTGGCACCAGATGAAAGGTTTCACATACTTGCTTGTGGGGGAAGGTCGAGGGGCTAATCGCTACTTTCCTATCAGCTCTGTGGAGTTGTGGTCATTATGAAGAGTCACACAGAAACAGACTGGGCACAGATGTTGTCAGGCATAACAACCCAGAGGCTAGTGTAACTTAAAGAAAGCACTGATTTACACCCATAACAACGGAAGTCTTTAGTCTAAGCAGCCTTGCCTGCATACATTTACTCTGAAAGGTATTTCCCCAAGTCCACTGAAAGCCCGTCAAAAAACTCACAGGGTGTAAATACTATTCTGTCCAGACATTTTTTTTTTTCAACAAAGAGAGCCTTCCTGTCTCCACATAATCTATGCCACTATCTGGAATGACATGTTTTCATCAATTAGTTTTATGTATATATATATATATATATATATATATATATATATATATATATATATATATATATATATATATATATATATATATATATATATATATATGGGCGAGTACCGATACCAGGTATCGGTATCCGGCAGATTCCAGCAAGGTATTGGTACTCGTGATGGCTGCAGATACCAGCAGTAGATACTTTAGGCAAGAAAATCTGGCCACTAGTTGCTGCTAATTGCTGCTGTTTAACACCACTGCAAATGTGTGTCAGGTCCTGTTCAGACAACATGAATGAACCAGGGAGAGTTAACTCTTAATCTGTTTTATTTTGCACTTCAATTTACTTTAAAAAAATACTTAACTCTGACAGTTGTTAGTTTTATTATACACTTTTGATATATTTCTTAAAAATATTTATCTAAAAAATTCTAAACTCAAAGAGAGTTGTTTGTGTTCTATTTGGACTTAATGTCAAAGTGACTGTGCTATCTTTGATCAAAATAATCTGTCATTGTTAATTGAGATTTTTGGTATCAAAAGTACTAGTAGAATAGGTACTCAGTAATGTGAGTACTCAAGAGGGAGTACTCGTACTGGTATCGGGCCGCAAAAAAAGTGGTATCAAACATCCCTAGGATATATATTTATTTATATTTATTTATATATTGGGGAAGAGGAAATTAATATCCCTGTCATAAATGCACTGAGTGAGAAGTTTATTATAAAGCCAGTTTTTGGGGCAGTTAACACATTTTCTTTCTAGCCAGATAATAAGAAAAACAAAACAAAAACAAAAACAAAACAAACAAACAAAAAAGAAAACAGAAAAAAAACAATAAAAAAGCATCTAACTTATGGTTTAGTTAATAACAAGTTAAAACTTTTTTCATTTCATTTATTTACATACAAATGGGAACTTGTTTTGTCATTGCTTATGATAAACAGGAGGAATTTATCATTACATTAAATCCACTAACTGGCTAGATTGCTAATTTACCAGCACAAAATCTCAACAAGATGTTCACAAGATCTCCCACCAGGTCCAAACTTATGTGCCTTTTTTTGCCTAGCTGGCTATTCAACACTGTGATGAACTAACATATGTTTTGTACACTCATTGGAGGTATTGCACAGCAGTTATGTTATGGATTATACATGATTAGGAAGAATTATTGCTTTAAGTTAGTCACTTAAATGAAACATCTTTTATTTCTTGTGAATTAGGCGTTATCTCACAGTAAACCTGACTCTAAATAGTTGCTATAAATATGCACCACAGAGCTTTCACCTGCCTTTATAGGGTTGTTACCATGAAGCAAAACCTGCTTAGAATCGGGGAGGAAGGCTCAGAATAAGCTGAGATTCTGCATCTCGATTTTTTTCTATCACTGTCATGGAGGACACACTGAGAGGAAATCAGCACCGTGGCCTCCCATCGTGCTCCAAGTGTGAACTACATTAGATTCAAATGTAAGTACAAAAGAAAATTCTCCAGTATACAAAACATCCTTTTTGCACCTTGGTCTCATTGAAGGAAATAATACAAAAACACATTAAATCATATTTACATTTATATCATAAGTGTAAGATGATACACACACATATTGCTTCTCAAAAATTGCTTGAGTACAAAATAATAAAGAATATAAATAGACATTACTTTATCAAATGGTGTGTGAATTGGTTTTTGTGTGTTTGCTTCATAGCTGCTGCTCCTCAAACAGTATCTGAGCGTACACCGTGCCACTACATGACGCCTTGGTTTCTGGAATTGGCTTAACCAGATCAAGCTCTGCATAGGTCAGATTCTCCTCCACTATCTTCGGCTGACGTCGTGAAGATGGAGGCAAGGAAGGGTACAGAAGAATGAAGGTAAGGGGGGAAAGCAAAGACAGGAAGTGGTGTCAGTAATTATATCACATATATATTATAATATATATTGTTATATTATACACCTAATTTTTTATTTTAAGCATTAAAACATAAATTTACGGAGCCCCAGACATAACATGGTCAAAAAAAATAAATCAATAATAGTGCGCACCAAATACTTATTTGTTCCCACAAGGTAAGTATAACACCTCAAGTGCACCTTTCTTAATGTCTCTAAAGGCTAAGGAGCATCTTAAGTTACAAGATGGACAGAGATAGCATGTTTGACATTTATTTTAGGCTGGGAATGAGCTACAAAGACATTCTGAAAAGAGACAAAAGAGACACTCACTGAACCTGACTCACACTACAGGGGTTTATAAATCTTAAAAGATTCTGAAATTGGGTTATATCACACACACAAGAAGGATCTTCACAGATTATCTTCTCCTAAATCTTAAGCAAGCACTAACTACAAGATCTGAAATAATGTCCAGCACACACTAAAGGATTTCACTGTAGACATTATTCGCTGTGACAAAAGTAAAAAAAAAAAAAACACATCTGGATAAAGTTGTCGTTAGTGGACAACATTAGCTGTATGTGCGGTTGTTGTCTGTTTTTGGGGGCTCTCTGATTGGCTGTTGTCATCCTCAGAGAGAATGAATGGCGTAATCATCCTTATAAATATCAAACATGTTAGAAAATGATCCCGGCGGCTCAGACAAGTCTGTGCGACAATCATGGGACTCAAGATCGAGCCATCAACCGCTCATACTAGAAGACAATCTGGACTGAACATCGTGCCGACTTTGATCCTGGATCAGTTACCTAAAAGCAGTCTCCTGTAGCACTTTGCACAGCTGCTATCCTGAGTTGCACCAAAACTCCTCCATTCTAATGGCAATTAAACCTGTTTCTGTTGCACACTTTATGAAGTTCTCTGCTGCTTTTACTAACAGGCATTCCTCACAAAAAAATAAATAGATAAATAAAAAAAAAAATAAAAATGGGTTGCTACTACTTTTTAGGTTAAGTTTATGGTGATGCACACAATCTATTAAAAAGGTTTTCTTCATGTAATGTTAACACTTTAAGCCAAATGTGCAGATTGTCAATAACTATCAGAAATGCTTATGTATGCTTCCAAAGATGAAAAGCTTGCTAAATGACATGTATAGTACTCACCAACACTACTTTCCTCGGTTGAGGTTTTAAAAGTTTGGGTTTCCGTGTTTTGTCTCCAATGGGAGCTGCAGGAACAGAAAAAAGTGATGTTAATGATAAAACATTGTTCAAACAAGCACAGACACTGGTTAACTACAAATGGACGGTATGTACGAAGTACTGTAAAGTCTTTTGACCACACAAAGACACTTATACATTACATGATAAATGCACCTGTTCACTCAACATGAAAACACTGATGTCAGAGGCGGCTATGGTAAGCACCCATAAGTATTAGGTAAACCCATTGGCTTACTGAGGACTGTTTGGGGGATTAAGTGTCTTGCCCAAGGACATGTGGACAGTGAGACCTGGGATCAAACCTGCGACCTTTTGACTGAATGATGACATATGCTCTTAATATTAGAGTACTGGCCATTAAAGTGGGGATTTATTGATATAAAAGAACAATGATCCTCTTTGGCATGTGCTGTGGACCAATTCTAAAAAAGCATAGTTTGAAAATCCTTTAAAAATTCAAGTTATTATGTATTGCACCCATTTGCTTCCCTGCACCAAAGACTGTATATAGAGTGGACAGCATGGCTCAGCCATTTACCATTGTACAGTTTTGTAGCCAAAATACCCCCGTCACAGGCGCAGCCAATGGCAGCAGTTGTGCAGCCAGAGTCTGCGCAGTAGAGAATGTGAGGGATTCTGGGAGAATCTGAGTGGAGCCAGCTGATAAAAATACATATATTTTTTCTTTCTAGAGTCTAATCACTTCCTGACTCTACCTACCGACACAGTTACAATCCCTGAAAAAAATACACAAGAACAGCAGCTGTCGATCATCATCAATCATCAGCTGTCAAGCCTCGTTTTTAACCTCTTATAACTAATGAAAACAAAACTTTCCAGGAAAAAAGGGGACTTGAATACAAGGCAGCCAAATAATATCTTCAAATCACCACAACAATCTGGAATGACTGGAGTATAGGATTTTTTGACCTATACTGCAGCCAGCCACCAGGGGGAGCAGTTTTTGTGGCGATCTCACTTCGAGCCGATCAAGATGACTTCAATTTTTTTTTGTGATTCAGACAAACCTCTGGAGTAACAGCTTGTTATCAGCTTTTTTTTTTGTTTGTTTGTTTTTGTTTTTGTTTTATGATAAGAAAAAAAGCTATTGGCACTTTGTAAGCTGAATGAAGCATTTGCTGACCAATAAATGTCTGTAAGCCATTACATCAAGTCACATCTTTAACAGAATGGTGTGCAAAAATATCATAACTTGTCTGCTTGGCTGAAGTACCCTCGATCAATAAAGATTAGAATCATTCTCTTAGTGATTGCTGACCCAGATATTCGAGAGTAACATGTATGTGGGATGTTAAACTATAATACAAGTGAGTGCAAATACCCAGAGAAGGAAACTAGTGACTGGTGAGTTGTGTGTCAAAGCTGTAGATGTGACTTCTTGTTTACCTTTTGCTGGTATCTCTGGTGGTATCTCCTCCTGGTAGTCTCTGCTCCGTTTCTTCCTGTACCTCCTTTCCTTCTTCGGCAGGGCAGGAGATACACTAACTAAACTGGTGACTGTCTCTCCTGAGCTGGATTCAGCAAACAAGAAATTCAACACAATATTTAAGATTTAGGATAATGTTTGCCTGCATTTTTTTGTGAATAATTCTGTATGATACCAAAATCTTACCTGTTTTGAGGGCTTTTGACCAGGTTATAATTATCTGCAGGGATATAAAGAAAAGAGACACAAAAAATCATTACAATCAAATTTTTCTATTTAGGGAGAAAAGAAAAAACAAAAAGCGCAGACAAAAGTATCAGAACAATAAGGGTCAAAGGTCAGCTGAGAGTAGTTTTGATGTTGCTGCTAACCTTTTAACCTCTGCTTCCTCTGTATGTACTGGCAGGTTACTGTCACAGTGAACATGCACATACACAGCAGACCCACTGAGCAGATCAGCACTGCACACAGGTACACATCTGAAACACATGTACACAAAAAAACAGAGTGCTTGTTATGCAGGTTTATTTAAAGCCCAGGGTTATATTCTATGGGTTAGGCTATTTCTGCCTCCCAAAGAAGGTTACATTCACAATCTACCACAAAAAGTCACACACTGCAGCACTGTAAAAATAGCCTGACTTACCTTCAAACAAGCTCCACAAGCTTTCTTTGGCCTTGGTGGATGGTAAGACATGTACTACATGAGGAGAGACAGGAAAAAAAAGAGAGAAACAGAGAGGAGAAGGAAGAGAAGTTTGTAAAGTTCAGAGTCATCATTGTGGCTTTCCTGCTGCCTGATTACATGCTAGCTGAAGTTAAAATAAAGCTAATTGTAGGAAGACAACTAGCTGAGGTTAGCCTCCTCCCTGCCTGATCCTGTTTCTGATTCACTGCAGAGAGCTCAACCTTAACCTGTGCAAAGAATCTAGATGTAGGCCAATGACATAGAGCAGGGGTGTCCAAATTCTTTTCAGTGAAGGGCCAGGGTTGAAGGTCGGGGGCCAAAGCTAAACAACCATGTTGCAGTGCATGATATTAAATATGCCTGTAGCATAACTGTGCAAAATAAAAACTCAAACAAGTAATTTTGAAAATGAAAAAACTTATTATTATTATTATTATTATTATTATTATTATTATTTTTTTTTTTTTTTTTTTTTTTTTTTTACTATATTTCACAGCATAAAATTACTAAGCATCCATATAGCACAAATACTAGACTTATGTCTTCTAAGACATTTAGTGCAATATAACCTAAACAACATGGGACATAGCATGCTCCTATGAAGCCAACATGGTGCATTTTCCATCCTATAAAAGAAGGAATAATAATGATAACTGGACACCTGCTTTAGATTTTTTCCCCTGTAAATGAATACTAAATCTACGTTAATTCAAAATATGAATGTAATAAAAATTTGAACATGAGCAGCGGGCCGAAAAAATTGCTCGCAGGCCAACTTTGGCCCACTGGCCCCAAATTGGACAGCCCTGACATTGACACTAATGCAGGATTTGGGTTAAAGTTGTGCATCAGCTTGATCATGAAAGCATCTTATTTGATGGAAACATTTCATGAGTATTATTTTTATGGTGAAACAAGACATTACATTACGACTGAGATACATGCTTTCGTATTTTAAATGCTTCTCCTCATCCCAGGTTTTATCAAACAAAAACTATTCCCAATAATATTGCGCTGATTTAAATGGATGACTCACAAAGGAATGCCAATGAGGCATGTTTAACATTCAGGATTTAATACTGAATTAGAAAGGGGTCACTTATAAATCCTGCCAATACAAATGTTATTGTTTATTAAGTTGTGTCAGAAGCCACACAGTCTACCAATTAGTCACTAATCTTGTTTCTTGTCTGGTTTTTGAGCCTTTTTTTCCCCAATATGGTTCTGCAAGGTGTTATTCATTTTATAAGCTTCAACAGACTTACGTGCATTTGCTACTACATTACATCTGGCAATCCTGATCTAGAACACTTTACAAAAACGACATTGTATCATTTCCACCACTGACATCATGTTTTGTGCTGAGTTTTTTGGTCATGTAGGCTACAATTACAAGAAGCAGCTTGCTGATGCTTGCAGTTAAAACGTTTTTGAGAGGTAGGAAAACATATTCCTGTTAGCATTGCTGTGGAGAGTGTGTTTTGTTTGCTTCTCAAGGAGATTTCCATCGCTGTTAGCATGAGGCTAGCAGACTTTTGCTAACTGGTTGTCGATCTGGAGCTGGCTGGTTACGAATAAGCATCCTCAGGTAAGTGAGGCTCTATCTGCAGTTTTGAATCCTGGAACATTTATCTTTTGTATTTATATCTACATGTAAGTTTTAGGGTACCTTTTTGTGTGTCTCTGTGTGTGTGTGTGTGTGTGTGAGTGTGTGTGTGGGGTCTGAATAAATGCTAAAATGAAGAATGGTCTCTCATTTCACCAAGAACTGTTTATCCGTCAAACTGAACGCCTACGTCCATGGAGGACAGAATACACATCAGTTTCTCTCACCATCTGTTCCATTCCACTATTGCTGTGCAGAGCTGCGCCGTGTCCTCTAATCCTCAGTGCTCATAACTCCACTGCAAAAAACTGAAATCTTATCAAGTGTTTTTGTGTTATATTAAGTAAAAATTTGATATGAGCCATATTCACCCAATCAGTCCAGAAAAATGTGTCATTTTAAGTTATTTAAAGGCAAAAATGAGGTCTGAATTGATTGTAATAAGTAAAAAATCTGCCAATGGAAAATAAAAATTTGCTCAAAAACTTCCCTAAAACTAGATTAATGTCTTAATAAAAGTAACTTTTCTCTTTTTCCATTGGTAGATTTTTTTGTACTTGTTGCAAGAAATTCAGACCTCATTTTTGTCTTTAAATAACTTAAAATAAGACATTTTGTTAGACTGGTCAGGTAAATGTGGCTCATATTTGGTCTAAAAAGACATTTGCTACAGAAAATAAGACAAAAAAAACCTTGATAAGATTTGAGTTTTTTTTTTGCAGTGTGTCTCTATGTAAGCCAAGGGGTGGCCAACCTGTGGCTCGCGAGCCGCATGTGGCTCTTTGCCTTTTGGTGTGTGGCTCTTAGTCCACTCATAAAACTGATATATTGTTGCAAACGTTGGGATCAGTACTGATCAATACTTGGGTGATAAGATTGATACTTAAGTTTCAGTTTCTCTTCTCTACATGTGCTCCTCTTATCGCTCATGGATAGATAGATAGATAGATAGATAGATAGATAGATAGATAGATAGATAGATAGATAGATAGATAGATAGATAGATAGATAGATAGATTGATTGAACTTTGTCTCTTCTGCAGTCAAAACAGAAATTAGTCTTTCACATGGCTCCAAGTACAAATTTAAACATGCTGACAAAACAAAACAAATCTCGCTTTGAAAATTGCGATTGAATTCATTTTCATTTCATGTAATTTTGCTTATGTGTGAGAATAAGTGCATTTGCAAAGCCACATTTTTTGTGGCTCTTTGTCTCTGACTGATTGGCCACCCCTGATGTAAGCAGATGATAAGAACGAAGCAGGAGACAGACAACCCAGACACAGCTCTGAAATAAAATAAAAAAGACTGATGTCAATTATTCACAGACTGCATGTACACAAATGTTGGGATTAGATTATCTTGATGTGTTAATGTAATGTTGCTCACCGAGAGCCTGACATTATCATTACGGTTGTGGTGATGTTACTATCAACTGTCCAACCATTGACAGTAGAAAAAAAATAAAATCATCTGAACAAAGGTTCTTAATTTCAGAAAAATAATGATTAAAGCTATTTTAATTTGAGATCTGTTCATTTGGTTGAATTAAAATGGTTTTAATCCAACAAACACACTATGAAAGTAACAAATTACAGTTAACTCTACAATATGGCTGGAAAGTTATGCTTCTAAAAGCTGGCTGGGAACAGCTTATACTCTGCCCAAAACCCTTATACAAGTAATATGATAACCTAGTTTTGATGTTATAAAATAGACTCAAGCTAGAGTAACCGCAAAGAGTAAAAATACTGGTGAATCCAGCATTTTTCACAACTCTTTCACCCTGAAACATTCAATCTTAGGACACACTTTGAGTCAGTTTTGTCATTGCAGTCTTAATCTGGTTGATGAGAATCCCTGCTATGTGCTGCCTGTGCCCCGACTGGCTGAGAAAATAACTTTCCCAAACTCAACCTGGAATCTCGTCCCACACGCTCAATCATTTCTCCACCCCATCTGACCACAGCAGTCTTAACACTGCTGTTCTCTTGCTGTTCTCTTGCTGAGCTGGTGGTAGGAAGCTTGTGAAGTGACACCCACCAAGGCGTCTTGAAATACCCCAAACCGCCAGCAGCTGACGACAGACAGGCTGGCCATGTCGGCTTGAGACTTTCCCACAGGCAGACCGGCTGTCCTGCTCGCTGAGTGACTGGCTGACAGACTTTCTATAAAAACGTCCTCTGATTCATCCAAAACATGCATGCACACTGAGAGCTATAACATCAGCCTTCCTGCAATAACATAGATCTCCACTGTATGCATGATGATTTGTGCACTGAACACAGTAAAAACAAAGACGTTTGAAACCACAGATGTCTTATGACTGCAAAAAGAGTTTATCCAATCAGCTCCTTCACAGATGTTACTCTGGTAGCAGCAAATATAATTGGATGCACATTGAAAAAACACTCCCCACGCACAACTGTCAACAAAGTATTAAAAAAAAGACAACTAGCTCTGCAGCCAGTGTTATAAAACTGTGTGGAACAGCTTAAGCATGGATTAAACAATCAGCTTATTGCAAAGCCTGCAGTTTCTGAACAATAAATCTTTAAAAGCAATTCAACAAAATGCTGCATCAAGCTTATTCTTAACTTATTTTGTTTGAAGATTACATTTCTAACTTCTTTATTCGGTATGAGGCCTGTAAAGACAGGGTCTTATTTATGGAGTGCTGATTGTAAAGTTGCACACACTGCAAATAACAATTCTCCACATTTAGCTCCAAAACATCACTTTTTCTGCAGATTTAGAGAAATATTTGTGAACTATATTTGTCAAATATCATAAATATGAATGTTGGATATTTTATCTTAATGTTAAATGCTATAAATGAATGTCCTGATTCCTAATATTTAGCTGCGTTTCTCAACATTTAGTTTCATTCCAAATATTAAGTGAAGAATAAAGATTTGCTAAGATTTTTAAATATGAATTCAAGATTTCTAAGTCATGAGCAAAGATTTCCTAAATATTAAGCTAACATGCAAATTCAAACTCCCGCCCGCAGGAAGTACCACAATAAAAGTTGGAGGAGGCGATCCAGCCAAGCAGGATTTTGATAAAATCAAACACAGTCAGCTAAATCAGCCGTTAGACAATAATTGACCAAGTGCTGTGATGATACTGTTAAAGATCCTGTGGCTGAAATCAAAGCAGTAGAGCTTGACAGTCTCAAAGTCGCTTCCTCTAACTTTTATTTTGGTACTTTTCAGTAGGTGTGAATTTGCATGTTAGCTAAATAGAAACATAGCTAATTATTTAAAAATTGTACCTGAAGATTTAGAAATCTTGACACCATATTTAGAAATCTTCGCAAATATCTTGATGTCTTTGCGAAAGATTTATAAAGCTTGACTAGATATTTAGAAATCTTTGCCTAAGATTTAGAGATGTTTGTTTAAGTTTTAGAAATCTTGACCAAGTATTTAGAAACCTTGGTAAATATTTAGAAATATTTGCTTAAGATTGTTAAATCTTTGATAAATGTTTAGTCTTAGCTAAATATATAGAATGAAACTAAGGCCCGTTTACATGACAATGTTTCATCTGAAAATGATAAAACACAGAGGGACTGAAAAAACTTTAGTTAGCATGCCAGGCCTGTAGTAGGCGCTATATTGTCCAGAAGCCACTCTTGGGAGAAGTTGAGCTGATCATCTGGTGTTTTGGGGAATACTAAGTGCAAAAGTTGAGCTACAGATGCACATTTTTTACAAAGACAATCAACAGATTTAGCAGCACAAGCTCAACACAGTAAAAATTCCATTCTGAAGGCCGTTTTCAAAAGTTTGCGTTTGAGGTAAGCTGAAACGCAGTTTCTGTGTAAACGCAAGGCTGAAACGCAACAAAACTTTTGCGCTTCAGCCTAAAACCATTGTTGTGTTAACTGCCCCTCAATGTTTAGATATGTAGCTAAATATTTAGAATCAGGATATTCATTTATTACATTTAAAATTGAAATTCAACATTTAGATATAACATTAAACATTAAGATAGAATATTTAACATCCATATTAATGATATTTGACAAATGTATTTTTTTTTTAAATATTTAAATCTGCAGAAAAAGCGATTTTTTTAGAGCTAGATGTGGAGAAATGTTGTTTTTATTTGTAGTGCGTGCAACTTTACAATCGACTTCCCATACTTATTAATTCACAAATATTAACAGCACATAAATAGACAATTCACAGAGACTACACTAACCCAAATCCTTGTCTGATAGCAATTTGCAAGTAAGCTTAACCTTAGTTTTATCCTTTCTTCAGACTTAATGTTGAAAGGCTTCTTAAGGACCCAGCAGTTCTCAGCCTGTGCTTTGTTGGGAACACACCTTTGGATTCGGTCCTCATCTGTGAAACCACTAACCCCACACCGACCATATGTGACCTACATTCTGCTGGCCTTAATCATTTTGCAGGAATGATCGATCAAAGGTGTTTGGCTGTAGATGATCAAATTTTATTCTGAATATTTACCTCTTAAATTTGAGCAGGTTTCATGATTAAGTGGTTTGGGGCTCTGTTAAATCAAAGCATGAAGCTTGATCCAAGTTGAAAGCTCTGGATATTAGATTCACGCGGTGAGGTTGGCTCTTTTGACTTCCAACACATTCCACCAATCACTAACAATAAGAAGACAGAATGAAAACTACTGTAATCCAATTGAAGCATCATTTTGAACAGACTGTCCGTCACTTTTTTAAATGGCAGATGATTTAATTTAAAGGCCCACTCTTCCTTCGCAGTAATTTATTCACTGTGTAAATCTAGATAACATCTCTGACATTTATGTGGTGTATTTTGCTGAAGTTTTACGTCTCTCTGTCAGAGCAGCAGCTGTACATGTTGGAATGATCAGTAACTGGATAAATCTGGTGTCCTAGCTGCCATAAAGCTGGCTTTTATCCTCGTTTATAAAAAATGTCTTCTTTTGACAGCAAGGTCTGAATGGCTGAGCACTGAGTCTCGAAAACAGCGGAAACATTCAAACAAACAACTTTTTGTTCATCTGAGCCACAGAGTTGCATTCATTTACTGACTGTATTTCAGATTCACGGCTCATTCTTGTGTTCTTACAAACCCGGCACTGTAAACATCACTACACAGACAAGGAACAGAACGCATGAGAACGCTCTTTATCGCCTGAATTAGTCACTGCATTAATTAACAGTATCATAAAAGACTGCAGATGAATAGACGTAAAGAAGATCATTGAACAGCTCAACAAAGTTTTGAATTACTCTTTTATTTCCTGTTATCTTTAACATCTCTGTACACTGGCTCCATGTGTCCCCATTATAGCCTCATACAGGCTTTATTTACTCTCTGTCTTCCTTTAAACCCAACCCAGAGATGTTTGTGACCCCAGAACTGTGATATTTCTGATTTTCATAATTCCAAGTGAGGCTGCCAGAGAAACACCCAGAGATCCGGGCTTCTTCTATTCTTAAACCCAAACCACATCCGTGTCACGTTTCTCTCCAAAACACCCTTGTTAATTTGCAGTCGCCCACACTATAGAAATACCTTAGCGCTCAGTTTCTTTATGCCAGGTTGGTGTTCTGTCCACACCGTGCTCTGCCCCTCAGTTTCCTCCACCAAACCCTCTGACCTCTCTGGCTGTGTTTGTTATAGCAGCAGTAGGTAATGGTAGCTCCGCGCGTTGGATGGTGGAAACACCTGGACACCTAATGTCATCCGACCACAGGAATTCCTCCAGCGCGATGTCAGAAACACATGTTAATGCACACAAAGTCTCAGTCATCTGCTGGCTTTAATCTGGAGCAGAGACCAGGAGCAAAAGTTCCAAAGGGGTTTTAACCTCTCACATGTGACCTGATGTTTATCATAGCTGTCAACAGCACCGTGAACACTGCGCCTCATTACCCTGTCTGTTGGTCCACTGGGCGCAAACAGTCAAGTTTTTAAAGGAGTGTGGAAGCTCTTGCCTTTCCGTCACAATATTCTGCCCACATATAAGGTAGTTTATTCTGAATCATTTGGAATTGCAATTCATCATATAAATATTTAAATGAGTGTGAGGTCAACACAAGTTTTTTAAAGTTTAAATAGAGGGTATGCACATGATGTCACAGCAAGCGGAAGTTGCTGCAGTTACGCCCACTGGGTGGTAGAAGGAAGGAGATGAGTGGCAGCGTTGGCTTAAATACCATCTAAACTTCAAAACAAAATAAAAAAATGGGGAAGAGCTGTTGTGTGATTGATTGAACAAATATGTTTGAAAAGCAATCAGAGCTATCTTTTGACAGGCTACTTAAAGACAAAGAAAAGAGAAACTGATGGATCACTACAATTTTCAGAAACAATCCAGGCAACAATAGCTGGATTCAGGGTTCCCATTTAGGGTTCTAATTTTGTGGCGCAGCGCAGGGGGCGCAAGCCTGGCGCACCCCGCACAGTGTTAATTTTGTGCGGCGCACCACTGTGCGCTGCCAATTTGACAATTTGGTAGACCGTCTGCGCAGAGATGGGTGTGACGGCGCGCCAGGGGGAGCTGACAGCGCACCAGGGGGAGGTGTCGGCAGATTCATGTTGACGCAGTGACAATTTCGTGCCAAACACAGTGCAGAAAGTGCGCTGAAAGCTCAACAGTTCCAACCTGGTCTATTCTCGGCGCAAAGCGGAGCGCACCCTCCGCAGCTGTAATTTGGTGACAGGCGCACATGTGCGCTCACGTCAACAAAGCCTCAGAGGCAGGTTTCCAGAGTGTCACGCACATTTTAATGCAATAAACAATCACAGTAATCACTATTTAATGAAACTGTCCGAACCAGAATCTACATTTATATCTATATTAACTGTCCCGTCGCATCTGATGTCAGATTAAAGCCGTTTGTCATAATGGAAAGTTAACCTGACGGCAGCTGGAAGTTTGATGCACATCTTACAGTTAAACAATAAACAGCCTTAACATCTGATACTGAGTAAATATCTGGTTCTCTCATTTCATTTAATTCAAAGAAAAGAGGGAGAGAAAAGACGAAGAAAAAAGAGACAAAATAAATGTATGTCACTCAGGACTTACCCGTGATTTCCCATATTTCTCTGTTTTAGTCTTTATTTTAACGTGATCTAAAAAGATGGAGTACATTATTGTAAGGAGGATGAGGCAGAGACACCAGGAGAGTATACAGTGTATCACCAAAGGT